>NW_026870873.1:971229-1294973 GCF_033118175.1 Dama dama
AGGCCAGGAGAAAAGCGCTTCGGGGTGTTGCTCTCTCCGGGCCCTTGCCCCTGAGCCTGGGGTCCAGGCAGTGGGTCCACACTCCCAGACCAAGGCAGAACCACATGCACACGTCTGTTCCTGACCCCTGCACCGGCAGAGAGCTCGGGGGAGCCAGAGTCTGTCAGGCAGCTGCTGGGTTGGCTGCCTGTGTGGGAAGGGGCAGAGCCGACCTAGGGGCAAGTTGGGCCTCTTGCTCTCCCTGCTGCCCTGAGGCTGCTGGGCCAAAGAGGTCTTGGGCATCCAGCCCCTTGCTGGTCCCTTCCCGCTGACGAGGCCCTCTGAGCTCCAGCACCTTGCAGTGTGGAGACAGCCCCTGCCAGCAATCTCCTCTCCAAGGAGGCCTCAACCGAGGCCTAGGCCCAGGGGAAAGGCACCAGCGGGGTTGAGCCAGGGGAGGCGCCCGGGCATGTCTGGACCCTGTCCCCGCAGCCTGCCCCTTGGTGGGGCAGTACCCCCGGAGGCCAGGAAGGTCTGGGCAAGGCTGGCCAGGGGCAGGGGCCCTGCTGGGTCCTGCCCCTGGCCTGTGGGGCCTCTGAGCACAACCGGCCCTCTCCCACTGGAAGACCTCCCCGGCTGCCTCCAAAGTCCTGTTTGCAAGCACTCCCGCCCACTGTTCCCGCCAGGCGCGCACAATGCTCCCAAACCCGGGAGAAAAGCGCTTCGGGGTGGTGGTCTCTCCGGGCCCTTGCCCCTGAGCCTGGGGGCCAGGCAGGGGATCCACAGTCCCAGGCCAAGGCACAACAACATGCACACGTCTGTTCCTGCCCCCTCCACCGGCAGAGAGCTGGGGGGAGCTAGAGTCTGTCAGGCAGCTGCTGGGCTGGCCGCCTGTGTGGGAAGGGGCAGAGCCGACCTAGGGGCAAGTTGGGCCTCTTGCTCTCCCTGCTGCCCTGAGGCTGCTGGGCCAAAGAGGTCTTGGGCATCCAGCCCCTTGCTGGTCCCTTCCCTCTGACGAGGCCCTCTGAGCTCCAGCACCTTGCAGTGTGGAGACAGCCCCTGCCAGCAACCTCCTCTCCAAGGAGGCCTCAACCGAGGCCTAGGCACAGGGGAAAGGCACCAGCGGGGATGAGCCAGTGGAGGCGCACGGGCATATCAGGACCCAGTCCCCGCAGCCTGCCCCTTGGTGGGGCAGTACCCCCGGAGGCCAGGAAGGTCTGGGCAAGGCTGGCCAGGGGCAGGGGCCCTGCTGGGTCCTGCCCCTGGCCTGTGGGGCCTCTGAGCACAACCGGCCCTCTCCCACTGGAAGACCTCCCCGGCTGCCTCCAAAGGCGGGTTTGCCAACACTCCCGCCCGCTGTTCCCGCCAGGCGCGCACAATGCTCCCAAACCCGGGAGAAAAGCGCTTCGGGGTGGTGCTCTCTCCGGGCCCTTGCCCCTGAGCCTGGGGTCCAGGCAGTGGGTCCACACTCCCAGACCAAGGCAGAACCACATGCACACGTCTGTTCCTGACCCCTGCACCGGCAGAGAGCTCGGGGGAGCCAGAGTCTGTCAGGCAGCTGCTGGGTTGGCTGCCTGTGTGGGAAGGGGCAGAGCCGACCTAGGGGCAAGTTGGGCCTCTTGCTCTCCCTGCTGCCCTGAGGCTGCTGGGCCAAAGAGGTCTTGGGCATCCAGCCCCTTGCTGGTCCCTTCCCGCTGACGAGGCCCTCTGAGCTCCAGCACCTTGCAGTGTGGAGACAGCCCCTGCCAGCAACCTCCTCTCCAAGGAGGCCTCAACCGAGGCCTAGGCCCAGGGGAAAGGCACCAGCGGGGATGAGCCTGGGGAGGCGCCCGGGCATCTCTGGACCCAGGCCCCGCAGCCTGCCCCTTAGTGGGGCAGTACCCCCGGAGGCCAGGAAGGTCTGGGCAAGGCTGGCCAGGGGCAGGGGCCCTGCTGCGTCCTGCCCCTGGCCTGTGGGGCCTCTGAGCACAACCGGCCCTCTCCCACTGGAAGACCTCCCCGGCTGCCTCCAAGGCCGGTTTGCAAGCGCTCCCGCCCACTGTTCCCAGCAGGCGTGCACAATGCTCCCAAGCCCGGGAGAAAAGCGCTTCAGGGTGGTGCTCTCTCCGGGCCCTTGCCCCTGAGCCTGGGGGCAAGGCAGGGTGTCCACACTCCCAGGCCAAGGCAGAACCACATGCACACGTCTGATCTGCCCCCTGCACCGGCAGAGAGCTCGGGGGAGCCAGAGTCTGTCAGGCAGCTGCTGGGCTGGCCGCCTGTGTGGGAAGTGGCAGAGCCGACCTAGGGGCAAGTTGGGCCTCTTGCTCTCCCTGCTGCCCTGAGGCTGCTGGGCCAAAGAGGTCTTGGGCATCCAGCCCCTTGCTGGTCCCTTCCCTCTGACGAGGCCCTCTGAGCTCCAGCACCTTGCAGTGTGGAGACAGCCCCTGCCAGCAACCTCCTCTCCAAGGAGGCCTCAACCGAGGCCTAGGCACAGGGGAAAGGCACCAGCGGGGATGAGCCTGGGGAGGCGCCCGGGCATGTCTGGACCCAGTCCCCGCAGCCTGCCCCTTGGTGGGGCAGTACCCCCGGAGGCCAGGAAGGTCTGGGCAAGGCTGGCCAGGGGCAGGGGCCCTGCTGGGTCCTGCCCCTGGCCTGTGGGGCCTCTGAGCACAACCGGCCCTCTCCCACTGGAAGAACTCCCCGGATGCCTCCAAAGGCCAGTTTGCCAACACTCCCGCCCGCTGTTCCCGCCAGGCACGCACAATGCTCCCAAGCCCGTGAGAAAAGCGCTTCGGGGTGGTGCTCTCCTCGGGCCCTTGCCCCTGAGCCTGGGGGCCAGGCAGTTGGTCCACACTCCCAGACCAAGGCAGAACCACATGCACACGTCTGTTCCTGACCCCTGCACCGGCAGAGAGCTCGGGGGAGCCAGAGTCTGTCAGGCAGCTGCTGGGCTGGCCGCCTGTGTGGGAAGGGGCAGAGCCGACCTAGGGGCAAGTTGGGCCTCTTCCTCTCCCTGCTGCCCTGAGGCTGCTGGGCCAAAGAGGTCTTGGGCATCCAGCCCCTTGCTGGTCCCTTCCCTCTGACGAGGCCCTCTGAGCTCCAGCACCTTGCAGTGTGGAGACAGCCCCTGCCAGCAACCTCCTCTCCAAGGAGGCCTCAACCGAGGCCTAGGCCCAGGGGAAAGGCACCAGCGGGGATGAGCCAGTGGAGGCGCACGGGCATGTCTGGACCCAGTCCCCGCAGCCTGCCCCTTGGTGGGGCAGTACCCCCGGAGGCCAGGAAGGTCTGAGCAAGGCTGCCAGGGGCAGGGACACTGCTGGGTCCTGCCCCTGGCCTGTGGGGCATCTGAGCACAACCGGCACTCTCCCGCTGGAAGACCTGCCCGGCCGCCTCCAAAGGCCTGTTAACAAGCGCTCCCGCCCACTGTTCCCAGCAGGCGTGCACAATGCTCCCAAGCCCGGGAGAAAAGCGCTTCGGGGTGGTGCTCTCTCCGGGCCCTTGCCCCTGAGCCTGGGGGCAAGGCAGGGTGTCCACACTCCCAGGCCAAGGCAGAACCACATGCACACGTCTGATCTGCCCCCTGCACCGGCAGAGAGCTCGGGGGAGCCAGAGTCTGTCAGGCAGCTGCTGGGCTGGCCGCCTGTGTGGGAAGGGGCAGAGCCGACCTAGGGGCAAGTTGGGCCTCTTGCTCTCCCTGCTGCCCTGAGGCTGCTGGGCCAAAGAGGTCTTGGGCATCCAGCCCCTTGCTTGTCCCTTCCCTCTGACGAGGCCCTCTGAGCTCCAGCACCTTGCAGTGTGGAGACAGCCCCTGCCAGCAATCTCCTCTCCAAGGAGGCCTCAACCGAGGCCTAGGCCCAGGGAAAAGGCACCAGGGGGTTGAGCCAGGGGAGGCGCCCGGGCATGTCTGGACCCTGTCCCCGCAGCCTGCCCCTTGGTGGGGCAGTACCCCCGGAGGCCAGGAAGGTCTGGGCAAGGCTGGCCAGGGGCAGGGGCCCTGCTGGGTCCTGCCCCTGGCCTGTGGGGCCTCTGAGCACAACCGGCCCTTGCCCACTGGAAGACCTCCCCGGCTGCCTCCAAAGGCCGGTTTGCAAGCACTCCCGCCCACTGTTCCCGCCAGGCGCGCACAATGCTCCCAAGCCCGGGAGAAAAGCGCTTCGGGGTGGTGGTCTCTCCGGGCCCCTGCCCCTGAGCCTGGGGGCCAGGCAGGGGATCCACAGTCCCAGGCCAAGGCAGAACCACATGCACAAGTCTGTTCCTGCCCCCTCCACCGGCAGAGAGCTGGGGGGAGCCAGAGTCTGTCAGGCAGCTGCTGGGCTGGCCGCCTGTGTGGGAAGGGGCAGAGCCGACCTAGGGGCAAGTTGGGCCTCTTGCTCTCCCTGCTGCCCTGAGGCTGCTGGGCCAAAGAGGTCTTGGGCATCCAGCCCCTTGCTGGTCCCTTCCCTCTGACGAGGCCCTCTGAGCTCCAGCACCTTGCAGTGTGGAGACAGCCCCTGCCAGCAACCTCTTCTCCAAGGAGGCCTCAACCGAGGCCTAGGCCCAGGGGAAAGGCACCAGCGGGGATGAGCCAGTGGAGGCGCACGGGCATGTCTGGACCCAGTCCCCGCAGCCTGCCCCTTGGTGGGGCAGTACCCCCGGAGGCCAGGAAGGTCTGGGCAAGGCTGGCCAGGGGCAGGGGCCCTGCTGGGTCCTGCCCCTGGCCTGTGGGGCCTCTGAGCACAACCGGCCCTCTCCCACTGGAAGACCTCCCCGGCTGCCTCCAAAGGCCGTTTTGCACGCACTCCCGCCCACTGTTCCCACCAAGCGCGCACAATGCTCACATCCCGGGAGAAAAGCGCTTCGGGGTGGTGCTCTCTCCGGGCCCTTGCCCCTGAGACTGGGGGCCAGGCAGGGGATCCACAGTCCCAGGCCAAGGCACAACAACATGCACACGTCTGTTCCTGCCCCCTCCACCGGCAGAGAGCTGGGGGGAGCCAGAGTCTGTCAGGCAGCTGCTGGGCTGGCCGCCTGTGTGGGAAGGGGCAGAGCCGACCTAGGGGCAAGTTGGGCCTCTTGCTCTCCCTGCTGCCCTGAGGCTGCTGGGCCAAAGACGTCTTGGGCATCCAGCCCCTTGCTGGTCCCTTCCCTCTGACGAGGCCCTCTGAGCTCCAGCACCTTGCAGTGTGGAGACAGCCCCTGCCAGCAACCTCCTCTCCAAGGAGGCCTCAACCGAGGCCTAGGCACAGGGGAAAGGCACCAGCGGGGATGAGCCAGTGGAGGCGCACGGGCATATCAGGACCCAGGCCCTGCAGCCTGCCCCTTGGTGGGGCAGTACCCCCGGAGGCCAGAAAGTTCTGGGCAAGGCTGGCCAGGGGCAGGGTCCCTGCTGGGTCCTGCCCCTGGCCTGTGGGGCCTCTGAGCACAACCGGCCCTCTCCCACTGGAAGACCTCCCCGGCTGCCTCCAAAGGCGGGTTTGCCAACACTCCCGCCCGCTGTTCCCGCCAGGCACGCACAACGCTCCCAAGGCCAGGAGAAAAGCGCTTCGGGGTGTTGCTCTCTCCGGGCCCTTGCCCCTGAGCCTGGGGTCCAGGCAGTGGGTCCACACTCCCAGACCAAGGCAGAACCACATGCACACGTCTGTTCCTGACCCCTGCACCGGCAGAGAGCTCGGGGGAGCCAGAGTCTGTCAGGCAGCTGCTGGGTTGGCTGCCTGTGTGGGAAGGGGCAGAGCCGACCTAGGGGCAAGTTGGGCCTCTTGCTCTCCCTGCTGCCCTGAGGCTGCTGGGCCAAAGAGGTCTTGGGCATCCAGCCCCTTGCTGGTCCCTTCCCGCTGACGAGGCCCTCTGAGCTCCAGCACCTTGCAGTGTGGAGACAGCCCCTGCCAGCAACCTCCTCTCCAAGGAGGCCTCAACCGAGGCCTAGGCCCAGGGGAAAGGCACCAGCGGGGATGAGCCTGGGGAGGCGCCCGGGCATCTCTGGACCCAGGCCCCGCAGCCTGCCCCTTAGTGGGGCAGTACCCCCGGAGGCCAGGAAGGTCTGGGCAAGGCTGGCCAGGGGCAGGGGCCCTGCTGGGTCCTGCCCCTGGCCTGTGGGGCCTCTGAGCACAACCGGCCCTCTCCCACTGGAAGACCTCCCCGGCTGCCTTCAAGGCCGGTTTGCAAGCGCTCCCGCCCACTGTTCCCAGCAGGCGTGCACAATGCTCCCAAGCCCGGGAGAAAAGCGCTTCAGGGTGGTGCTCTCTCCGGGCCCTTGCCCCTGAGCCTGGGGGCAAGGCAGGGTGTCCACACTCCCAGGACAAGGCAGAACCACATGCACACGTCTGATCTGCCCCCTGCACCGGCAGAGAGCTCGGGGGAGCCAGAGTCTGTCAGGCAGCTGCTGGGCTGGCCGCCTGTGTGGGAAGGGGCAGAGCCGACCTAGGGGCAAGTTGGGCCTCTTGCTCTCCCTGCTGCCCTGAGGCTGCTGGGCCAAAGAGGTCTTGGGCATCCAGCCCCTTGCTGGTCCCTTCCCTCTGACGAGGCCCTCTGAGCTCCAGCACCTTGCAGTGTGGAGACAGCCCCTGCCAGCAACCTCCTCTCCAAGGAGGCCTCAACCGAGGCCTAGGCCCAGGGGAAAGGCACCAGCGGGGATGAGCCTGGGGAGGCGCCCGGGCATGTCTGGACCCAGTCCCCGCAGCCTGCCCCTTGGTGGGGCAGTACCCCCGGAGGCCAGGAAGGTCTGGGCAAGGCTGCCAGGGGCAGGGACACTGCTGGGTCCTGCCCCTGGCCTGTGGGGCGTCTGAGCACAACCGGCACTCTCCCGCTGGAAGACCTCCCCGTCTGCCTCGAAAGGCCGGTTTGCAAGCACTCCCGCCCGCTGTTCCCGCCAGGCACGCACAATGCTCCCAAGCCCGGGAGAAAAGCGCTTCGGGGTGGTGCTCTCTCCGGGCCCTTGCCCCTGAGCCTGGGGTCAAGGCATGGGGAACACACTCCCAGGCCAAGGCAGAACCACATGCCCACGTCTGTTCCTGTCCCCTGCACCGGCAGAGAGCTTGGGGGAGCCAGAGTCTGTCAGGCAGCTGCTGGGTTGGCCGCCTGTGTGGGAAGGGGCAGAGCCGCCCTAGGGGCAAGTTGGGCCTCTTGATCTCCCTGCTGCCCTGAGGCTGCTGGGCCAAAGACGTCTTGGGCATCCAGCCCCTTACTGGTCCCTTCCCTCTGACGAGGCCCTCTGAGCTCCAGCACCTTGCAGTGTGGAGACAGCCCCTGCCAGCAACCTCCTCTCCAAGGAGGCCTCAACCGAGGCCTAGGCCCAGGGGAAAGGCACCAGCGGGGATGAGCCAGGGGAGGCGCCCGAGCATGTCTGGACCCAGTCCCCGCAGCCTGCCCCTTGGTGGGGCAGTACCCCCGGAGGCCAGGAAGGTCTGGGTAAGACTGGCCAGGGGCAGGGGCCCTGCTGGGTCCTGCCCCTGGCCTGTGGGGCCTCTGAGCACAACCGGCCCTCTCCCACTGGAAGACCTCCCCGGCTGCCTCCAAAGGCCGGTTTGCAAGCGCTCCCGGCCACTGTTACCAGCAGGCGGGCACAATGCTCCTAAGCCCGGAAGAAAAGCGCTTCAGGGTGGTGCTCTCTCTGGGCCCTTGCCCCTGAGCCTGGGGGCAAGGCAGGGTGTCCACACTCCCAGGCCAAGGCAGAACCACATGCACACGTCTGACCTGCCCCCTGCACCGGCAGAGAGCTCGGGGGAGCCAGAGTCTGTCAGGCAGCTGCTGGGCTGGCCGCCTGTGTGGGAAGTGGCAGAGCCGACCTAGGGGCAAGTTGGGCCTCTTGCTCTCCCTGCTGCCCTGAGGCTGCTGGGCCAAAGACGTCTTGGGCATCCAGCCCCTTACTGGTCCCTTCCCTCTGACGAGGCCCTCTGAGCTCCAGCACCTTGCAGTGTGGAGACAGCCCCTGCCAGCAACCTCCTCTCCAAGGAGGCCTCAACCGAGGCCTAGGCCCAGGGGAAAGGCACCAGCGGGGATGAGCCTAGGGAGGCGCCCGGGCATGTCTGGACCCAGTCCCCGCAGCCTGCCCCTTGGTGGGGCAGTACCCCCGGAGGCCAGGAAGGTCTGGGCAAGGCTGGCCAGGGGCAGGGGCCCTGCTGGGTCCTGCCCCTGGCCTGTGGGGCCTCTGAGCACAACCGGCCCTCTCCCACTGGAAGAACTCCCCGGCTGCCTCCAAAGGCCAGTTTGCCAACACTCCCGCCCGCTGTTCCCGCCAGGCACGCACAATGCTCCCAGGCCCGTGAGAAAAGCGCTTCGGGGTGGTGCTCTCCTCGGGCCCTTGCCCCTGAGCCTGGGGGCCAGGCAGTTGGTCAACACTCCCAGACCAAGGCAGAACCACATGCACACGTCTGTTCCTGACCCCTGCACCGGCAGAGAGCTCGGGGGAGCCAGAGTCTGTCAGGCAGGTGCTGGGCTGGCCGCCTGTGTGGGAAGGGGCAGAGCCGACCTAGGGGCAAGTTGGGCCTCTTCCTCTCCCTGCTGCCCTGAGGCTGCTGGGCCAAAGAGGTCTTGGGCATCCAGCCCCTTGCTGGTCCCTTCCCTCTGACGAGGCCCTCTGAGCTCCAGCACCTTGCAGTGTGGAGACAGCCCCTGCCAGCAACCTCCTCTCCAAGGAGGCCTCAACCGAGGCCTAGGCCCAGGGGAAAGGCACCAGCGGGGATGAGCCAGTGGAGGCGCACGGGCATGTCTGGACCCAGTCCCCGCAGCCTGCCCCTTGGTGGGGCAGTACCCCCGGAGGCCAGGAAGGTCTGGGCAAGGCTGCCAGGGGCAGGGACACTGCTGGGTCCTGCCCCTGGCCTGTGGGGCGTCTGAGCACAACCGGCACTCTCCCGCTGGAAGACCTGCCCGGCCGCCTCCAAAGGCCGGTTAACAAGCGCTCCCGCCCACTGTTCCCAGCAGGCGTGCACAATGCTCCCAAGCCCGGGAGAAAAGCGCTTCGGGGTGGTGCTCTCTCCGGGTCCTTGCCCCTGAGCCTGGGGGCAAGGCAGGGTGTCCACACTCCCAGGCCAAGGCAGAACCACATGCACACGTCTGATCTGCCCCCTGCACCGGCAGAGAGCTCGGGGGAGCCAGAGTCTGTCAGGCAGCTGCTGGGCTGGCCGCCTGTGTGGGAAGGGGCAGAGCCGACCTAGGGGCAAGTTGGGCCTCTTGCTCTCCCTGCTGCCCTGAGGCTGCTGGGCCAAAGAGGTCTTGGGCATCCAGCCCCTTGCTTGTCCCTTCCCTCTGATGAGGCCCTCTGAGCTCCAGCACCTTGCAGTGTGGAGACAGCCCCTGCCAGCAATCTCCTCTCCAAGGAGGCCTCAACCGAGGCCTAGGCCCAGGGAAAAGGCACCAGCGGGGTTGAGCCAGGTGAGGCGCCCGGGCATGTCTGGACCCTGTCCCCGCAGCCTGCCCCTTGGTGGGGCAGTACCCCCGGAGGCCAGGAAGGTCTGGGCAAGGCTGGCCAGGGGCAGGGGCCCTGCTGGGTCCTGCCCCTGGCCTGTGGGGCCTCTGAGCACAACCGGCCCTTGCCCACTGGAAGACCTCCCCGGCTGCCTCCAAAGGCCGGTTTGCAAGCGCTCCCGCCCACTGTTCCCGCCAGGCGCGCACAATGCTCCCAAGCCCGGGAGAAAAGCGCTTCGGGGTGGTGGTCTCTCCGGGCCCCTGCCCCTGAGCCTGGGGGCCAGGCAGGGGATCCACTGTCCCAGGCCAAGGCAGAACCACATGCACACGTCTGTTCCTGCCCCCTCCACCGGCAGAGAGCTGGGGGGAGCCAGAGTCTGTCAGGCAGCTGCTGGGCTGGCCGCCTGTGTGGGAAGGGGCAGAGCCGACCTAGGGGCAAGTTGGGCCTCTTGCTCTCCCTGCTGCCCTGAGGCTGCTGGGCCAAAGAGGTCTTGGGCATCCAGCCCCTTGCTTGTCCCTTCCCTCTGATGAGGCCCTCTGAGCTCCAGCACCTTGCAGTGTGGAGACAGCCCCTGCCAGCAATCTCCTCTCCAAGGAGGCCTCAACCGAGGCCTAGGCCCAGGGAAAAGGCACCAGCGGGGTTGAGCCAGGTGAGGCGCCCGGGCATGTCTGGACCCTGTCCCCGCAGCCTGCCCCTTGGTGGGGCAGTACCCCCGGAGGCCAGGAAGGTCTGGGCAAGGCTGGCCAGGGGCAGGGGCCCTGCTGGGTCCTGCCCCTGGGCTGTGGGGCCTCTGAGCACAACCGGCCCTCTCCCACTGGAAGACCTCCCCGGCTGCCTCCAAAGGCCGGTTTGCCAACACTCCCGCCCGCTGTTCCCGCCAGGCACGCACAATGCTCCCAAGCCCGGGAGAAAAGCGCTTCGGGGTGTTGCCCTCTCCGGACACTTGCCCCTGAGCCTGGGGTCCAGGCAGTGGGTCCACACTCCCAGACCAAGGCAGAACCACATGCACTCGTCTGTTCCTGACCCTTGCACCGGCAGAGAGCTCGGGGGAGCCAGAGTCTGTCAGGCAGCTGCTGGGTTGGCTGCCTGTGTGGGAAGGGGCAGAGCCGACCTAGGGGCAAGTTGGGCCTCTTCCTCTCCCTGCTGCCCTGAGGCTGCTGGGCCAAAGACGTCTTGGGCATCCAGCGCCTTACTGGTCCCTTCCCTCTGACGAGGCCCTCTGAGCTCCAGCACCTTGCAGTGTGGAGACAGCCCCTGCCAGCAACCTCCTCTCCAAGGAGGCCTCAACCGAGGCCTAGGCCCAGGGGAAAGGCACCAGCGGGGATGAGCCAGTGGAGGCGCAAGGGCATGTCTGGACCCAGTCCCCGCAGCCTGCCCCTTGGTGGGGCAGTACCCCCGGAGGCCAGGAAGGTCTGGGCAAGGCTGCGAGGGGCAGGGGCCCTGCTGGGTCGTGCCACTGGCCTGTGGGGCGTCTGAGCACAACCGGCACTCTCCCGCTGGAAGACCTCCCCGTCTGCCTCCAAAGGCCGGTTTGCAAGCACTCCCGCCCGCTGTTCCCGCCAGGCAGGCACAATGCTCCCAAGCCCGGGAGAAAAGCGCTTCGGGGTGGTGCTCTCCTCGGGCCCTTGCCCCTGAGCCTGGGGGCCAGGCAGTTGGAACACACTCCCAGGCCAAGGCAGAACGACATGAACACGTCTGTTCCTGCCCCCTACACCGGCAGAGAGCTCGGGGGAGCCAGAGTCTCTCAGGCAGGTGCTGGGCTGGCCGCCTGTGTGGGAAGTGGCAGAGCCGACCTAGGGGCAAGTTGGGCCTCTTCCTCTCCCTGCTGCCCTGAGGCTGCTGGGCCAAAGAGGTCTTGGGCATCCAGCCCCTTGCTGGTCCCTTCCCTCTGACGAGGCCCTCTGAGCTCCAGCACCTTGCAGTGTGGAGACAGCCCCTGCCAGCAACATCTTCTCCAAGGAGGCCTCAACCGAGGCCTAGGCACAGGGGAAAGGCACCAGCGGGGATGAGCCTGGGGACGCGCCCGGGCATGTCTGGACCCAGTCCCCGCAGCCTGCCCCTTGGTGGGGCAGTACCCCCGGAGGCCAGGAAGATCTGGGCAAGGCTGGCCAGGGGCAGGGGCCCTGCTGGGTCCTCCCCATGGCCTGTGGGGCCTCTGAGCACAACCGGCCCTCTCCCACTGGAAGACCTCCCCGGCTGCCTCCAAAGGCCGGTTTGCAAGCACTCCCGCCCACTGTTCCCGCCAGGCGCGCACAATGCTCCCAAGCCCGGGAGAAAAGCTTTTTGGGGTGGTGCTCACACCGGGCCCTGGAAGACCTCCCCGGCTGCCTGCAAAGGCCGGTTTTCAAGCACTCCTGCCTGCTGTTCCCGCCACCCGCGCACAATACTCCCAAGCCCGGGAGAAAAGCGCTTCGGGGTGGTGCTCTCTACAGGCCCTTGGAAGACCTCCCCCGCTGCCTCCAAAGGCCGGTTTGCAAGGACTCCTTCCTGCTGTTCCCGCCAGCCACTCACAATGCTCCCAAGCCCGGGAGAAAAGTGCTTCGGGGTGGTGATCTCTCCGGGCGCTTGGAAGTCGTCCCCGGCTGCCTCCAAAGGCCGGTTTGCAAGCACTCATGCCCGTTGTTCCCACCAGCCGCGCACAATGCTCCCAAGCCCGGGAGAAAAGCATTTTGGGGTGGTGCTCACTCCGGGCCCTTGGAAGACCTCCCCGGCTGCCTCCAAAGGCCAGTTTGCAAGCAGTCCTGCCTGCTGTTCCCGCCAGCCGCGCACAATGCTCCCAAGCCCGGGAGAAAAGCGCTTCGGGGTGGTGCTCTCTCCGGGCCCTTGGAAGACGTCCCCGGCTGCCTCCAAAGGCCGGTTTGCAAGCACTCATGCCCGTTGTTCCCACCAGCCGCGCACAATGCTCCCAAGCCTGGGAGAAAAGCATTTTGGGGTGGTGCTCACTCCGGGCCCTTGGAAGACCTCCCCGGCTGCCTCCAAAGGCCAGTTTGCAAGCAGTCCTGCCTGCTGTTCCCGCCAGCCGCGCACAATGTTCCCAAGCCCGGGAGAAAAGCGCTTCGGGGTGGTGCTCTCTCCGGGCACTTTCAAGACCTCCCCGGCTGCCCCCAAAGGCCGGTTTGTAAGTACTCATTCCCGCTGCTTCCGCCAGCCACGCACAATGCTCCCAAGCCCGGGAGAAAAGCATTTTGGGGTGGTGCTCTCTCCGGGCCCTTGGAAGACCTCCCGGGCTGCCTCCAAAGGCCGGTTTGCAAGCATTCATGTCCGTTGTTCCCGACAGCCGCGCACAATGCTCCCAAGCCCGAGAGAAAAGCATTTTGGGGTGGTGATCAGTCCGGCCCTTGGAAGACCTCCCCGGCTGCCTCCAAAGGACAGTTTGCAAGCACTCATGCCCGCTGTTCCCGCCAGCCACGCACAATGCTCCCAAGACCGTGAGAAAAGCGCTTCGGGGTGGTGTTCTCTCAGGGACCATGGAGGACCTCACCGGCTGCCCCCAAAGGCCGGTTTGCAAGCATTCCCACTCGCTGTTCCCGCCAGGCACACACAATGTTCCAAAACCCCGGAGAAAAGCGCTTCGGGGTGGTGCTCTCTCCGCGCCCTTGGAAGACTTCTCTGGCTGCCGCCAAATGCCGGTTTGCAAGAATTCCCTCCCGCTGTCCCACCAGCCGCACACAATGCTCCAAAACCCGAGAGAAAAGCGCTTCGAGGTGGTGCTCTCTCCGGGCCCTTGGAAGACCTCCCCGGCTGCCTCCAAAGGCCGGTTTGCAAGCACTCCTGCCTGCTGTTCCCGCCACGCGCGCACAATGCTCCCAAGCCCGGAAGAAAAGCATTTTGGGGTAGTGTTCTCTCCGGGCGCTTGGAAGACCTCCCGGGCGGCCTCCAAAGGCCGGTTTGCAAGCACTCATGTCCGCTGTTCCCGACAGCCGCACACAATGCTCCCAAGCCCGGGAGAAAAGCATTTTGGGGTGGTGATCAGTCCGGGCCCTTGGAAGACCTCCCCGGCTGCCTCCAAAGGACAGTTTGCAAGAACTCATGCCCGCTGTTCCCGCCAGGCACGCACAATGCTCCCAGGCCCGGGAGAAAAGCGCTTCGGGGTGGTGCTCTCACCGGTCCCTTGCCCCTGAGCCTGGGGGCAATGCAGGGGGAACACACTCCCAGGCCAAGGCAGAACCACATGCAAACGTCTGTTCCTGGTCCCTGCACCGGCAGAGAGCTCGGGGGAGCCAGAGTATGCCAGGCAGCTGCTGGGTTGGCGGCCTGTGTGGAAAGGGGCAGAGCCGACCTAGGGGCAAGTTGGGCCTCTTGCTCTCCCTGCTGCCCTGAGGCTGCTGGGCCAAAGAGGTCTTGGGCATCCAGCCCCTTGCTGGTCCCTTCCCTCTGATGAGGCCCTCTGAGCTCCAGCACCTTGCAGTGTGGAGACAGCCCCTGCCAGCAACCTCCTCTCCAAGGCGGCCTCAACCGAGGCCTAGGCCCAGGGGAAAGGCACCAGCGGGGATGAGCCTGGGGAGGCGCCCGGGCATGTCTGGACCCAGTCCCCGCAGCCTGCCCCTTGGTGGGGCAGTACCCCCGGAGGCCAGGAAGGTCTGGGCAAGGCTGCCAGGGGCAGGGACACTGCTGGGTCCTGCCCCTGGCCTGTGGGGCGTCTGAGCACAACCAGCACCCTCCCGCTGGAAGACCTCCCCGTCTGCCTCCAAAGGCCTGTTTGCAAGCACTCCCACCCGCTGTTCCCGCCAGGCACGCACAATGCTCCCAAGCCCGGGAGAAAAGCGCTTCAGGGTGGTGCTCTCCTCGGGCCCTTGCCCCTGAGCCTGGGGGCCAGGCAGGTGGAACACACTCCCAGGCCAAGGGAGAACGACATGCACACGTCTGTTCCTGCCCCCTGCACCGGCAGAGAGCTCGGGGGAGCCAGAGTCTGTCAGGCAGGTGCTGGGCTGGCCGCCTGTGTGGGAAGTGGCAGAGCCGACCTAGGGGCAAGTTGGGCCTCTGCTCTCCCTGCTGCCCTGAGGCTGCTGGGCCAAAGAGGTCTTGGGCATCCAGCCCCTTGCTGGTCCCTTCCCTCTGACGAGGCCCTCTGAGCTCCAGCACCTTGCAGTGTGGAGACAGCCCCTGCCAGCAACCTCCTCTCCAAGGAGGCCTCAACCGAGGCCTAGCCCCAGGGGAAAGGCACCAGCTGGGAAGAGCCTGGGGAGGCGCCCGGGCATGTCTGGACCCAGTCCCCGCAGCCTGCCCCTTGGTGAGGCAGTACCCCCGGAGGCCAGGAAGGTCTGGGCAAGGCTGGTCAGGGGCAGGGGCCCTGCTGGGCCCTGCCCCTGGCCTGTGGGGCCTCTGAGCACAACCGGCCCTCTCCCACTGGAAGACCTCCCCGGGTGCCTCCAAAGGCCGGTTTGCCAACACTCCCGCCCGCTGTTCCCGCCAGGCACGCACAATTCTCCCAAGCCCGGGAGAAAAGCGCTTCGGGGTGGTGCTCTCTCCGGGCCCTTGCCCATGAGCCTGGGGGCAAGGCAGGGAGAACACACTCCCAGGCCAAGGCAGAACCACATGCCCACGTCTGTTCCTGTCCCCTGCACCGGCAGAGAGCTTGGGGGAGCCAGAGTCTGTCAGGCAGCTGCTGGGTTGGCCGCCTGTGTGGGAAGGGGCAGAGCCGAATAGGGGCAAGTTGGGCCTCTTGCTCTCCCTGCTGCCCTGAGGCTGCTGGGCCAAAGATGTCTTGGGCATCCAGCCCTTTACTGGTCCCTTCTCTCTGACGAGGCTCTCTGAGCTGCAGCACCTTGCAGTGTGGAGACAGCCCCTGCCAGCAACCTCCTCTCCAAGGAGGCCTCAACCGATGCCTAGGCCCAGGGGAAAGGCACCAGCGGGGTTGAGCCAGGGGAGGCGCCCGAGCATGTCTGGACCCAGTCCCCGCAGCCTGCCCCTTGGTGGGGCAGTACCCCCGGAGGCCAGGAAGGTCTGGGCAAGGCTGGCCAGGGGCAGGGGCCCTGCTGGGTCCTGCCCCTGGCCTGTGGGGCCTCTGAGCACAACCGGCCCTCTCCCACTGGAAGACCTCCCCGGCTGCCTCCAAAGGCCGGTTTGCAAGCGCTCCCGCCCACTGTTCCCAGCAGGCGTGCACAATGCTCCTAAGACCGGGAGAAAAGCGCTTCGGGGTGGTGCTCTCTCCGGGCCCTTGCCCCTGAGCCTGGGGTCCAGGCAGTGTATCCACACTCCCAGACCAAGGCAGAACCACATGCACACGTCTGTTCCTGACCCCTGCACCGGCAGAGCGCTCGGGGGAGCCACAGTCTGTCAGGCAGCTGCTGGGTTGGCTGCCTGTGTGGGAAGGGGCAGAGCCGACCTAGGGGCAAGTTGGGCCTCTTCCTCTCCCTGCTGCCCTGAGGCTGCTGGGCCAAAGAGGTCTTGGGCATCCAGCCCCTTGCTGGTCCCTTCCCGCTGACGAGGCCCTCTGAGCTCCAGCACCTTGCAGTGTGGAGACAGCCCCTGCCAGCAACCTCCTCTCCAAGGAGTCCTCAACCGAGGCCTAGGACCAGGGGAAAGGCACCAGCGGGGATGAGCCTGGGGAGGCGCCCGGGCATGTCTGGACCCAGTCCCCGCAGCCTGCCCCTTGGTGGGATAGTAACCCCGGAGTCCAGGAGGGTCTGGGCAAGGCTGCCAGGGGCAGGGACACTGCTGGGTCCTGCCCCTGGCCTGTGGGGCGTCTGAGCACAACCGGCACTCTCCCGCTGGAAGACCTCCCTGGCTGCCTCCAAAGGCCGGTTTGCAAGCACTCCCGCCCGCTGTTCCCGCCAGGCACGCACAATGCTACCAAGCCCGAGAGAAAAGCGCTTCGGGGTGGTGCTCTCTCCGGACCCTTGCCCCTGACCATGGGGGACAGGCAGGGGGAACACACTCCCAGGCCAAGGCAGAACGACATGCACACGTCTGTTCCTGCCCACTACACCGGCAGAGAGATCGGGGGAGCCAGAGACGACCAGGCTGCTGCTGGGCTGGCTACCTGTCTGGGACGGGGCAGAGCCGACCTAGGGGCAAGTTGGGCCTCTTGCTCTCCCTGCTGCCCTGAGGCTGCTGGGTCAAAGAGGTCTTGGGCATCCAGCCCTTTGCTGGTCCCTTCCCTCTGACGAGGCCCTCTGAGCTCCAGCACCTTGCAGTGTGGAGACAGCCCCTGCCAGCAACCTCCTCTCCAAAGAGGCCTCAACCGAGGCCTACGCCCAGGGGAAAGGCACCAGCGGGGATGATCCTGGGGAGGCGCACGGACATGTCTGGACCCAGTCACCGCAGCCTGCCCCTTGGTGGGGCAGTACCCCCGGAGGCCAGGAAGGTCTGGGCAAGGCTGGCCAGGGGCAGGGGCCCTGCTGGGTCCTGCCCCTGGCCTGTGGGGCCTCTGAGCCCAACCGGCCCTCTCCCACTGGAAGACCTCCCCGGCTGCCTCCAAAGGCCGGTTTGCAAGCGCTCCCGCCCACTGTTCCCAGCAGGCGTGGACAATGCTCCCAAGCCCGGGAGAAAAGCGCTTCAGGGTGGTGCTCTCTCTGGGCCCTTGCCCCTGAGCCTGGGGGCAAGGCAGGGTGTCCACACTCCCAGGCCAAGGCAGAACCACATGCACACGTCTGATCTGCGCCCTGCACCGGCAGAGAGCTCGGGGGAGCCAGAGTCTGTCAGGCAGCTGCTGGGCTGGCCGCCTGTGTGGGAAGGGGCAGAGCCGACCTAGGGGCAAGTTGGGCCTCTTGCTCTCCCTGCTGCCCTGAGGCTGCTGGGCCAAAGAGGTCTTGGCCATCCAGCCCCTTGCTGGTCCCTTCCCTCTGACGAGGCCCTCTGAGCTCCAGCACCTTGCAGTGTGGAGACAGCCCCTGCCAGCAACCTCCTCTCCAAGGAGGCCTCAACCGAGGCCTAGGCCCAGGGGAAAGGCCCCAGCGGGGATGAGCCTGGGGAGGCGCCCGGGCATGACTGGACCCAGGCCCGCAGCCTGCCCCTTGGTGGGGCAGTACCCCCGGAGGCCAGGAAGGTCTGGGCAAGGCTGGCCAGGGGCAGGGGCCCTGCTGGGTCCTGCCCCTGGCCTGTGGGGCCTCTGAGCACAACCGGCCCTCTCCCACTGGAAGACCTCCCCGGCTGCCTCCAATGGCCGGTTTGCCAACACTCCCGCCCGCTGTTCTCGCCAGGCACGCACAATTCTCCCAAGCCCGGGAGAAAAGCGCTTCGGTGTGTTGCTCTCTCCGGGCCCTTGCCCCTGAGTGTGGGGGCCAGGCAGTGGTTCCACACTCCCAGACCAAGGCAGAACCACATGCACACGTCTGTTCCTGACCCCTGCACCGGCAGAGAGCTCGGGGGAGCCAGAGTCTGTCAGGCAGCTGCTGGGCTGGCCGCCTGTGTGGGAAGGGGCAGAGCCGACCTAGGGGCAAGTTGGGCCTCTTCCTCTCCCTGCTGCCCTAAGGCTGCTGGGCCAAAGAGGTCTTGGGCATCCAGCCCCTTGCTGGTCCCTTCCCTCTGACGAGGCCCTCTGAGCTCCAGCACCTTGCAGTGTGGAGACAGCCCCTGCCAGCAACCTCCTCTCCAAGGAGGCCTCAACCGAGGCCTAGGCCCAGGGGAAAGGCACCAGCGGGGATGAGCCAGTGGAGGCGCAAGGGCATGTCTGGACCCAGTCCCCGCAGCCTGCCCCTTGGTGGGGCAGTACCCCCGGAGGCCAGGAAGGTCTGGGCAAGGCTGCCAGGGGCAGGGACACTGCTGGGTCCTGCCCCTGGCCTGTGGGGCGTCTGAGCACAACCGGCACTCTCCCGCTGGAAGACCTGCGCGGCTGCCTCCAAAGGCCGGTTAACAAGCGCTCCCGCCCACTGTTCCCAGCAGGCGTGCACAATGCTCCCAAGCCCGGGAGAAAAGCGCTTCGGGGTGGTGCTCTCTCCGGGCCCTTGCCCCTGAGCCTGGGGGCAAGGCAGGGTGTCCACACTCCCAGGCCAAGGCAGAACCACATGCACACGTCTGATCTGCCCCCTGCACCGGCAGAGAGTTCGGGGGAGCCAGAGTCTGTCAGGCAGCTGCTGGGCTGGCCGCCTGTGTGGGAAGGGGCAGAGCCGACCTAGGGGCAAGTTGGGCCTCTTGCTCTCCCTGCTGCCCTGAGGCTGCTGGGCCAAAGAGGTCTTGGGCATCCAGCCCCTTGCTTGTCCCTTCCCTCTGACGAGGCCCTCTGAGCTCCAGCACCTTGCAGTGTGGAGACAGCACCTGCCAGCAATCTCCTCTCCAAGGAGGCCTCAACCGAGGCCTAGGCCCAGGGAAAAGGCACCAGCGGGGTTGAGCCAGGGGAGGCGCCCGGGCATGTCTGGACCCTGTCCCCGCAGCCTGCCCCTTGGTGGGGCAGTACCCCCGGAGGCCAGGAAGGTCTGGGCAAGGCTGGCCAGGGGCAGGGGCCCTGCTGGGTCCTGCCCCTGGCCTGTGGGGCCTCTGAGCACAACCGGCCCTTGCCCACTGGAAGACCTCCCCGGCTGCCTCCAAAGGCCGGTTTGCAAGCCCTCCCGCCCACTGTTCCCGCCAGGCGCGCACAATGCTCCCAAGCCCGGGAGAAAAGCGCTTCGGGGTGGTGGTCTCTCCGGGCCCCTGCCCCTGAGCCTGGGGGCCAGGCAGGGGATCCACAGTCCCAGGCCAAGGTTGAACCACATGCACACGTCTGTTCCTGCCCCCTCCACCGGCAGAGAGCTGGGGGGAGCCAGAGTCTGTCAGGCAGCTGCTGGGCTGGCCGCCTGTGTGGGAAGGGGCAGAGCCGACCTAGGGGCAAGTTGGGCCTCTTGCTCTCCCTGCTGCCCTGAGGCTGCTGGGCCAAAGAGGTCTTGGGCATCCAGCCCCTTGCTGGTCCCTTCCCTCTGACGAGGCCCTCTGAGCTCCAGCACCTTGCAGTGTGGAGACAGCCCCTGCCAGCAACCTCCTCTCCAAGGAGGCCTCAACCGAGGCCTAGGCCCAGGGGAAAGGCACCAGCGGGGATGAGCCAGTGGAGGCGCACGGGCATGTCTGGACCCAGTCCCCGCAGCCTGCCCCTTGGTGGGGCAGTACCCCCGGAGGCCAGGAAGGTCTGGGCAAGGCTGGCCAGGGGCAGGGGCCCTGCTGGGTCCTGCCCCTGGGCTGTGGGGCCTCTGAGCACAACCGGCCCTCTCCCACTGGAAGACCTCCCCGGCTGCCTCCAAAGGCCGGTTTGCCAACACTCCCGCCCGCTGTTCCCGCCAGGCACGCACAATGCTCCCAAGCCCGGGCGAAAAGCGCTTCGGGGTGTTGCCCTCTCCGGACCCTTGCCCCTGAGCCTGGGGTCCAGGCAGTGGGTCCACACTCCCAGACCAAGGCAGAACCACATGCACTCGTCTGTTCCTGACCCCTGCACCGGCAGAGAGCTCGGGGGAGCCAGAGTCTGTCAGGCAGCTGCTGGGTTGGCTGCCTGTGTGGGAAGGGGCAGAGCCGACCTAGGGGCAAGTTGGGCCTCTTCCTCTCCCTGCTGCCCTGAGGCTGCTGGGCCAAAGACGTCTTGGGCATCCAGCGCCTTACTGGTCCCTTCCCTCTGACGAGGCCCTCTGAGCTCCAGCACCTTGCAGTGTGGAGACAGCCCCTGCCAGCAACCTCCTCTCCAAGGAGGCCTCAACCGAGGCCTAGGCCCAGGGGAAAGGCACCAGCGGGGATGAGCCAGTGGAGGCGCAAGGGCATGTCTGGACCCAGTCCCCGCAGCCTGCCCCTTGGTGGGGCAGTACCCCCGGAGGCCAGGAAGGTCTGGGCAAGGCTGCGAGGGGCAGGGGCCCTGCTGGGTCGTGCCACTGGCCTGTGGGGCGTCTGAGCACAACCGGCACTCTCCCGCTGGAAGACCTCCCCGTCTGCCTCCAAAGGCCGGTTTGCAAGCACTCCCGCCCGCTGTTCCCGCCAGGCAGGCACAATGCTCCCAAGCCCGGGAGAAAAGCGCTTCGGGGTGGTGCTCTCCTCGGGCCCTTGCCCCTGAGCCTGGGGGCCAGGCAGTTGGAACACACTCCCAGGCCAAGGCAGAACGACATGCACACGTCTGTTCCTGCCCCCTAAACCGGCAGAGAGCTCGGGGGAGCCAGAGACTGCCAGGCTGCTGCTGGGCTGGCTGCCTGTGTGGGACGGGGCAGAGCCGACCTAGGGGCAAGTTGGGCCTCTTGCTCTCCCTGCTGCCCTGAGGCTGCTGGGTCAAAGAGGTCTTGGGCATCCAGCCCTTTGCTGGTCCCTTCCCTCTGACGAGGCCCTCTGAGCTCCAGCACCTTGCAGTGTGGAGACAGCCCCTGCCAGCAACCTCCTCTCCAAAGAGGCCTCAACCGAGGCCTAGGCCCAGGGGAAAAGCACCAGCGGGGATGATCCTGGGGAGGCGCACGGACATGTCTGGACCCAGTCCCCGCAGCCTGCCCCTTGGTGGGGCAGTACCCCCGGAGGCCAGGAAGGTCTGGGCAAGGCTGGCCAGGGGCAGGGGCCCTGCTGGGTCCTGCCCCTGGCCTGTGAGGCCTCTGAGCACAACCGGCCCTCTCCCACTGGAAGACCTCCCCGGCTGCCTCCAAAGTCCTCTTTGCAAACACTCCCGCCCGCTGTTCACGCCAGGCTCGCACAATGCTCCCAAGCCCGGGAGAAAAGCGCTTCGGGGTGGTGCTCTCTCCGGGCCCTTGCCCCTGAGCCTGGGGGCCAGGCAGTGGGTCCACACTCCCAGACCAAGGCAGAACCACATGCACACGTCTGTTCCTGACCCCTGCACCGGCAGAGAGCTCGGGGGAGCCAGAGTCTGTCAGGCAGGTGCTGGGCTGGCCGCCTGTGTGGGAAGGGGCAGAGCCGACCTAAGGGCAAGTTGGGCCTCTTCCTCTCCCTGCTGCCCTGAGGCTGCTGGGCCAAAGAGGTCTTGGGCATCCAGCCCCTTGCTGGTCCCTTCCCTCTGACGAGGCCCTCTGAGCTCCAGCACCTTGCAGTGTGGAGACAGCCCCTGCCAGCAACCTCCTCTCCAATGAGGCCTCAACCGAGGCCTAGGCCCAGGGGAAAGGCACCAGCGGGGATGAGCCTGGGGAGGCGCCCGGGCATGTCTGGACCCAGTCCCCGCAGCCTGCCCCTTGGTGGGGCAGTACCCCCGGAGGCCAGGAAGGTCTGGGCAAGGCTGCCAGGGACAGGGACAGCGCTGGGTTCTGCCCCTGGCCTGTGGGACGTCTGAGCACAACCGGAACTCTCCCGCTGGAAGACCTCCCCGTCTGCCTCGAAAGGCCGGTTTGCAAGCACTCCCGCCCACTGTTCCCGCCAGGCACGCACAATGCTCCCAAGCCCGGTAGAAAAGCGCTTCGGGGTGGTGCTCTCTCCGGGCCCTTGCCCCTAAGCCTGCGGGCCAGGCAGGGGGAACACACTCCCAGGCCAAGACAGAACGACATGAACACGTCTGTTCCTGCCCCCTACACCGGCAGAGAGCTCGGGGGAGCCAGAGTCTCTCAGGCAGGTGCTGGGCTGGCCGCCTGTGTGGGAAGGGGCAGAGCCGACCTAGGGGCAAGTTGGGCCTCTTGCTCTCCCTGCTGCCCTGAGGTTGCTGGGCCAAAGACGTCTTGGGCATCCAGCCCTTTGCTGGTCCCTTCCCTCTGACGAGGCCCTCTGAGCTCCAGCACCTTGCAGTGTGGAGACAGCACCTGCCAGCAATCTCCTCTCCAAGGAGGCCTCAACCGAGGCCTAGGCCCAGGGGAAAGGCACCAGCGGGGATGAGCCTGGGGAGGCGCCCGGGCATGTCTGGACCCAGTCCCCGCAGCCTGCCCCTTGGTGGGGCAGTACCCCTGGAGGCCAGGAAGGTCTGGGCAAGGCTGACCAGGGGCAGGGGACCCGCTGGGTCCTGCCCCTGGCCTGTGGGGCCTCTGAGCACAACCGGCCCTCTCCCACTGGAAGACCTCCCCGGCTGCCTCCAAAGGCCGTTTTGCACGCACTCCCGCCCACTGTTCCCACCAAGCGCGCACAATGTTCCCATCCCGGGAGAAAAGCGCTTCGGGGTGGTGCTCTCTCCGGGCCCTTGCCCCTGAGACTGGGGGCCAGGCAGGGGGTCCACACTCCCAGGCCAAGGCAGAACCACATGCACACGTCTGTTCCTGACCCCTGCACCGGCAGAGAGCTCGGGGGAGCCAGAGTCTGTCAGGCAGCTGCTGGGCTGGCCGCCTTTGTGGGAATGGGCAGAGCCGACCTAGGGGCAAGTTGGGCCTCTTGCTCTCCCTGCTGCCCTGAGGCTGCTGGGCCAAAGAGGTCTTGGGCATCCAGCCCTTTGCTTGTCCCTTCCCTCTGACGAGGCCCTCTGAGCTCCAGCACCTTGCAGTGTGGAGACAGCCCCTGCCAGCAACCTCCTCTCCAAGGAGGCCTCAACCGAGACCTGGGACCAGGGGAAAGGCACCAGCGGGGATGAGCCTGGGGAGGCGACCAGGCATGTCTGGACCCAGTCCCCGCAGCCTGCCCCTTGGTGGGGCAGTACCCCCGGAGGCCAGGAAGGTCTGGGCAAGGCTGGCCAGGGGCAGGGGCCCTGCTGGGTCCTGCCCCTGGCCTGTGGGGCCTCTGAGCACAACCGGGCCTCTCCCACTGGAAGACCTCCCCGGCTGCCTCCAAAGGCCGGTTTGCAAGCGCTCCCGGCCACTGTTACCAGCAGGCGGGCACAATGCTCCTAAGCCCGGAAGAAAAGCGCTTCAGGGTGGTGCTCTCTCTGGGCCCTTGCCCCTGAGCCTGGGGGCAAGGCAGGGTGTCCACACTCCCAGGCCAAGGCAGAACCACATGCACACGTCTGACCTGCCCCCTGCACCGGCAGAGAGCTCGGGGGAGCCAGAGTCTTTCAGGCAGCTGCTGGGCTGGCCGCCTGTGTGGGAAGTGGCAGAGCCGACCTAGGGGCAAGTTGGGCCTCTTGCTCTCCCTGCTGCCCTGAGGCTGCTGGGCCAAAGAGGTCTTGGGCATCCAGCCCCTTGCTGGTCCCTACCCTCTGACGAGGCCCTCTGAGCTCCAGCACCTTGCAGTGTGGAGACAGCCCCTGCCAGCAACCACCTCTCCAAGGAGGCCTCAACCGAGGCCTAGGCCCAGGGGAAAGGCACCAGCGGGGATGAGCCTGGGGAGGCGCCCGGGCATGTCTGGACCCAGTCCCCGCAGCCTGCCCCTTGGTGGGGCAGTACCCCCGGAGGCCAGGAAGGTCTGGGCAAGGCTGGCCAGGGGCAAGGGCCCTGCTGGGTCCTGCCCCTGGCCTGTGGGGCCTCTGAGCACAACCGGCCCTCTCCCACTGGAAGAACTCCCCAGCTGCCTCCAAAGGCCAGTTTGCCAACACTCCCGCCCGCTGTTCCCGCCAGGCACGCACAATGCTCCCAAGCCCGGGAGAAAAGCACTTCGGGGTGGTGCTCTCCTCGGGCCCTTGCCCCTGAGCCTGAGGGCCAGGCAGTTGGTCCACACTCCCAGACCAAGGCAGAACCACATGCACACGTCTGTTCCTGACCCCTGCACCGGCAGAGAGCTCGGGGGAGCCAGAGTCTGTCAGGCAGCTGCTGGGCTGGCCGCCTGTGTGGGAAGGGGCAGAGCCGACCTAGGGGCAAGTTGGGCCTCTTCCTCTCCCTGCTGCCCTGAGGCTGCTGGGCCAAAGAGGTCTTGGGCATCCAGCCCCTTGCTGGTCCCTTCCCTCTGACGAGGCCCTCTGAGCTCCAGCACCTTGCAGTGTGGAGACAGCCCCTGCCAGCAACATCCTCTCCAAGGAGGCCTCAACCGAGGCCTAGGCCCAGGGGAAAGGCACCAGCGGGGATGAGCCTGGGGAGGCGCCCGGGCATGTCTGGACCCAGTCCCCGCAGCCTGCCCCTTGGTGGGGCAGTACCCCCGGAGGCCAGGAAGATCTGGGCAATGCTGGCCAGGGGCAGGGGCCCTGCTGGGTCCTCCCCATGGCCTGTGGGGCCTCTGAGCACAACCGGCCCTCTCCCACTGGAAGACCTCCCCGGCTGCCTCCAAAGGCCAGTTTGCCAACACTCCTGCCCGCTCTTCCCGCCAGGCACGCACAATGCTCCCAAGCCCGGGAGAAAAGCGCTTCGGGGTGGTGCTCTCTCCGGGCCCTTGCCCCTGAGCCTGTGGGCAAGGCAGGGGGAACACACTCCCAGACCAAGGCAGAAACACATGCACACGTCTGTTCCTGTCCCCTGCACCGGCAGAGAGCTCGGGGGAGCCAGAGTCTCTCAGGCAGGTGCTGGGCTGGCCGCCTGTGTGGGAAGGGGCAGAGCCGACCTAGGGGCAAGTTGGGCCTCTTGCTCTCTCTGCTGCCCTGAGGCTGCAGGGCCAAAGACGTCTTGGGCATCCAGCCCCTTACTGGTCCCTTCCCTCTGACGAGGCCCTCTGAGCTCCAGCACCTTGCAGTGTGGAGACAGCCCCTGCCAGCAATCTCCTCTCCAAGGAGGCCTCAACCGAGGCCTAGGCCCAGGGGAAAGGCACCAGCGGGGTTGAGCCAGGGGAGGCGCCCGGGCATGTCTGGACCCTGTCCCCGCAGGCTGCCCCTTGGTGGGGCAGTACCCCCGGAGGCCAGGAAGGTCTGGGCAAGGCTGGCCAGGGGCAGGGGCCCTGCTGGGTCCTGCCCCTGGCCTGTGGGGCCTCTGAGCACAAACGGCCCTCTCCCACTGGAAGACCTCCCCGGCTGCCTCCAAAGGCCGGTTTGCAAGCACTCCCGCCCACTGTTCCCGCCAGGCGCGCACAATGCTCCCAAGCCCGGGAGAAAAGCGCTTCGGGGTGGTGGTCTCTCCGGGCCCTTGCCCCTGAGCCTGGGGGCCAGGCAGGGGATCCACAGTCCCAGGCCAAGGCACAACAACATGCACACGTCTGTTCCTGCCCCCTCCACCGGCAGAGAGCTGGGGGGAGCCAGAGTCTGTCAGGCAGCTGCTGGGCTGGCCGCCTGTGTGAGAAGGGGCAGAGCCGACCTAGGGGCAAGTTGGGCCTCTTGCTCTCCCTGCTGCCCTGAGGCTGCTGGGCCAAAGAGGTCTTGGGCATCCAGCCCCTTGCTGGTCCCTTCACTCTGACGAGGCCCTCTGAGCTCCAGCACCTTGCAGTGTGGAGACAGCCCCTGCCAGCAACCTCCTCTCCAAGGAGGCCTCAACCGAGGCCTAGGCACAGGGGAAATGCACCAGCGGGGATGAGCCAGTGGAGGCGCACGGGCATATCAGGACCCAGTCCCCGCAGCCTGCCCCTTGGTGGGGCAGTACCCCCGGAGGCCAGGAAGGTCTGGGCAAGGCTGGCCAGGGGCAGGGTCCCTTCTGGGTCCTGCCCCTGGCCTGTGGGGCCTCTGAGCACAACCGGCCCTCTCCCACTGGAAGACCTCCCCGGCTGCCTCCAAAGGTGGGTTTGCCAACACTCCCGCCCGCTGTTCCCGCCAGGCACGCACAACGCTCCCAAGGCCAGGAGAAAAGCGCTTCGGGGTGTTGCTCTCTCCGGGCCCTTGCCTCTGAGCCTGGGGTCCAGGCAGTGGGTCCACACTCCCAGACCAAGGCAGAACCACATGCACACGTCTGTTCCTGACCCCTGCACCGGCAGAGAGCTCGGGGGAGCCAGAGTCTGTCAGGCAGCTGCTGGGTTGGCTGCCTGTGTGGGAAGGGGCAGAGCCGACCTAGGGGCAAGTTGGGCCTCTTGCTCTCCCTGCTGCCCTGAGGCTGCTGGGCCAAAGAGGTCTTGGGCATCCAGCCCCTTGCTGGTCCCTTCCCGCTGACGAGGCCCTCTGAGCTCCAGCACCTTGCAGTGTGGAGACAGCCCCTGCCAGCAATCTCCTCTCCAAGGAGGCCTCAACCGAGGCCTAGGCCCAGGGGAAAGGCACCAGCGGGGTTGAGCCAGGGGAGGCGCCCGGGCATGTCTGGACCCTGTCCCCGCAGCCTGCCCCTTGGTGGGGCAGTACCCCCGGAGGCCAGGAAGGTCTGGGCAAGGCTGGCCAGGGGCAGGGGCCCTGCTGGGTCCTGCCCCTGGCCTGTGGGGCCTCTGAGCACAACCGGCCCTCTCCCACTGGAAGACCTCCCCGGCTGCCTCCAAAGTCCTGTTTGCAAGCACTCCCGCCCACTGTTCCCGCCAGGCGCGCACAATGCTCCCAAACCCGGGAGAAAAGCGCTTCGGGGTGGTGGTCTCTCCGGGCCCTTGCCCCTGAGCCTGGGGGCCAGGCAGGGGATCCACAGTCCCAGGCCAAGGCACAACAACATGCACACGTCTGTTCCTGCCCCCTCCACCGGCAGAGAGCTGGGGGGAGCTAGAGTCTGTCAGGCAGCTGCTGGGCTGGCCGCCTGTGTGGGAAGGGGCAGAGCCGACCTAGGGGCAAGTTGGGCCTCTTGCTCTCCCTGCTGCCCTGAGGCTGCTGGGCCAAAGAGGTCTTGGGCATCCAGCCCCTTGCTGGTCCCTTCCCTCTGACGAGGCCCTCTGAGCTCCAGCACCTTGCAGTGTGGAGACAGCCCCTGCCAGCAACCTCCTCTCCAAGGAGGCCTCAACCGAGGCCTAGGCACAGGGGAAAGGCACCAGCGGGGATGAGCCAGTGGAGGCGCACGGGCATATCAGGACCCAGTCCCTGCAGCCTGCCCCTTGGTGGGGCAGTACCCCCGGAGGCCAGGAAGTTCTGGGCAAGGCTGGCCAGGGGCAGGGTCCCTGCTGCGTCCTGCCCCTGGCCTGTGGGGCCTCTGAGCACAACCGGCCCTCTCCCACTGGAAGACCTCCCCGGCTGCCTCCAAAGGCGGGTTTGCCAACACTCCCGCCCGCTGTTCCCGCCAGGCACGCACAACGCTACCAAGCCCGGGAGAAAAGCGCTTCGGGGTGGTGCTCTCTCCGGGCCCTTGCCCCTGAGCCTGGGGTCCAGGCAGTGGGTCCACACTCCCAGACCAAGGCAGAACCACATGCACACGTCTGTTCCTGACCCCTGCACCGGCAGAGAGCTCGGGGGAGCCAGAGTCTGTCAGGCAGCTGCTGGGTTGGCTGCCTGTGTGGGAAGGGGCAGAGCCGACCTAGGGGCAAGTTGGGCCTCTTGCTCTCCCTGCTGCCCTGAGGCTGCTGGGCCAAAGAGGTCTTGGGCATCCAGCCCCTTGCTGGTCCCTTCCCGCTGACGAGGCCCTCTGAGCTCCAGCACCTTGCAGTGTGGAGACAGCCCCTGCCAGCAACCTCCTCTCCAAGGAGGCCTCAACCGAGGCCTAGGCCCAGGGGAAAGGCACCAGCGGGGATGAGCCTGGGGAGGCGCCCGGGCATCTCTGGACCCAGGCCCCGCAGCCTGCCCCTTAGTGGGGCAGTACCCCCGGAGGCCAGGAAGGTCTGGGCAAGGCTGGCCAGGGGCAGGGGCCCTGCTGCGTCCTGCCCCTGGCCTGTGGGGCCTCTGAGCACAACCGGCCCTCTCCCACTGGAAGACCTCCCCGGCTGCCTCCAAGGCCGGTTTGCAAGCGCTCCCGCCCACTGTTCCCAGCAGGCGTGCACAATGCTCCCAAGCCCGGGAGAAAAGCGCTTCAGGGTGGTGCTCTCTCCGGGCCCCTGCCCCTGAGCCTGGGGGCAAGGCAGGGTGTCCACACTCCCAGGCCAAGGCAGAACCACATGCACACGTCTGATCTGCCCCCTGCACCGGCAGAGAGCTCGGGGGAGCCAGAGTCTGTCAGGCAGCTGCTGGGCTGGCCGCCTGTGTGGGAAGGGGCAGAGCCGACCTAGGGGCAAGTTGGGCCTCTTGCTCTCCCTGCTGCCCTGAGGCTGCTGGGCCAAAGAGGTCTTGGGCATCCAGCCCCTTGCTGGTCCCTTCCCTCTGACGAGGCCCTCTGAGCTCCAGCACCTTTCAGTGTGGAGACAGCCCCTGCCAGCAACCTCCTCTCCAAGGAGGCCTCAACCGAGGCCTAGGCGCAGGGGAAAGGCACCAGCGGGGATGAGCCTGGGGAGGCGCCCGGGCATGTCTGGACCCAGTCCCCGCAGCCTGCCCCTTGGTGGGGCAGTACCCCCGGAGGCCAGGAAGGTCTGGGCAAGGCTGCCAGGGGCAGGGACACTGCTGGGTCCTGCCCCTGGCCTATGGGGCGTCTGAGCACAACCGGCACTCTCCCGCTGGAACACCTCCCCGTCTGCCTCGAAAGGCCGGTTTGCAAGCACTCCCGCCCGCTGTTCCCGCCAGGCACGCACAATGCTCCCAAGCCCGGGAGAAAAGCGCTTCGCGGTGGTGCTCTCTCCGGGCCCTTGCCCCTGAGCCTGGGGGCAAGGCATGGGGAACACACTCCCAGGCCAAGGCAGAACCACATGCCGACGTCTGTTCCTGTCCCCTGCACCGGCAGAGAGCTTGGGGGAGCCAGAGTCTGTCAGGCAGCTGCTGGGTTGGCCGCCTGTGTGGGAAGGGGCAGAGCCGCCCTAGGGGCAAGTTGGGCCTCTTGCTCTCCCTGCTGCCCTGAGGCTGCTGGGCCAAAGACGTCTTGGGCATCCAGCCCCTTACTGGTCCCTTCCCTCTGACGAGGCCCTCTGAGCTCCAGCACCTTGCAGTGTGGAGACAGCCCCTGCCAGCAACCTCCTCTCCAAGGAGGCCTCAACCGAGGCCTAGGCCCAGGGGAAAGGCACCAGCGGGGATGAGCCAGGGGAGGCGCCCGAGCATGTCTGGACCCAGTCCCCGCAGCCTGCCCATTGGTGGGGCAGTACCCCCGGAGGCCAGGAAGGTCTGGGTAAGACAGGCCAGGGGCAGGGGCCCTGCTGGGTCCTGCCCCTGGCCTGTGGGGCCTCTGAGCACAACCGGCCCTCTCCCACTGGAAGACCTCCCCGGCTGCCTCCAAAGGCCGGTTTGCAAGCGCTCCCGGCCACTGTTACCAGCAGGCGGGCACAATGCTCCTAAGCCCGGAAGAAAAGCGCTTCAGGGTGGTGCTCTCTCTGGGCCCTTGCCCCTGAGCCTGGGGGCAAGGCAGGGTGTCCACACTCCCAGGCCAAGGCAGAACCACATGCACACGTCTGACCTGCCCCCTGCACCGGCAGAGAGCTCGGGGGAGCCAGAGTCTGTCAGGCAGCTGCTGGGCTGGCCGCCTGTGTGGGAAGTGGCAGAGCCGACCTAGGGGCAAGTTGGGCCTCTTGCTCTCCCTGCTGCCCTGAGGCTGCTGGGCCAAAGAGGTCTTGGGCATCCAGCCCCTTGCTGGTCCCTTCCCTCTGACGAGGCCCTCTGAGCTCCAGCACCTTGCAGTGTGGAGACAGCCCCTGCCAGCAACCTCCTCTCCAAGGAGGCCTCAACCGAGGCCTAGGCACAGGGGAAAGGCACCAGCGGGGATGAGCCTGGGGAGGCGCCCGGGCATGTCTGGACCCAGTCCCCGCAGCCTGCCCCTTGGTGGGGCAGTACCCCCGGAGGCCAGGAAGGTCTGGGCAAGGCTGGCCAGGGGCAGGGGCCCTGCTGGGTCCTGCCCCTGGCCTGTGGGGCCTCTGAGCACAACCGGCCCTCTCCCACTGGAAGAACTCCCCGGATGCCTCCAAAGGCCAGTTTGCCAACACTCCCGCCCGCTGTTCCCGCCAGGCACGCACAATGCTCCCAAGCCCGTGAGAAAAGCGCTTCGGGGTGGTGCTCTCCTCGGGCCCTTGCCCCTGAGCCTGGGGGCCAGGCAGTTGGTCCACACTCCCAGACCAAGGCAGAACCACATGCACACGTCTGTTCCTGACCCCTGCACCGGCAGAGAGCTCGGGGGAGCCAGAGTCTGTCAGGCAGCTGCTGGGCTGGCCGCCTGTGTGGGAAGGGGCAGAGCCGACCTAGGGGCAAGTTGGGCCTCTTCCTCTCCCTGCTGCCCTGAGGCTGCTGGGCCAAAGAGGTCTTGGGCATCCAGCCCCTTGCTGGTCCCTTCCCTCTGACGAGGCCCTCTGAGCTCCAGCACCTTGCAGTGTGGAGACAGCCCCTGCCAGCAACCTCCTCTCCAAGGAGGCCTCAACCGAGGCCTAGGCCCAGGGGAAAGGCACCAGCGGGGATGAGCCAGTGGAGGCGCACGGGCATGTCTGGACCCAGTCCCCGCAGCCTGCCCCTTGGTGGGGCAGTACCCCCGGAGGCCAGGAAGGTCTGAGCAAGACTGCCAGGGGCAGGGACACTGCTGGGTCCTGCCCCTGGCCTGTGGGGCATCTGAGCACAACCGGCACTCTCCCGCTGGAAGACCTGCCCGGCCGCCTCCAAAGGCCTGTTAACAAGCGCTCCCGCCCACTGTTCCCAGCAGGCGTGCACAATGCTCCCAAGCCCGGGAGAAAAGCGCTTCGGGGTGGTGCTCTCTCCGGGCCCTTGCCCCTGAGCCTGGGGGCAAGGCAGGGTGTCCACACTCCCAGGCCAAGGCAGAACCACATGCACACGTCTGATCTGCCCCCTGCACCGGCAGAGAGCTCGGGGGAGCCAGAGTCTGTCAGGCAGCTGCTGGGCTGGCCGCCTGTGTGGGAAGGGGCAGAGCCGACCTAGGGGCAAGTTGGGCCTCTTGCTCTCCCTGCTGCCCTGAGGCTGCTGGGCCAAAGAGGTCTTGGGCATCCAGCCCCTTGCTTGTCCCTTCCCTCTGACGAGGCCCTCTGAGCTCCAGCACCTTGCAGTGTGGAGACAGCCCCTGCCAGCAATCTCCTCTCCAAGGAGGCCTCAACCGAGGCCTAGGCCCAGGGAAAAGGCACCAGCGGGGTTGAGCCAGGGGAGGCGCCCGGGCATGTCTGGACCCTGTCCCCGCAGCCTGCCCCTTGGTGGGGCAGTACCCCCGGAGGCCAGGAAGGTCTGGGCAAGGCTGGCCAGGGGCAGGGGCCCTGCTGGGTCCTGCCCCTGGCCTGTGGGGCCTCTGAGCACAACCGGCCCTTGCCCACTGGAAGACCTCCCCGGCTGCCTCCAAAGGCCGGTTTGCAAGCACTCCCGCCCACTGTTCCCGCCAGGCGCGCACAATGCTCCCAAGCCCGGGAGAAAAGCGCTTCGGGGTGGTGGTCTCTCCGGGCCCCTGCCCCTGAGCCTGGGGGCCAGGCAGGGGATCCACAGTCCCAGGCCAAGGCAGAACCACATGCACACGTCTGTTCCTGCCCCCTCCACCGGCAGAGAGCTGGGGGGAGCCAGAGTCTGTCAGGCAGCTGCTGGGCTGGCCGCCTGTGTGGGAAGGGGCAGAGCCGACCTAGGGGCAAGTTGGGCCTCTTGCTCTCCCTGCTGCCCTGAGGCTGCTGGGCCAAAGAGGTCTTGGGCATCCAGCCCCTTGCTGGTCCCTTCCCTCTGACGAGGCCCTCTGAGCTCCAGCACCTTGCAGTGTGGAGACAGCCCCTGCCAGCAACCTCTTCTCCAAGGAGGCCTCAACCGAGGCCTAGGCCCAGGGGAAAGGCACCAGCGGGGATGAGCCAGTGGAGGCGCACGGGCATGTCTGGACCCAGTCCCCGCAGCCTGCCCCTTGGTGGGGCAGTACCCCCGGAGGCCAGGAAGGTCTGGGCAAGGCTGGCCAGGGGCAGGGGCCCTGCTGGGTCCTGCCCCTGGCCTGTGGGGCCTCTGAGCACAACCGGCCCTCTCCCACTGGAAGACCTCCCCGGCTGCCTCCAAAGGCCGTTTTGCACGCACTCCCGCCCACTGTTCCCACCAAGCGCGCACAATGCTCCCATCCCGGGAGAAAAGCGCTTCGGGGTGGTGCTCTCTCCGGGCCCTTGCCCCTGAGACTGGGGGCCAGGCAGGGGATCCACAGTCCCAGGCCAAGGCACAACAACATGCACACGTCTGTTCCTGCCCCCTCCACCGGCAGAGAGCTGGGGGGAGCCAGAGTCTGTCAGGCAGCTGCTGGGCTGGCCGCCTGTGTGGGAAGGGGCAGAGCCGACCTAGGGGCAAGTTGGGCCTCTTGCTCTCCCTGCTGCCCTGAGGCTGCTGGGCCAAAGACGTCTTGGGCATCCAGCCCCTTGCTGGTCCCTTCCCTCTGACGAGGCCCTCTGAGCTCCAGCACCTTGCAGTGTGGAGACAGCCCCTGCCAGCAACCTCCTCTCCAAGGAGGCCTCAACCGAGGCCTAGGCACAGGGGAAAGGCACCAGCGGGGATGAGCCAGTGGAGGCGCACGGGCATATCAGGACCCAGGCCCTGCAGCCTGCCCCTTGGTGGGGCAGTACCCCCGGAGGCCAGAAAGTTCTGGGCAAGGCTGGCCAGGGGCAGGGTCCCTGCTGGGTCCTGCCCCTGGCCTGTGGGGCCTCTGAGCACAACCGGCCCTCTCCCACTGGAAGACCTCCCCGGCTGCCTCCAAAGGCGGGTTTGCCAACACTCCCGCCCGCTGTTCCCGCCAGGCACGCACAACGCTCCCAAGGCCAGGAGAAAAGCGCTTCGGGGTGTTGCTCTCTCCGGGCCCTTGCCCCTGAGCCTGGGGTCCAGGCAGTGGGTCCACACTCCCAGACCAAGGCAGAACCACATGCACACGTCTGTTCCTGACCCCTGCACCGGCAGAGAGCTCGGGGGAGCCAGAGTCTGTCAGGCAGCTGCTGGGTTGGCTGCCTGTGTGGGAAGGGGCAGAGCCGACCTAGGGGCAAGTTGGGCCTCTTGCTCTCCCTGCTGCCCTGAGGCTGCTGGGCCAAAGAGGTCTTGGGCATCCAGCCCCTTGCTGGTCCCTTCCCGCTGACGAGGCCCTCTGAGCTCCAGCACCTTGCAGTGTGGAGACAGCCCCTGCCAGCAACCTCCTCTCCAAGGAGGCCTCAACCGAGGCCTAGGCCCAGGGGAAAGGCACCAGCGGGGATGAGCCTGGGGAGGCGCCCGGGCATCTCTGGACCCAGGCCCCGCAGCCTGCCCCTTAGTGGGGCAGTACCCCCGGAGGCCAGGAAGGTCTGGGCAAGGCTGGCCAGGGGCAGGGGCCCTGCTTGGTCCTGCCCCTGGCCTGTGGGGCCTCTGAGCACAACCGGCCCTCTCCCACTGGAAGACCTCCCCGGCTGCCTTCAAGGCCGGTTTGCAAGCGCTCCCGCCCACTGTTCCCAGCAGGCGTGCACAATGCTCCCAAGCCCGGGAGAAAAGCGCTTCAGGGTGGTGCTCTCTCCGGGCCCTTGCCCCTGAGCCTGGGGGCAAGGCAGGGTGTCCACACTCCCAGGACAAGGCAGAACCACATGCACACGTCTGATCTGCCCCCTGCACCGGCAGAGAGCTCGGGGGAGCCAGAGTCTGTCAGGCAGCTGCTGGGCTGGCCGCCTGTGTGGGAAGGGGCAGAGCCGACCTAGGGGCAAGTTGGGCCTCTTGCTCTCCCTGCTGCCCTGAGGCTGCTGGGCCAAAGAGGTCTTGGGCATCCAGCCCCTTGCTGGTCCCTTCCCTCTGACGAGGCCCTCTGAGCTCCAGCACCTTGCAGTGTGGAGACAGCCCCTGCCAGCAACCTCCTCTCCAAGGAGGCCTCAACCGAGGCCTAGGCCCAGGGGAAAGGCACCAGCGGGGATGAGCCTGGGGAGGCGCCCGGGCATGTCTGGACCCAGTCCCCGCAGCCTGCCCCTTGGTGGGGCAGTACCCCCGGAGGCCAGGAAGGTCTGGGCAAGGCTGCCAGGGGCAGGGACACTGCTGGGTCCTGCCCCTGGCCTGTGGGGCGTCTGAGCACAACCGGCACTCTCCCGCTGGAAGACCTCCCCGTCTGCCTCGAAAGGCCGGTTTGCAAGCACTCCCGCCCGCTGTTCCCGCCAGGCACGCACAATGCTCCCAAGCCCGGGAGAAAAGCGCTTCGGGGTGGTGCTCTCTCCGGGCCCTTGCCCCTGAGCCTGGGGGCAAGGCATGGGGAACACACTCCCAGGCCAAGGCAGAACCACATGCCCACGTCTGTTCCTGTCCCCTGCACCGGCAGAGAGCTTGGGGGAGCCAGAGTCTGTCAGGCAGCTGCTGGGTTGGCCGCCTGTGTGGGAAGGGGCAGAGCCGCCCTAGGGGCAAGTTGGGCCTCTTGCTCTCCCTGCTGCCCTGAGGCTGCTGGGCCAAAGACGTCTTGGGCATCCAGCCCCTTACTGGTCCCTTCCCTCTGACGAGGCCCTCTGAGCTCCAGCACCTTGCAGTGTGGAGACAGCCCCTGCCAGCAACCTCCTCTCCAAGGAGGCCTCAACCGAGGCCTAGGCCCAGGGGAAAGGCACCAGCGGGGATGAGCCAGGGGAGGCGCCCGAGCATGTCTGGACCCAGTCCCCGCAGCCTGCCCCTTGGTGGGGCAGTACCCCCGGAGGCCAGGAAGGTCTGGGTAAGACTGGCCAGGGGCAGGGGCCCTGCTGGGTCCTGCCCCTGGCCTGTGGGGCCTCTGAGCACAACCGGCCCTCTCCCACTGGAAGACCTCCCCGGCTGCCTCCAAAGGCCGGTTTGCAAGCGCTCCCGGCCACTGTTACCAGCAGGCGGGCACAATGCTCCTAAGCCCGTGAGAAAAGCGCTTCGGGGTGGTGCTCTCCTCGGGCCCTTGCCCCTGAGCCTGGGGGCCAGGCAGTTGGTCAACACTCCCAGACCAAGGCAGAACCACATGCACACGTCTGTTCCTGACCCCTGCACCGGCAGAGAGCTCGGGGGAGCCAGAGTCTGTCAGGCAGGTGCTGGGCTGGCCGCCTGTGTGGGAAGGGGCAGAGCCGACCTAGGGGCAAGTTGGGCCTCTTCCTCTCCCTGCTGCCCTGAGGCTGCTGGGCCAAAGAGGTCTTGGGCATCCAGCCCCTTGCTGGTCCCTTCCCTCTGACGAGGCCCTCTGAGCTCCAGCACCTTGCAGTGTGGAGACAGCCCCTGCCAGCAACCTCCTCTCCAAGGAGGCCTCAACCGAGGCCTAGGCCCAGGGGAAAGGCACCAGCGGGGATGAGCCAGTGGAGGCGCACGGGCATGTCTGGACCCAGTCCCCGCAGCCTGCCCCTTGGTGGGGCAGTACCCCCGGAGGCCAGGAAGGTCTGGGCAAGGCTGCCAGGGGCAGGGACACTGCTGGGTCGTGCCACTGGCCTGTGGGGCGTCTGAGCACAACCGGCACTCTCCCGCTGGAAGACCTGCCCGGCCGCCTCCAAAGGCCGGTTAACAAGCGCTCCCGCCCACTGTTCCCAGCAGGCGTGCACAATGCTCCCAAGCCCGGGAGAAAAGCGCTTCGGGGTGGTGCTCTCTCCGGGTCCTTGCCCCTGAGCCTGGGGGCAAGGCAGGGTGTCCACACTCCCAGGCCAAGGCAGAACCACATGCACACGTCTGATCTGCCCCCTGCACCGGCAGAGAGCTCGGGGGAGCCAGAGTCTGTCAGGCAGCTGCTGGGCTGGCCGCCTGTGTGGGAAGGGGCAGAGCCGACCTAGGGGCAAGTTGGGCCTCTTGCTCTCCCTGCTGCCCTGAGGCTGCTGGGCCAAAGAGGTCTTGGGCATCCAGCCCCTTGCTTGTCCCTTCCCTCTGATGAGGCCCTCTGAGCTCCAGCACCTTGCAGTGTGGAGGCAGCCCCTGCCAGCAATCTCCTCTCCAAGGAGGCCTCAACCGAGGCCTAGGCCCAGGGAAAAGGCACCAGCGGGGTTGAGCCAGGTGAGGCGCCCGGGCATGTCTGGACCCTGTCCCCGCAGCCTGCCCCTTGGTGGGGCAGTACCCCCGGAGGCCAGGAAGGTCTGGGCAAGGCTGGCCAGGGGCAGGGGCCCTGCTGGGTCCTGCCCCTGGCCTGTGGGGCCTCTGAGCACAACCGGCCCTTGCCCACTGGAAGACCTCCCCGGCTGCCTCCAAAGGCCGGTTTGCAAGCGCTCCCGCCCACTGTTCCCGCCAGGCGCGCACAATGCTCCCAAGCCCGGGAGAAAAGCGCTTCGGGGTGGTGGTCTCTCCGGGCCCCTGCCCCTGAGCCTGGGGGCCAGGCAGGGGATCCACTGTCCCAGGCCAAGGCAGAACCACATGCACACGTCTGTTCCTGCCCCCTCCACCGGCAGAGAGCTGGGGGGAGCCAGAGTCTGTCAGGCAGCTGCTGGGCTGGCCGCCTGTGTGGGAAGGGGCAGAGCCGACCTAGGGGCAAGTTGGGCCTCTTGCTCTCCCTGCTGCCCTGAGGCTGCTGGGCCAAAGAGGTCTTGGGCATCCAGCCCCTTGCTGGTCCCTTCCCTCTGACGAGGCCCTCTGAGCTCCAGCACCTTGCAGTGTGGAGACAGCCCCTGCCAGCAACCTCCTCTCCAAGGAGGCCTCAACCGAGGCCTAGGCCCAGGGGAAAGGCACCAGCGGGGATGAGCCAGTGGAGGCGCACGGGCATGTCTGGACCCAGTCCCCGCAGCCTGCCCCTTGGTGGGGCAGTACCCCCGGAGGCCAGGAAGGTCTGGGCAAGGCTGGCCAGGGGCAGGGGCCCTGCTGGGTCCTGCCCCTGGGCTGTGGGGCCTCTGAGCACAACCGGCCCTCTCCCACTGGAAGACCTCCCCGGCTGCCTCCAAAGGCCGGTTTGCCAACACTCCCGCCCGCTGTTCCCGCCAGGCACGCACAATGCTCCCAAGCCCGGGAGAAAAGCGCTTCGGGGTGTTGCCCTCTCCGGACACTTGCCCCTGAGCCTGGGGTCCAGGCAGTGGGTCCACACTCCCAGACCAAGGCAGAACCACATGCACTCGTCTGTTCCTGACCCCTGCACCGGCAGAGAGCTCGGGGGAGCCAGAGTCTGTCAGGCAGCTGCTGGGTTGGCTGCCTGTGTGGGAAGGGGCAGAGCCGACCTAGGGGCAAGTTGGGCCTCTTCCTCTCCCTGCTGCCCTGAGGCTGCTGGGCCAAAGACGTCTTGGGCATCCAGCGCCTTACTGGTCCCTTCCCTCTGACGAGGCCCTCTGAGCTCCAGCACCTTGCAGTGTGGAGACAGCCCCTGCCAGCAACCTCCTCTCCAAGGAGGCCTCAACCGAGGCCTAGGCCCAGGGGAAAGGCACCAGCGGGGATGAGCCAGTGGAGGCGCAAGGGCATGTCTGGACCCAGTCCCCGCAGCCTGCCCCTTGGTGGGGCAGTACCCCCGGAGGCCAGGAAGGTCTGGGCAAGGCTGCGAGGGGCAGGGGCCCTGCTGGGTCGTGCCACTGGCCTGTGGGGCGTCTGAGCACAACCGGCACTCTCCCGCTGGAAGACCTCCCCGTCTGCCTCCAAAGGCCGGTTTGCAAGCACTCCCGCCCGCTGTTCCCGCCAGGCAGGCACAATGCTCCCAAGCCCGGGAGAAAAGCGCTTCGGGGTGGTGCTCTCCTCGGGCCCTTGCCCCTGAGCCTGGGGACCAGGCAGTTGGAACACACTCCCAGGCCAAGGCAGAACGACATGAACACGTCTGTTCCTGCCCCCTACACCGGCAGAGAGCTCGGGGGAGCCAGAGTCTCTCAGGCAGGTGCTGGGCTGGCCGCCTGTGTGGGAAGTGGCAGAGCCGACCTAGGGGCAAGTTGGGCCTCTTCCTCTCCCTGCTGCCCTGAGGCTGCTGGGCCAAAGAGGTCTTGGGCATCCAGCCCCTTGCTGGTCCCTTCCCTCTGACGAGGCCCTCTGAGCTCCAGCACCTTGCAGTGTGGAGACAGCCCCTGCCAGCAACATCTTCTCCAAGGAGGCCTCAACCGAGGCCTAGGCCCAGGGGAAAGGCACCAGCGGGGATGAGCCTGGGGACGCGCCCGGGCATGTCTGGACCCAGTCCCCGCAGCCTGCCCCTTGGTGGGGCAGTACCCCCGGAGGCCAGGAAGATCTGGGCAAGGCTGGCCAGGGGCAGGGGCCCTGCTGGGTCCTCCCCATGGCCTGTGGGGCCTCTGAGCACAACCGGCCCTCTCCCACTGGAAGACCTCCCTGGCTGCCTCCAAAGGCCGGTTTGCAAGCACTCCCGCCCACTGTTCCCGCCAGGCGCGCACAATGCTCCCAAGCCCGGGAGAAAAGCTTTTTGGGGTGGTGCTCACACCGGGCCCTGGAAGACCTCCCCGGCTGCCTGCAAAGGCCGGTTTTCAAGCACTCCTGCCTGCTGTTCCCGCCACCCGCGCACAATACTCCCAAGCCCGGGAGAAAAGCGCTTCGGGGTGGTGCTCTCTACAGGCCCTTGGAAGACCTCCCCCGCTGCCTCCAAAGGCCGGTTTGCAAGGACTCCTTCCTGCTGTTCCCGCCAGCCACTCACAATGCTCCCAAGCCCGGGAGAAAAGTGCTTCGGGGTGGTCATCTCTCCGGGCGCTTGGAAGTCGTCCCCGGCTGCCTCCAAAGGCCGGTTTGCAAGCACTCATGCCCGTTGTTCCCACCAGCCGCGCACAATGCTCCCAAGCCCGGGAGAAAAGCATTTTGGGGTGGTGCTCACTCCGGGCCCTTGGAAGACCTCCCCGGCTGCCTCCAAAGGCCAGTTTGCAAGCAGTCCTGCCTGCTGTTCCCGCCAGCCGCGCACAATGCTCCCAAGCCCGGGAGAAAAGCGCTTCGGGGTGGTGCTCTCTCCGGGCCCTTGGAAGACGTCCCCGGCTGCCTCCAAAGGCCGGTTTGCAAGCACTCATGCCCGTTGTTCCCACCAGCCGCGCACAATGCTCCCAAGCCTGGGAGAAAAGCATTTTGGGGTGGTGCTCACTCCGGGCCCTTGGAAGACCTCCCCGGCTGCCTCCAAAGGCCAGTTTGCAAGCAGTCCTGCCTGCTGTTCCCGCCAGCCGCGCACAATGTTCCCAAGCCCGGGAGAAAAGCGCTTCGGGGTGGTGCTCTCTCCGGGCACTTTCAAGACCTCCCCGGCTGCCCCCAAAGGCCGGTTTGTAAGTACTCATTCCCGCTGCTTCCGCCAGCCACGCACAATGCTCCCAAGCCCGGGAGAAAAGCATTTTGGGGTGGTGCTCTCTCCGGGCCCTTGGAAGACCTCCCGGGCTGCCTCCAAAGGCCGGTTTGCAAGCATTCATGTCCGTTGTTCCCGACAGCCGCGCACAATGCTCCCAAGCCCGAGAGAAAAGCATTTTGGGGTGGTGATCAGTCCGGCCCTTGGAAGACCTCCCCGGCTGCCTCCAAAGGACAGTTTGCAAGCACTCATGCCCGCTGTTCCCGCCAGCCACGCACAATGCTCCCAAGACCGTGAGAAAAGCGCTTTGGGGTGGTGTTCTCTCAGGGACCATGGAGGACCTCACCGGCTGCCCCCAAAGGCCGGTTTGCAAGCATTCCCACTCGCTGTTCCCGCCAGGCACACACAATGTTCCAAAACCCCGGAGAAAAGCGCTTCGGGGTGGTGCTCTCTCCGCGCCCTTGGAAGACTTCTCTGGCTGCCGCCAAATGCCGGTTTGCAAGAATTCCCTCCCGCTGTCCCACCAGCCGCACACAATGCTCCAAAACCCGAGAGAAAAGCGCTTCGAGGTGGTGCTCTCTCCGGGCCCTTGGAAGACCTCCCCGGCTGCCTCCAAAGGCCGGTTTGCAAGCACTCCTGCCTGCTGTTCCCGCCACGCGCGCACAATGCTCCCAAGCCCGGAAGAAAAGCATTTTGGGGTAGTGTTCTCTCCGGGCGCTTGGAAGACCTCCCGGGCGGCCTCCAAAGGCCGGTTTGCAAGCACTCATGTCCGCTGTTCCCGACAGCCGCACACAATGCTCCCAAGCCCGGGAGAAAAGCATTTTGGGGTGGTGATCAGTCCGGGCCCTTGGAAGACCTCCCCGGCTGCCTCCAAAGGACAGTTTGCAAGAACTCATGCCCGCTGTTCCCGCCAGGCACGCACAATGCTCCCAGGCCCGGGAGAAAAGCGCTTCGGGGTGGTGCTCTCACCGGTCCCTTGCCCCTGAGCCTGGGGGCAATGCAGGGGGAACACACTCCCAGGCCAAGGCAGAACCACATGCAAACGTCTGTTCCTGGTCCCTGCACCGGCAGAGAGCTCGGGGGAGCCAGAGTATGCCAGGCAGCTGCTGGGTTGGCGGCCTGTGTGGAAAGGGGCAGAGCCGACCTAGGGGCAAGTTGGGCCTCTTGCTCTCCCTGCTGCCCTGAGGCTGCTGGGCCAAAGAGGTCTTGGGCATCCAGCCCCTTGCTGGTCCCTTCCCTCTGATGAGGCCCTCTGAGCTCCAGCACCTTGCAGTGTGGAGACAGCCCCTGCCAGCAACCTCCTCTCCAAGGCGGCCTCAACCGAGGCCTAGGCCCAGGGGAAAGGCACCAGCGGGGATGAGCCTGGGGAGGCGCCCGGGCATGTCTGGACCCAGTCCCCGCAGCCTGCCCCTTGGTGGGGCAGTACCCCCGGAGGCCAGGAAGGTCTGGGCAAGGCTGCCAGGGGCAGGGACACTGCTGGGTCCTGGCCCTGGCCTGTGGGGCGTCTGAGCACAACCAGCACCCTCCCGCTGGAAGACCTCCCCGTCTGCCTCCAAAGGCCTGTTTGCAAGCACTCCCACCCGCTGTTCCCGCCAGGCACGCACAATGCTCCCAAGCCCGGGAGAAAAGCGCTTCAGGGTGGTGCTCTCCTCGGGCCCTTGCCCCTGAGCCTGGGGGCCAGGCAGGTGGAACACACTCCCAGGCCAAGGGAGAACGACATGCACACGTCTGTTCCTGCCCCCTGCACCGGCAGAGAGCTCGGGGGAGCCAGAGTCTGTCAGGCAGGTGCTGGGCTGGCCGCCTGTGTGGGAAGTGGCAGAGCCGACCTAGGGGCAAGTTGGGCCTCTGCTCTCCCTGCTGCCCTGAGGCTGCTGGGCCAAAGAGGTCTTGGGCATCCAGCCCCTTGCTGGTCCCTTCCCTCTGACGAGGCCCTCTGAGCTCCAGCACCTTGCAGTGTGGAGACAGCCCCTGCCAGCAACCTCCTCTCCAAGGAGGCCTCAACCGAGGCCTAGCCCCAGGGGAAAGGCACCAGCTGGGAAGAGCCTGGGGAGGCGCCCGGGCATGTCTGGACCCAGTCCCCGCAGCCTGCCCCTTGGTGAGGCAGTACCCCCGGAGGCCAGGAAGGTCTGGGCAAGGCTGGTCAGGGGCAGGGGCCCTGCTGGGCCCTGCCCCTGGCCTGTGGGGCCTCTGAGCACAACCGGCCCTCTCCCACTGGAAGACCTCCCCGGGTGCCTCCAAAGGCTGGTTTGCCAACACTCCCGCCCGCTGTTCCCGCCAGGCACGCACAATTCTCCCAAGCCCGGGAGAAAAGCGCTTCGGGGTGGTGCTCTCTCCGGGCCCTTGCCCATGAGCCTGGGGGCAAGGCAGGGAGAACACACTCCCAGGCCAAGGCAGAACCACATGCCCACGTCTGTTCCTGTCCCCTGCACCGGCAGAGAGCTTGGGGGAGCCAGAGTCTGTCAGGCAGCTGCTGGGTTGGCCGCCTGTGTGGGAAGGGGCAGAGCCGAATAGGGGCAAGTTGGGCCTCTTGCTCTCCCTGCTGCCCTGAGGCTGCTGGGCCAAAGATGTCTTGGGCATCCAGCCCTTTACTGGTCCCTTCTCTCTGACGAGGCTCTCTGAGCTGCAGCACCTTGCAGTGTGGAGACAGCCCCTGCCAGCAACCTCCTCTCCAAGGAGGCCTCAACCGATGCCTAGGCCCAGGGGAAAGGCACCAGCGGGGTTGAGCCAGGGGAGGCGCCCGAGCATGTCTGGACCCAGTCCCCGCAGCCTGCCCCTTGGTGGGGCAGTACCCCCGGAGGCCAGGAAGGTCTGGGCAAGGCTGGCCAGGGGCAGGGGCCCTGCTGGGTCCTGCCCCTGGCCTGTGGGGCCTCTGAGCACAACCGGCCCTCTCCCACTGGAAGACCTCCCCGGCTGCCTCCAAAGGCCGGTTTGCAAGCGCTCCCGCCCACTGTTCCCAGCAGGCGTGCACAATGCTCCTAAGACCGGGAGAAAAGCGCTTCGGGGTGGTGCTCTCTCCGGGCCCTTGCCCCTGAGCCTGGGGTCCAGGCAGTGTATCCACACTCCCAGACCAAGGCAGAACCACATGCACACGTCTGTTCCTGACCCCTGCACCGGCAGAGCGCTCGGGGGAGCCACAGTCTGTCAGGCAGCTGCTGGGTTGGCTGCCTGTGTGGGAAGGGGCAGAGCCGACCTAGGGGCAAGTTGGGCCTCTTCCTCTCCCTGCTGCCCTGAGGCTGCTGGGCCAAAGAGGTCTTGGGCATCCAGCCCCTTGCTGGTCCCTTCCCGCTGACGAGGCCCTCTGAGCTCCAGCACCTTGCAGTGTGGAGACAGCCCCTGCCAGCAACCTCCTCTCCAAGGAGGCCTCAACCGAGGCCTAGGACCAGGGGAAAGGCACCAGCGGGGATGAGCCTGGGGAGGCGCCCGGGCATGTCTGGACCCAGTCCCCGCAGCCTGCCCCTTGGTGGGATAGTAACCCCGGAGTCCAGGAGGGTCTGGGCAAGGCTGCCAGGGGCAGGGACACTGCTGGGTCCTGCCCCTGGCCTGTGGGGCGTCTGAGCACAACCGGCACTCTCCCGCTGGAAGACCTCCCTGGCTGCCTCCAAAGGCCGGTTTGCAAGCACTCCCGCCCGCTGTTCCCGCCAGGCACGCACAATGCTACCAAGCCCGAGAGAAAAGCGCTTCGGGGTGGTGCTCTCTCCGGACCCTTGCCCCTGACCATGGGGGACAGGCAGGGGGAACACACTCCCAGGCCAAGGCAGAACGACATGCACACGTCTGTTCCTGCCCACTACACCGGCAGAGAGATCGGGGGAGCCAGAGACGACCAGGCTGCTGCTGGGCTGGCTGCCTGTCTGGGACGGGGCAGAGCCGACCTAGGGGCAAGTTGGGCCTCTTGCTCTCCCTGCTGCCCTGAGGCTGCTGGGTCAAAGAGGTCTTGGGCATCCAGCCCTTTGCTGGTCCCTTCCCTCTGACGAGGCCCTCTGAGCTCCAGCACCTTGCAGTGTGGAGACAGCCCCTGCCAGCAACCTCCTCTCCAAAGAGGCCTCAACCGAGGCCTACGCCCAGGGGAAAGGCACCAGCGGGGATGATCCTGGGGAGGCGCACGGACATGTTTGGACCCAGTCACCGCAGCCTGCCCCTTGGTGGGGCAGTACCCCCGGAGGCCAGGAAGGTCTGGGCAAGGCTGGCCAGGGGCAGGGGCCCTGCTGGGTCCTGCCCCTGGCCTGTGGGGCCTCTGAGCCCAACCGGCCCTCTCCCACTGGAAGACCTCCCCGGCTGCCTCCAAAGGCCGGTTTGCAAGCGCTCCCGCCCACTGTTCCCAGCAGGCGTCGACAATGCTCCCAAGCCCGGGAGAAAAGCGCTTCAGGGTGGTGCTCTCTCTGGGCCCTTGCCCCTGAGCCTGGGGGCAAGGCAGGGTGTCCACACTCCCAGGCCAAGGCAGAACCACATGCACACGTCTGATCTGCGCCCTGCACCGGCAGAGAGCTCGGGGGAGCCAGAGTCTGTCAGGCAGCTGCTGGGCTGGCCGCCTGTGTGGGAAGGGGCAGAGCCGACCTAGGGGCAAGTTGGGCCTCTTGCTCTCCCTGCTGCCCTGAGGCTGCTGGGCCAAAGAGGTCTTGGCCATCCAGCCCCTTGCTGGTCCCTTCCCTCTGACGAGGCCCTCTGAGCTCCAGCACCTTGCAGTGTGGAGACAGCCCCTGCCAGCAACCTCCTCTCCAAGGAGGCCTCAACCGAGGCCTAGGCCCAGGGGAAAGGCACCAGCGGGGATGAGCCTGGGGAGGCGCCCGGGCATGACTGGACCCAGGCCCGCAGCCTGCCCCTTGGTGGGGCAGTACCCCCGGAGGCCAGGAAGGTCTGGGCAAGGCTGGCCAGGGGCAGGGGCCCTGCTGGGTCCTGCCCCTGGCCTGTGGGGCCTCTGAGCACAACCGGCCCTCTCCCACTGGAAGACCTCCCCGGCTGCCTCCAAAGGCCGGTTTGCCAACACTCCCGCCCGCTGTTCTCGCCAGGCACGCACAATTCTCCCAAGCCCGGGAGAAAAGCGCTTCGGTGTGTTGCTCTCTCCGGGCCCTTGCCCCTGAGTGTGGGGGCCAGGCAGTGGTTCCACACTCCCAGACCAAGGCAGAACCACATGCACACGTCTGTTCCTGACCCCTGCACCGGCAGAGAGCTCGGGGGAGCCAGAGTCTGTCAGGCAGCTGCTGGGCTGGCCGCCTGTGTGGGAAGGGGCAGAGCCGACCTAGGGGCAAGTTGGGCCTCTTCCTCTCCCTGCTGCCCTAAGGCTGCTGGGCCAAAGAGGTCTTGGGCATCCAGCCCCTTGCTGGTCCCTTCCCTCTGACGAGGCCCTCTGAGCTCCAGCACCTTGCAGTGTGGAGACAGCCCCTGCCAGCAACCTCCTCTCCAAGGAGGCCTCAACCGAGGCCTAGGCCCAGGGGAAAGGCACCAGCGGGGATGAGCCAGTGGAGGCGCAAGGGCATGTCTGGACCCAGTCCCCGCAGCCTGCCCCTTGGTGGGGCAGTACCCCCGGAGGCCAGGAAGGTCTGGGCAAGGCTGCCAGGGGCAGGAACACTGCTGGGTCCTGCCCCTGGCCTGTGGGGCGTCTGAGCACAACCGGCACTCTCCCGCTGGAAGACCTGCGCGGCTGCCTCCAAAGGCCGGTTAACAAGCGCTCCCGCCCACTGTTCCCAGCAGGCGTGCACAATGCTCCCAAGCCCGGGAGAAAAGCGCTTCGGGGTGGTGCTCTCTCCGGGCCCTTGCCCCTGAGCCTGGGGGCAAGGCAGGGTGTCCACACTCCCAGGCCAAGGCAGAACCACATGCACACGTCTGATCTGCCCCCTGCACCGGCAGAGAGCTCGGGGGAGCCAGAGTCTGTCAGGCAGCTGCTGGGCTGGCCGCCTGTGTGGGAAGGGGCAGAGCCGACCTAGGGGCAAGTTGGGCCTCTTGCTCTCCCTGCTGCCCTGAGGCTGCTGGGCCAAAGAGGTCTTGGGCATCCAGCCCCTTGCTTGTCCCTTCCCTCTGACGAGGCCCTCTGAGCTCCAGCACCTTGCAGTGTGGAGACAGCACCTGCCAGCAATCTCCTCTCCAAGGAGGCCTCAACCGAGGCCTAGGCCCAGGGAAAAGGCACCAGCGGGGTTGAGCCAGGGGAGGCGCCCGGGCATGTCTGGACCCTGTCCCCGCAGCCTGCCCCTTGGTGGGGCAGTACCCCCGGAGGCCAGGAAGGTCTGGGCAAGGCTGGCCAGGGGCAGGGGCCCTGCTGGGTCCTGCCCCTGGCCTGTGGGGCCTCTGAGCACAACCGGCCCTTGCCCACTGGAAGACCTCCCCGGCTGCCTCCAAAGGCCGGTTTGCAAGCCCTCCCGCCCTCTGTTCCCGCCAGGCGCGCACAATGCTCCCAAGCCCGGGAGAAAAGCGCTTCGGGGTGGTGGTCTCTCCGGGCCCCTGCCCCTGAGCCTGGGGGCCAGGCAGGGGATCCACAGTCCCAGGCCAAGGTTGAACCACATGCACACGTCTGTTCCTGCCCCCTCCACCGGCAGAGAGCTGGGGGGAGCCAGAGTCTGTCAGGCAGCTGCTGGGCTGGCCGCCTGTGTGGGAAGGGGCAGAGCCGACCTAGGGGCAAGTTGGGCCTCTTGCTCTCCCTGCTGCCCTGAGGCTGCTGGGCCAAAGAGGTCTTGGGCATCCAGCCCCTTGCTGGTCCCTTCCCTCTGACGAGGCCCTCTGAGCTCCAGCACCTTGCAGTGTGGAGACAGCCCCTGCCAGCAACCTCCTCTCCAAGGAGGCCTCAACCGAGGCCTAGGCCCAGGGGAAAGGCACCAGCGGGGATGAGCCTGGGGAGGCGCCCGGGCATGTCTGGACCCAGTCCCCGCAGCCTGCCCCTTGGTGGGGCAGTACCCCCGGAGGCCAGGAAGGTCTGGGCAAGGCTGCGAGGGGCAGGGGCCCTGCTGGGTCGTGCCACTGGCCTGTGGGGCGTCTGAGCACAACCGGCACTCTCCCGCTGGAAGACCTCCCCGTCTGCCTCCAAAGGCCGGTTTGCAAGCACTCCCGCCCGCTGTTCCCGCCAGGCAGGCACAATGCTCCCAAGCCCGGGAGAAAAGCGCTTCGGGGTGGTGCTCTCCTCGGGCCCTTGCCCCTGAGCCTGGGGGCCAGGCAGTTGGAACACACTCCCAGGCCAAGGCAGAACGACATGAACACGTCTGTTCCTGCCCCCTACACCGGCAGAGAGCTCGGGGGAGCCAGAGTCTCTCAGGCAGGTGCTGGGCTGGCCGCCTGTGTGGGAAGTGGCAGAGCCGACCTAGGGGCAAGTTGGGCCTCTTCCTCTCCCTGCTGCCCTGAGGCTGCTGGGCCAAAGAGGTCTTGGGCATCCAGCCCCTTGCTGGTCCCTTCCCTCTGACGAGGCCCTCTGAGCTCCAGCACCTTGCAGTGTGGAGACAGCCCCTGCCAGCAACATCTTCTCCAAGGAGGCCTCAACCGAGGCCTAGGCCCAGGGGAAAGGCACCAGCGGGGATGAGCCTGGGGACGCGCCCGGGCATGTCTGGACCCAGTCCCCGCAGCCTGCCCCTTGGTGGGGCAGTACCCCCGGAGGCCAGGAAGATCTGGGCAAGGCTGGCCAGGGGCAGGGGCCCTGCTGGGTCCTCCCCATGGCCTGTGGGGCCTCTGAGCACAACCGGCCCTCTCCCACTGGAAGACCTCCCCGGCTGCCTCCAAAGGCCGGTTTGCAAGCACTCCCGCCCACTGTTCCCGCCAGGCGCGCACAATGCTCCCAAGCCCGGGAGAAAAGCTTTTTGGGGTGGTGCTCACACCGGGCCCTGGAAGACCTCCCCGGCTGCCTGCAAAGGCCGGTTTTCAAGCACTCCTGCCTGCTGTTCCCGCCACCCGCGCACAATACTCCCAAGCCCGGGAGAAAAGCGCTTCGGGGTGGTGCTCTCTACAGGCCCTTGGAAGACCTCCCCCGCTGCCTCCAAAGGCCGGTTTGCAAGGACTCCTTCCTGCTGTTCCCGCCAGCCACTCACAATGCTCCCAAGCCCGGGAGAAAAGTGCTTCGGGGTGGTCATCTCTCCGGGCGCTTGGAAGTCGTCCCCGGCTGCCTCCAAAGGCCGGTTTGCAAGCACTCATGCCCGTTGTTCCCACCAGCCGCGCACAATGCTCCCAAGCCCGGGAGAAAAGCATTTTGGGGTGGTGCTCACTCCGGGCCCTTGGAAGACCTCCCCGGCTGCCTCCAAAGGCCAGTTTGCAAGCAGTCCTGCCTGCTGTTCCCGCCAGCCGCGCACAATGCTCCCAAGCCCGGGAGAAAAGCGCTTCGGGGTGGTGCTCTCTCCGGGCCCTTGGAAGACGTCCCCGGCTGCCTCCAAAGGCCGGTTTGCAAGCACTCATGCCCGTTGTTCCCACCAGCCGCGCACAATGCTCCCAAGCCTGGGAGAAAAGCATTTTGGGGTGGTGCTCACTCCGGGCCCTTGGAAGACCTCCCCGGCTGCCTCCAAAGGCCAGTTTGCAAGCAGTCCTGCCTGCTGTTCCCGCCAGCCGCGCACAATGTTCCCAAGCCCGGGAGAAAAGCGCTTCGGGGTGGTGCTCTCTCCGGGCACTTTCAAGACCTCCCCGGCTGCCCCCAAAGGCCGGTTTGTAAGTACTCATTCCCGCTGCTTCCGCCAGCCACGCACAATGCTCCCAAGCCCGGGAGAAAAGCATTTTGGGGTGGTGCTCTCTCCGGGCCCTTGGAAGACCTCCCGGGCTGCCTCCAAAGGCCGGTTTGCAAGCATTCATGTCCGTTGTTCCCGACAGCCGCGCACAATGCTCCCAAGCCCGAGAGAAAAGCATTTTGGGGTGGTGATCAGTCCGGCCCTTGGAAGACCTCCCCGGCTGCCTCCAAAGGACAGTTTGCAAGCACTCATGCCCGCTGTTCCCGCCAGCCACGCACAATGCTCCCAAGACCGTGAGAAAAGCGCTTTGGGGTGGTGTTCTCTCAGGGACCATGGAGGACCTCACCGGCTGCCCCCAAAGGCCGGTTTGCAAGCATTCCCACTCGCTGTTCCCGCCAGGCACACACAATGTTCCAAAACCCCGGAGAAAAGCGCTTCGGGGTGGTGCTCTCTCCGCGCCCTTGGAAGACTTCTCTGGCTGCCGCCAAATGCCGGTTTGCAAGAATTCCCTCCCGCTGTCCCACCAGCCGCACACAATGCTCCAAAACCCGAGAGAAAAGCGCTTCGAGGTGGTGCTCTCTCCGGGCCCTTGGAAGACCTCCCCGGCTGCCTCCAAAGGCCGGTTTGCAAGCACTCCTGCCTGCTGTTCCCGCCACGCGCGCACAATGCTCCCAAGCCCGGAAGAAAAGCATTTTGGGGTAGTGTTCTCTCCGGGCGCTTGGAAGACCTCCCGGGCGGCCTCCAAAGGCCGGTTTGCAAGCACTCATGTCCGCTGTTCCCGACAGCCGCACACAATGCTCCCAAGCCCGGGAGAAAAGCATTTTGGGGTGGTGATCAGTCCGGGCCCTTGGAAGACCTCCCCGGCTGCCTCCAAAGGACAGTTTGCAAGAACTCATGCCCGCTGTTCCCGCCAGGCACGCACAATGCTCCCAGGCCCGGGAGAAAAGCGCTTCGGGGTGGTGCTCTCACCGGTCCCTTGCCCCTGAGCCTGGGGGCAATGCAGGGGGAACACACTCCCAGGCCAAGGCAGAACCACATGCAAACGTCTGTTCCTGGTCCCTGCACCGGCAGAGAGCTCGGGGGAGCCAGAGTATGCCAGGCAGCTGCTGGGTTGGCGGCCTGTGTGGAAAGGGGCAGAGCCGACCTAGGGGCAAGTTGGGCCTCTTGCTCTCCCTGCTGCCCTGAGGCTGCTGGGCCAAAGAGGTCTTGGGCATCCAGCCCCTTGCTGGTCCCTTCCCTCTGATGAGGCCCTCTGAGCTCCAGCACCTTGCAGTGTGGAGACAGCCCCTGCCAGCAACCTCCTCTCCAAGGCGGCCTCAACCGAGGCCTAGGCCCAGGGGAAAGGCACCAGCGGGGATGAGCCTGGGGAGGCGCCCGGGCATGTCTGGACCCAGTCCCCGCAGCCTGCCCCTTGGTGGGGCAGTACCCCCGGAGGCCAGGAAGGTCTGGGCAAGGCTGCCAGGGGCAGGGACACTGCTGGGTCCTGCCCCTGGCCTGTGGGGCGTCTGAGCACAACCAGCACCCTCCCGCTGGAAGACCTCCCCGTCTGCCTCCAAAGGCCTGTTTGCAAGCACTCCCACCCGCTGTTCCCGCCAGGCACGCACAATGCTCCCAAGCCCGGGAGAAAAGCGCTTCAGGGTGGTGCTCTCCTCGGGCCCTTGCCCCTGAGCCTGGGGGCCAGGCAGGTGGAACACACTCCCAGGCCAAGGGAGAACGACATGCACACGTCTGTTCCTGCCCCCTGCACCGGCAGAGAGCTCGGGGGAGCCAGAGTCTGTCAGGCAGGTGCTGGGCTGGCCGCCTGTGTGGGAAGTGGCAGAGCCGACCTAGGGGCAAGTTGGGCCTCTGCTCTCCCTGCTGCCCTGAGGCTGCTGGGCCAAAGAGGTCTTGGGCATCCAGCCCCTTGCTGGTCCCTTCCCTCTGACGAGGCCCTCTGAGCTCCAGCACCTTGCAGTGTGGAGACAGCCCCTGCCAGCAACCTCCTCTCCAAGGAGGCCTCAACCGAGGCCTAGCCCCAGGGGAAAGGCACCAGCTGGGAAGAGCCTGGGGAGGCGCCCGGGCATGTCTGGACCCAGTCCCCGCAGCCTGCCCCTTGGTGAGGCAGTACCCCCGGAGGCCAGGAAGGTCTGGGCAAGGCTGGTCAGGGGCAGGGGCCCTGCTGGGCCCTGCCCCTGGCCTGTGGGGCCTCTGAGCACAACCGGCCCTCTCCCACTGGAAGACCTCCCCGGGTGCCTCCAAAGGCCGGTTTGCCAACACTCCCGCCCGCTGTTCCCGCCAGGCACGCACAATTCTCCCAAGCCCGGGAGAAAAGCGCTTCGGGGTGGTGCTCTCTCCGGGCCCTTGCCCATGAGCCTGGGGGCAAGGCAGGGAGAACACACTCCCAGGCCAAGGCAGAACCACATGCCCACGTCTGTTCCTGTCCCCTGCACCGGCAGAGAGCTTGGGGGAGCCAGAGTCTGTCAGGCAGCTGCTGGGTTGGCCGCCTGTGTGGGAAGGGGCAGAGCCGAATAGGGGCAAGTTGGGCCTCTTGCTCTCCCTGCTGCCCTGAGGCTGCTGGGCCAAAGATGTCTTGGGCATCCAGCCCTTTACTGATCCCTTCTCTCTGACGAGGCTCTCTGAGCTGCAGCACCTTGCAGTGTGGAGACAGCCCCTGCCAGCAACCTCCTCTCCAAGGAGGCCTCAACCGATGCCTAGGCCCAGGGGAAAGGCACCAGCGGGGTTGAGCCAGGGGAGGCGCCCGAGCATGTCTGGACCCAGTCCCCGCAGCCTGCCCCTTGGTGGGGCAGTACCCCCGGAGGCCAGGAAGGTCTGGGCAAGGCTGGCCAGGGGCAGGGGCCCTGCTGGGTCCTGCCCCTGGCCTGTGGGGCCTCTGAGCACAACCGGCCCTCTCCCACTGGAAGACCTCCCCGGCTGCCTCCAAAGGCCGGTTTGCAAGCGCTCCCGCCCACTGTTCCCAGCAGGCGTGCACAATGCTCCTAAGACCGGGAGAAAAGCGCTTCGGGGTGGTGCTCTCTCCGGGCCCTTGCCCCTGAGCCTGGGGTCCAGGCAGTGTATCCACACTCCCAGACCAAGGCAGAACCACATGCACACGTCTGTTCCTGACCCCTGCACCGGCAGAGCGCTCGGGGGAGCCACAGTCTGTCAGGCAGCTGCTGGGTTGGCTGCCTGTGTGGGAAGGGGCAGAGCCGACCTAGGGGCAAGTTGGGCCTCTTCCTCTCCCTGCTGCCCTGAGGCTGCTGGGCCAAAGAGGTCTTGGGCATCCAGCCCCTTGCTGGTCCCTTCCCGCTGACGAGGCCCTCTGAGCTCCAGCACCTTGCAGTGTGGAGACAGCCCCTGCCAGCAACCTCCTCTCCAAGGAGGCCTCAACCGAGGCCTAGGACCAGGGGAAAGGCACCAGCGGGGATGAGCCTGGGGAGGCGCCCGGGCATGTCTGGACCCAGTCCCCGCAGCCTGCCCCTTGGTGGGATAGTAACCCCGGAGTCCAGGAGGGTCTGGGCAAGGCTGCCAGGGGCAGGGACACTGCTGGGTCCTGCCCCTGGCCTGTGGGGCGTCTGAGCACAACCGGCACTCTCCCGCTGGAAGACCTCCCTGGCTGCCTCCAAAGGCCGGTTTGCAAGCACTCCCGCCCGCTGTTCCCGCCAGGCACGCACAATGCTACCAAGCCCGAGAGAAAAGCGCTTCGGGGTGGTGCTCTCTCCGGACCCTTGCCCCTGACCATGGGGGACAGGCAGGGGGAACACACTCCCAGGCCAAGGCAGAACGACATGCACACGTCTGTTCCTGCCCACTACACCGGCAGAGAGATCGGGGGAGCCAGAGACGACCAGGCTGCTGCTGGGCTGGCTGCCTGTCTGGGACGGGGCAGAGCCGACCTAGGGGCAAGTTGGGCCTCTTGCTCTCCCTGCTGCCCTGAGGCTGCTGGGCCAAAGAGGTCTTGGCCATCCAGCCCCTTGCTGGTCCCTTCCCTCTGACGAGGCCCTCTGAGCTCCAGCACCTTGCAGTGTGGAGACAGCCCCTGCCAGCAACCTCCTCTCCAAGGAGGCCTCAACCGAGGCCTAGGCCCAGGGGAAAGGCACCAGCGGGGATGAGCCTGGGGAGGCGCCCGGGCATGACTGGACCCAGGCCCGCAGCCTGCCCCTTGGTGGGGCAGTACCCCCGGAGGCCAGGAAGGTCTGGGCAAGGCTGGCCAGGGGCAGGGGCCCTGCTGGGTCCTGCCCCTGGCCTGTGGGGCCTCTGAGCACAACCGGCCCTCTCCCACTGGAAGACCTCCCCGGCTGCCTCCAAAGGCCGGTTTGCCAACACTCCCGCCCGCTGTTCTCGCCAGGCACGCACAATTCTCCCAAGCCCGGGAGAAAAGCGCTTCGGTGTGTTGCTCTCTCCGGGCCCTTGCCCCTGAGTGTGGGGGCCAGGCAGTGGTTCCACACTCCCAGACCAAGGCAGAACCACATGCACACGTCTGTTCCTGACCCCTGCACCGGCAGAGAGCTCGGGGGAGCCAGAGTCTGTCAGGCAGCTGCTGGGCTGGCCGCCTGTGTGGGAAGGGGCAGAGCCGACCTAGGGGCAAGTTGGGCCTCTTCCTCTCCCTGCTGCCCTAAGGCTGCTGGGCCAAAGAGGTCTTGGGCATCCAGCCCCTTGCTGGTCCCTTCCCTCTGACGAGGCCCTCTGAGCTCCAGCACCTTGCAGTGTGGAGACAGCCCCTGCCAGCAACCTCCTCTCCAAGGAGGCCTCAACCGAGGCCTAGGCCCAGGGGAAAGGCACCAGCGGGGATGAGCCAGTGGAGGCGCAAGGGCATGTCTGGACCCAGTCCCCGCAGCCTGCCCCTTGGTGGGGCAGTACCCCCGGAGGCCAGGAAGGTCTGGGCAAGGCTGCCAGGGGCAGGAACACTGCTGGGTCCTGCCCCTGGCCTGTGGGGCGTCTGAGCACAACCGGCACTCTCCCGCTGGAAGACCTGCGCGGCTGCCTCCAAAGGCCGGTTAACAAGCGCTCCCGCCCACTGTTCCCAGCAGGCGTGCACAATGCTCCCAAGCCCGGGAGAAAAGCGCTTCGGGGTGGTGCTCTCTCCGGGCCCTTGCCCCTGAGCCTGGGGGCAAGGCAGGGTGTCCACACTCCCAGGCCAAGGCAGAACCACATGCACACGTCTGATCTGCCCCCTGCACCGGCAGAGAGCTCGGGGGAGCCAGAGTCTGTCAGGCAGCTGCTGGGCTGGCCGCCTGTGTGGGAAGGGGCAGAGCCGACCTAGGGGCAAGTTGGGCCTCTTGCTCTCCCTGCTGCCCTGAGGCTGCTGGGCCAAAGAGGTCTTGGGCATCCAGCCCCTTGCTTGTCCCTTCCCTCTGACGAGGCCCTCTGAGCTCCAGCACCTTGCAGTGTGGAGACAGCACCTGCCAGCAATCTCCTCTCCAAGGAGGCCTCAACCGAGGCCTAGGCCCAGGGAAAAGGCACCAGCGGGGTTGAGCCAGGGGAGGCGCCCGGGCATGTCTGGACCCTGTCCCCGCAGCCTGCCCCTTGGTGGGGCAGTACCCCCGGAGGCCAGGAAGGTCTGGGCAAGGCTGGCCAGGGGCAGGGGCCCTGCTGGGTCCTGCCCCTGGCCTGTGGGGCCTCTGAGCACAACCGGCCCTTGCCCACTGGAAGACCTCCCCGGCTGCCTCCAAAGGCCGGTTTGCAAGCCCTCCCGCCCTCTGTTCCCGCCAGGCGCGCACAATGCTCCCAAGCCCGGGAGAAAAGCGCTTCGGGGTGGTGGTCTCTCCGGGCCCCTGCCCCTGAGCCTGGGGGCCAGGCAGGGGATCCACAGTCCCAGGCCAAGGTTGAACCACATGCACACGTCTGTTCCTGCCCCCTCCACCGGCAGAGAGCTGGGGGGAGCCAGAGTCTGTCAGGCAGCTGCTGGGCTGGCCGCCTGTGTGGGAAGGGGCAGAGCCGACCTAGGGGCAAGTTGGGCCTCTTGCTCTCCCTGCTGCCCTGAGGCTGCTGGGCCAAAGAGGTCTTGGGCATCCAGCCCCTTGCTGGTCCCTTCCCTCTGACGAGGCCCTCTGAGCTCCAGCACCTTGCAGTGTGGAGACAGCCCCTGCCAGCAACCTCCTCTCCAAGGAGGCCTCAACCGAGGCCTAGGCCCAGGGGAAAGGCACCAGCGGGGATGAGCCAGTGGAGGCGCACGGGCATGTCTGGACCCAGTCCCCGCAGCCTGCCCCTTGGTGGGGCAGTACCCCCGGAGGCCAGGAAGGTCTGGGCAAGGCTGGCCAGGGGCAGGGGCCCTGCTGGGTCCTGCCCCTGGGCTGTGGGGCCTCTGAGCACAACCGGCCCTCTCCCACTGGAAGACCTCCCCGGCTGCCTCCAAAGGCCGGTTTGCCAACACTCCCGCCCGCTGTTCCCGCCAGGCACGCACAATGCTCCCAAGCCCGGGCGAAAAGCGCTTCGGGGTGTTGCCCTCTCCGGACCCTTGCCCCTGAGCCTGGGGTCCAGGCAGTGGGTCCACACTCCCAGACCAAGGCAGAACCACATGCACTCGTCTGTTCCTGACCCCTGCACCGGCAGAGAGCTCGGGGGAGCCAGAGTCTGTCAGGCAGCTGCTGGGTTGGCTGCCTGTGTGGGAAGGGGCAGAGCCGACCTAGGGGCAAGTTGGGCCTCTTCCTCTCCCTGCTGCCCTGAGGCTGCTGGGCCAAAGACGTCTTGGGCATCCAGCGCCTTACTGGTCCCTTCCCTCTGACGAGGCCCTCTGAGCTCCAGCACCTTGCAGTGTGGAGACAGCCCCTGCCAGCAACCTCCTCTCCAAGGAGGCCTCAACCGAGGCCTAGGCCCAGGGGAAAGGCACCAGCGGGGATGAGCCAGTGGAGGCGCAAGGGCATGTCTGGACCCAGTCCCCGCAGCCTGCCCCTTGGTGGGGCAGTACCCCCGGAGGCCAGGAAGGTCTGGGCAAGGCTGCGAGGGGCAGGGGCCCTGCTGGGTCGTGCCACTGGCCTGTGGGGCGTCTGAGCACAACCGGCACTCTCCCGCTGGAAGACCTCCCCGTCTGCCTCCAAAGGCCGGTTTGCAAGCACTCCCGCCCGCTGTTCCCGCCAGGCAGGCACAATGCTCCCAAGCCCGGGAGAAAAGCGCTTCGGGGTGGTGCTCTCCTCGGGCCCTTGCCCCTGAGCCTGGGGGCCAGGCAGTTGGAACACACTCCCAGGCCAAGGCAGAACGACATGCACACGTCTGTTCCTGCCCCCTAAACCGGCAGAGAGCTCGGGGGAGCCAGAGACTGCCAGGCTGCTGCTGGGCTGGCTGCCTGTGTGGGACGGGGCAGAGCCGACCTAGGGGCAAGTTGGGCCTCTTGCTCTCCCTGCTGCCCTGAGGCTGCTGGGTCAAAGAGGTCTTGGGCATCCAGCCCTTTGCTGGTCCCTTCCCTCTGACGAGGCCCTCTGAGCTCCAGCACCTTGCAGTGTGGAGACAGCCCCTGCCAGCAACCTCCTCTCCAAAGAGGCCTCAACCGAGGCCTACGCCCAGGGGAAAAGCACCAGCGGGGATGATCCTGGGGAGGCGCACGGACATGTCTGGACCCAGTCCCCGCAGCCTGCCCCTTGGTGGGGCAGTACCCCCGGAGGCCAGGAAGGTCTGGGCAAGGCTGGCCAGGGGCAGGGGCCCTGCTGGGTCCTGCCCCTGGCCTGTGAGGCCTCTGAGCACAACCGGCCCTCTCCCACTGGAAGACCTCCCCGGCTGCCTCCAAAGTCCTCTTTGCAAACACTCCCGCCCGCTGTTCACGCCAGGCTCGCACAATGCTCCCAAGCCCGGGAGAAAAGCGCTTCGGGGTGGTGCTCTCTCCGGGCCCTTGCCCCTGAGCCTGGGGGCCAGGCAGTGGGTCCACACTCCCAGACCAAGGCAGAACCACATGCACACGTCTGTTCCTGACCCCTGCACCGGCAGAGAGCTCGGGGGAGCCAGAGTCTGTCAGGCAGGTGCTGGGCTGGCCGCCTGTGTGGGAAGGGGCAGAGCCGACCTAAGGGCAAGTTGGGCCTCTTCCTCTCCCTGCTGCCCTGAGGCTGCTGGGCCAAAGAGGTCTTGGGCATCCAGCCCCTTGCTGGTCCCTTCCCTCTGACGAGGCCCTCTGAGCTCCAGCACCTTGCAGTGTGGAGACAGCCCCTGCCAGCAACCTCCTCTCCAATGAGGCCTCAACCGAGGCCTAGGCCCCGGGGAAAGGCACCAGCGGGGATGAGCCTGGGGAGGCGCCCGGGCATGTCTGGACCCAGTCCCCGCAGCCTGCCCCTTGGTGGGGCAGTACCCCCGGAGGCCAGGAAGGTCTGGGCAAGGCTGCCAGGGACAGGGACAGCGCTGGGTTCTGCCCCTGGCCTGTGGGACGTCTGAGCACAACCGGAACTCTCCCGCTGGAAGACCTCCCCGTCTGCCTCGAAAGGCCGGTTTGCAAGCACTCCCGCCCACTGTTCCCGCCAGGCACGCACAATGCTCCCAAGCCCGGTAGAAAAGCGCTTCGGGGTGGTGCTCTCTCCGGGCCCTTGCCCCTAAGCCTGCGGGCCAGGCAGGGGGAACACACTCCCAGGCCAAGACAGAACGACATGAACACGTCTGTTCCTGCCCCCTACACCGGCAGAGAGCTCGGGGGAGCCAGAGTCTCTCAGGCAGGTGCTGGGCTGGCCGCCTGTGTGGGAAGGGGCAGAGCCGACCTAGGGGCAAGTTGGGCCTCTTGCTCTCCCTGCTGCCCTGAGGTTGCTGGGCCAAAGACGTCTTGGGCATCCAGCCCTTTGCTGGTCCCTTCCCTCTGACGAGGCCCTCTGAGCTCCAGCACCTTGCAGTGTGGAGACAGCACCTGCCAGCAATCTCCTCTCCAAGGAGGCCTCAACCGAGGCCTAGGCCCAGGGGAAAGGCACCAGCGGGGATGAGCCTGGGGAGGCGCCCGGGCATGTCTGGACCCAGTCCCCGCAGCCTGCCCCTTGGTGGGGCAGTACCCCTGGAGGCCAGGAAGGTCTGGGCAAGGCTGACCAGGGGCAGGGGACCCGCTGGGTCCTGCCCCTGGCCTGTGGGGACTCTGAGCACAACCGGCCCTCTCCCACTGGAAGACCTCCCCGGCTGCCTCCAAAGGCCGTTTTGCACGCACTCCCGCCCACTGTTCCCACCAAGCGCGCACAATGTTCCCATCCCGGGAGAAAAGCGCTTCGGGGTGGTGCTCTCTCCGGGCCCTTGCCCCTGAGACTGGGGGCCAGGCAGGGGGTCCACACTCCCAGGCCAAGGCAGAACCACATGCACACGTCTGTTCCTGACCCCTGCACCGGCAGAGAGCTCGGGGGAGCCAGAGTCTGTCAGGCAGCTGCTGGGCTGGCCGCCTTTGTGGGAAGGGGCAGAGCCGACCTAGGGGCAAGTTGGGCCTCTTGCTCTCCCTGCTGCCCTGAGGCTGCTGGGCCAAAGAGGTCTTGGGCATCCAGCCCTTTGCTTGTCCCTTCCCTCTGACGAGGCCCTCTGAGCTCCAGCACCTTGCAGTGTGGAGACAGCCCCTGCCAGCAACCTCCTCTCCAAGGAGGCCTCAACCGAGACCTGGGACCAGGGGAAAGGCACCAGCGGGGATGAGCCTGGGGAGGCGACCAGGCATGTCTGGACCCAGTCCCCGCAGCCTGCCCCTTGGTGGGGCAGTACCCCCGGAGGCCAGGAAGGTCTGGGCAAGGCTGGCCAGGGGCAGGGGCCCTGCTGGGTCCTGCCCCTGGCCTGTGGGGCCTCTGAGCACAACCGGGCCTCTCCCACTGGAAGACCTCCCCGACTGCCTCCAAAGGCCGGTTTGCAAGCGCTCCCGGCCACTGTTACCAGCAGGCGGGCACAATGCTCCTAAGCCCGGAAGAAAAGCGCTTCAGGGTGGTGCTCTCTCTGGGCCCTTGCCCCTGAGCCTGGGGGCAAGGCAGGGTGTCCACACTCCCAGGCCAAGGCAGAACCACATGCACACGTCTGACCTGCCCCCTGCACCGGCAGAGAGCTCGGGGGAGCCAGAGTCTTTCAGGCAGCTGCTGGGCTGGCCGCCTGTGTGGGAAGTGGCAGAGCCGACCTAGGGGCAAGTTGGGCCTCTTGCTCTCCCTGCTGCCCTGAGGCTGCTGGGCCAAAGAGGTCTTGGGCATCCAGCCCCTTGCTGGTCCCTTCCCTCTGACGAGGCCCTCTGAGCTCCAGCACCTTGCAGTGTGGAGACAGCCCCTGCCAGCAACCACCTCTCCAAGGAGGCCTCAACCGAGGCCTAGGCCCAGGGGAAAGGCACCAGCGGGGATGAGCCTGGGGAGGCGCCCGGGCATGTCTGGACCCAGTCCCCGCAGCCTGCCCCTTGGTGGGGCAGTACCCCCGGAGGCCAGGAAGGTCTGGGCAAGGCTGGCCAGGGGCAAGGGCCCTGCTGGGTCCTGCCCCTGGCCTGTGGGGCCTCTGAGCACAACCGGCCCTCTCCCACTGGAAGAACTCCCCAGCTGCCTCCAAAGGCCAGTTTGCCAACACTCCCGCCCGCTGTTCCCGCCAGGCACGCACAATGCTCCCAAGCCCGGGAGAAAAGCACTTCGGGGTGGTGCTCTCCTCGGGCCCTTGCCCCTGAGCCTGGGGGCCAGGCAGTTGGTCCACACTCCCAGACCAAGGCAGAACCACATGCACACGTCTGTTCCTGACCCCTGCACCGGCAGAGAGCTCGGGGGAGCCAGAGTCTGTCAGGCAGCTGCTGGGCTGGCCGCCTGTGTGGGAAGGGGCAGAGCCGACCTAGGGGCAAGTTGGGCCTCTTCCTCTCCCTGCTGCCCTGAGGCTGCTGGGCCAAAGAGGTCTTGGGCATCCAGCCCCTTGCTGGTCCCTTCCCTCTGACGAGGCCCTCTGAGCTCCAGCACCTTGCAGTGTGGAGACAGCCCCTGCCAGCAACATCCTCTCCAAGGAGGCCTCAACCGAGGCCTAGGCCCAGGGGAAAGGCACCAGCGGGGATGAGCCTGGGGAGGCGCCCGGGCATGTCTGGACCCAGTCCCCGCAGCCTGCCCCTTGGTGGGGCAGTACCCCCGGAGGCCAGGAAGATCTGGGCAAGGCTGGCCAGGGGCAGGGGCCCTGCTGGGTCCTCCCCATGGCCTGTGGGGCCTCTGAGCACAACCGGCCCTCTCCCACTGGAAGACCTCCCCGGCTGCCTCCAAAGGCCAGTTTGCCAACACTCCTGCCCGCTCTTCCCGCCAGGCACGCACAATGCTCCCAAGCCCGGGAGAAAAGCGCTTCGGGGTGGTGCTCTCTCCGGGCCCTTGCCCCTGAGCCTGTGGGCAAGGCAGGGGGAACACACTCCCAGACCAAGGCAGAAACACATGCACACGTCTGTTCCTGTCCCCTGCACCGGCAGAGAGCTCGGGGGAGCCAGAGTCTCTCAGGCAGGTGCTGGGCTGGCCGCCTGTGTGGGAAGGGGCAGAGCCGACCTAGGGGCAAGTTGGGCCTCTTGCTCTCTCTGCTGCCCTGAGGCTGCAGGGCCAAAGACGTCTTGGGCATCCAGCCCCTTACTGGTCCCTTCCCTCTGACGAGGCCCTCTGAGCTCCAGCACCTTGCAGTGTGGAGACAGCCCCTGCCAGCAATCTCCTCTCCAAGGAGGCCTCAACCGAGGCCTAGGCCCAGGGGAAAGGCACCAGCGGGGTTGAGCCAGGGGAGGCGCCCGGGCATGTCTGGACCCTGTCCCCGCAGGCTGCCCCTTGGTGGGGCAGTACCCCCGGAGGCCAGGAAGGTCTGGGCAAGGCTGGCCAGGGGCAGGGGCCCTGCTGGGTCCTGCCCCTGGCCTGTGGGGCCTCTGAGCACAACCGGCCCTCTCCCACTGGAAGACCTCCCCGGCTGCCTCCAAAGGCCGGTTTGCAAGCACTCCCGCCCACTGTTCCCGCCAGGCGCGCACAATGCTCCCAAGCCCGGGAGAAAAGCGCTTCGGGGTGGTGGTCTCTCCGGGCCCTTGCCCCTGAGCCTGGGGGCCAGGCAGGGGATCCACAGTCCCAGGCCAAGGAACAACAACATGCACACGTCTGTTCCTGCCCCCTCCACCGGCAGAGAGCTGGGGGGAGCCAGAGTCTGTCAGGCAGCTGCTGGGCTGGCCGCCTGTGTGAGAAGGGGCAGAGCCGACCTAGGGGCAAGTTGGGCCTCTTGCTCTCCCTGCTGCCCTGAGGCTGCTGGGCCAAAGAGGTCTTGGGCATCCAGCCCCTTGCTGGTCCCTTCCCTCTGACGAGGCCCTCTGAGCTCCAGCACCTTGCAGTGTGGAGACAGCCCCTGCCAGCAACCTCCTCTCCAAGGAGGCCTCAACCGAGGCCTAGGCACAGGGGAAATGCACCAGCGGGGATGAGCCAGTGGAGGCGCACGGGCATATCAGGACCCAGTCCCCGCAGCCTGCCCCTTGGTGGGGCAGTACCCCCGGAGGCCAGGAAGGTCTGGGCAAGGCTGGCCAGGGGCAGGGTCCCTTCTGGGTCCTGCCCCTGGCCTGTGGGGCCTCTGAGCACAACCGGCCCTCTCCCACTGGAAGACCTCCCCGGCTGCCTCCAAAGGTGGGTTTGCCAACACTCCCGCCCGCTGTTCCCGCCAGGCACGCACAACGCTCCCAAGGCCAGGAGAAAAGCGCTTCGGGGTGTTGCTCTCTCCGGGCCCTTGCCCCTGAGCCTGGGGTCCAGGCAGTGGGTCCACACTCCCAGACCAAGGCAGAACCACATGCACACGTCTGTTCCTGACCCCTGCACCGGCAGAGAGCTCGGGGGAGCCAGAGTCTGTCAGGCAGCTGCTGGGTTGGCTGCCTGTGTGGGAAGGGGCAGAGCCGACCTAGGGGCAAGTTGGGCCTCTTGCTCTCCCTGCTGCCCTGAGGCTGCTGGGCCAAAGAGGTCTTGGGCATCCAGCCCCTTGCTGGTCCCTTCCCGCTGACGAGGCCCTCTGAGCTCCAGCACCTTGCAGTGTGGAGACAGCCCCTGCCAGCAATCTCCTCTTCAAGGAGGCCTCAACCGAGGCCTAGGCCCAGGGGAAAGGCACCAGCGGGGTTGAGCCAGGGGAGGCGCCCGGGCATGTCTGGACCCTGTCCCCGCAGCCTGCCCCTTGGTGGGGCAGTACCCCCGGAGGCCAGGAAGGTCTGGGCAAGGCTGGCCAGGGGCAGGGGCCCTGCTGGGTCCTGCCCCTGGCCTGTGGGGCCTCTGAGCACAACCGGCCCTCTCCCACTGGAAGACCTCCACGGCTGCCTCCAAAGTCCTGTTTGCAAGCACTCCCGCCCACTGTTCCCGCCAGGCGCGCACAATGCTCCCAAACCCGGGAGAAAAGCGCTTCGGGGTGGTGGTCTCTCCGGGCCCTTGCCCCTGAGCCTGGGGGCCAGGCAGGGGATCCACAGTCCCAGGCCAAGGCACAACAACATGCACACGTCTGTTCCTGCCCCCTCCACCGGCAGAGAGCTCGGGGGAGCCAGAGTCTGTCAGGCAGCTGCTGGGCTGGCCGCCTGTGTGGGAAGGGGCAGAGCCGACCTAGGGGCAAGTTGGGCCTCTTGCTCTCCCTGCTGCCCTGAGGCTGCTGGGCCAAAGAGGTCTTGGGCATCCAGCCCCTTGCTGGTCCCTTCCCTCTGACGAGGCCCTCTGAGCTCCAGCACCTTGCAGTGTGGAGACAGCCCCTGCCAGCAACCTCCTCTCCACGGAGGCCTCAACCGAGGCCTAGGCACAGGGGAAAGGCACCAGCGGGGATGAGCCAGTGGAGGCGCACGGGCATATCAGGACCCAGTCCCTGCAGCCTGCCCCTTGGTGGGGCAGTACCCCCGGAGGCCAGGAAGTTCTGGGCAAGGCTGGCCAGGGGAAGGGTCCCTGCTGCGTTCTGCCCCTGGCCTGTGGGGCCTCTGAGCACAACCGGCCCTCTCCCACTGGAAGACCTCCCCGGCTGCCTCCAAAGGCGGGTTTGCCAACACTCCCGCCCGCTGTTCCCGCCAGGCACGCACAACGCTCCCAAGCCCGGGAGAAAAGCGCTTCGGGGTGGTGCTCTCTCCGGGCCCTTGCCCCTGAGCCTGGGGTCCAGGCAGTGGGTCCACACTCCCAGACCAAGGCAGAACCACATGCACACGTCTGTTCCTGACCCCTGCACCGGCAGAGAGCTCGGGGGAGCCAGAGTCTGTCAGGCAGCTGCTGGGTTGGCTGCCTGTGTGGGAAGGGGCAGAGCCGACCTAGGGGCAAGTTGGGCCTCTTGCTCTCCCTGCTGCCCTGAGGCTGCTGGGCCAAAGAGGTCTTGGGCATCCAGCCCCTTGCTGGTCCCTTCCCGCTGACGAGGCCCTCTGAGCTCCAGCACCTTGCAGTGTGGAGACAGCCCCTGCCAGCAACCTCCTCTCCAAGGAGGCCTCAACCGAGGCCTAGGCCCAGGGGAAAGGCACCAGCGGGGATGAGCCTGGGGAGGCGCCCGGGCATCTCTGGACCCAGGCCCCGCAGCCTGCCCCTTAGTGGGGCAGTACCCCCGGAGGCCAGGAAGGTCTGGGCAAGGCTGGCCAGGGGCAGGGGCCCTGCTGCGTCCTGCCCCTGGCCTGTGGGGCCTCTGAGCACAACCGGCCCTCTCCCAGTGGAAGACCTCCCCGGCTGCCTCCAAGGCCGGTTTGCAAGCGCTCCCGCCCACTGTTCCCAGCAGGCGTGCACAATGCTCCCAAGCCCGGGAGAAAAGCGCTTCAGGGTGGTGCTCTCTCCGGGCCCTTGCCCCTGAGCCTGGGGGCAAGGCAGGGTGTCCACACTCCCAGGCCAAGGCAGAACCACATGCACACGTCTGATCTGCCCCCTGCACCGGCAGAGAGCTCGGGGGAGCCAGAGTCTGTCAGGCAGCTGCTGGGCTGGCCGCCTGTGTGGGAAGGGGCAGAGCCGACCTAGGGGCAAGTTGGGCCTCTTGCTCTCCCTGCTGCCCTGAGGCTGCTGGGCCAAAGAGGTCTTGGGCATCCAGCCCCTTGCTGGTCCCTTCCCTCTGACGAGGCCCTCTGAGCTCCAGCACCTTTCAGTGTGGAGACAGCCCCTGCCAGCAACCTCCTCTCCAAGGAGGCCTCAACCGAGGCCTAGGCGCAGGGGAAAGGCACCAGCGGGGATGAGCCTGGGGAGGCGCCCGGGCATGTCTGGACCCAGTCCCCGCAGCCTGCCCCTTGGTGGGGCAGTACCCCCGGAGGCCAGGAAGGTCTGGGCAAGGCTGCCAGGGGCAGGGACACTGCTGGGTCCTGCCCCTGGCCTGTGGGGCGTCTGAGCACAACCGGCACTCTCCCGCTGGAACACCTCCCCGTCTGCCTCGAAAGGCCGGTTTGCAAGCACTCCCGCCCGCTGTTCCCGCCAGGCACGCACAATGCTCCCAAGCCCGGGAGAAAAGCGCTTCGGGGTGGTGCTCTCTCCGGGCCCTTGCCCCTGAGCCTGGGGGCAAGGCATGGGGAACACACTCCCAGGCCAAGGCAGAACCACATGCCGACGTCTGTTCCTGTCCCCTGCACCGGCAGAGAGCTTGGGGGAGCCAGAGTCTGTCAGGCAGCTGCTGGGTTGGCCGCCTGTGTGGGAAGGGGCAGAGCCGCCCTAGGGGCAAGTTGGGCCTCTTGCTCTCCCTGCTGCCCTGAGGCTGCTGGGCCAAAGACGTCTTGGGCATCCAGCCCCTTACTGGTCCCTTCCCTCTGACGAGGCCCTCTGAGCTCCAGCACCTTGCAGTGTGGAGACAGCCCCTGCCAGCAACCTCCTCTCCAAGGAGGCCTCAACCGAGGCCTAGGCCCAGGGGAAAGGCACCAGCGGGGATGAGCCAGGGGAGGCGCCCGAGCATGTCTGGACCCAGTCCCCGCAGCCTGCCCCTTGGTGGGGCAGTACCCCCGGAGGCCAGGAAGGTCTGGGTAAGACTGGCCAGGGGCAGGGGCCCTGCTGGGTCCTGCCCCTGGCCTGTGGGGCCTCTGAGCACAACCGGCCCTCTCCCACTGGAAGACCTCCCCGGCTGCCTCCAAAGGCCGGTTTGCAAGCGCTCCCGGCCACTGTTACCAGCAGGCCGGCACAATGCTCTTAAGCCCGGAAGAAAAGCGCTTCAGGGTGGTGCTCTCTCTGGGCCCTTGCCCCTGAGCCTGGGGCAAGGCAGGGTGTCCACACTCCCAGGCCAAGGCAGAACCACATGCACACGTCTGACCTGCCCCCTGCACCGGCAGAGAGCTCGGGGGAGCCAGAGTCTGTCAGGCAGCTGCTGGGCTGGCCGCCTGTGTGGGAAGTGGCAGAGCCGACCTAGGGGCAAGTTGGGCCTCTTGCTCTCCCTGCTGCCCTGAGGCTGCTGGGCCAAAGAGGTCTTGGGCATCCAGCCCCTTGCTGGTCCCTTCCCTCTGACGAGGCCCTCTGAGCTCCAGCACCTTGCAGTGTGGAGACAGCCCCTGCCAGCAACCTCCTCTCCAAGGAGGCCTCAACCGAGGCCTAGGCCCAGGGGAAAGGCACCAGCGGGGATGAGCCTGGGGAGGCGCCCGGGCATGTCTGGACCCAGTCCCCGCAGCCTGCCCCTTGGTGGGGCAGTACCCCCGGAGGCCAGGAAGGTCTGGGCAAGGCTGGCCAGGGGCAGGGGCCCTGCTGGGTCCTGCCCCTGGCCTGTGGGGCCTCTGAGCACAACCGGCCCTCTCCCACTGGAAGAACTCCCCGGATGCCTCCAAAGGCCAGTTTGCCAACACTCCCGCCCGCTGTTCCCGCCAGGCACGCACAATGCTCCCAAGCCCGTGAGAAAAGCGCTTCGGGGTGGTGCTCTCCTCGGGCCCTTGCCCCTGAGCCTGGGGGCCAGGCAGTTGGTCCACACTCCCAGACCAAGGCAGAACCACATGCACACGTCTGTTCCTGACCCCTGCACCGGCAGAGAGCTCGGGGGAGCCAGAGTCTGTCAGGCAGCTGCTGGGCTGGCCGCCTGTGTGGGAAGGGGCAGAGCCGACCTAGGGGCAAGTTGGGCCTCTTCCTCTCCCTGCTGCCCTGAGGCTGCTGGGCCAAAGAGGTCTTGGGCATCCAGCCCCTTGCTGGTCCCTTCCCTCTGACGAGGCCCTCTGAGCTCCAGCACCTTGCAGTGTGGAGACAGCCCCTGCCAGCAACCTCCTCTCCAAGGAGGCCTCAACCGAGGCCTAGGCCCAGGGGAAAGGCACCAGCGGGGATGAGCCAGTGGAGGCGCACGGGCATGTCTGGACCCAGTCCCCGCAGCCTGCCCCTTGGTGGGGCAGTACCCCCGGAGGCCAGGAAGGTCTGAGCAAGGCTGCCAGGGGCAGGGACACTGCTGGGTCCTGCCCCTGGCCTGTGGGGCATCTGAGCACAACCGGCACTCTCCCGCTGGAAGACCTGCCCGGCCGCCTCCAAAGGCCTGTTAACAAGCGCTCCCGCCCACTGTTCCCAGCAGGCGGGCACAATGCTCCCAAGCCCGGGAGAAAAGCGCTTCGGGGTGGTGCTCTCTCCGGGCCCTTGCCCCTGAGCCTGGGGGCAAGGCAGGGTGTCCACACTCCCAGGCCAAGGCAGAACCACATGCACACGTCTGATCTGCCCCCTGCACCGGCAGAGAGCTCGGGGGAGCCAGAGTCTGTCAGGCAGCTGCTGGGCTGGCCGCCTGTGTGGGAAGGGGCAGAGCCGACCTAGGGGCAAGTTGGGCCTCTTGCTCTCCCTGCTGCCCTGAGGCTGCTGGGCCAAAGAGGTCTTGGGCATCCAGCCCCTTGCTTGTCCCTTCCCTCTGACGAGGCCCTCTGAGCTCCAGCACCTTGCAGTGTGGAGACAGCCCCTGCCAGCAATCTCCTCTCCAAGGAGGCCTCAACCGAGGCCTAGGCCCAGGGAAAAGGCACCAGCGGGGTTGAGCCAGGGGAGGCGCCCGGGCATGTCTGGACCCTGTCCCCGCAGCCTGCCCCTTGGTGGGGCAGTACCCCCGGAGGCCAGGAAGGTCTGGGCAAGGCTGGCCAGGGGCAGGGGCCCTGCTGGGTCCTGCCCCTGGCCTGTGGGGCCTCTGAGCACAACCGGCCCTTGCCCACTGGAAGACCTCCCCGGCTGCCTCCAAAGGCCGGTTTGCAAGCACTCCCGCCCACTGTTCCCGCCAGGCGCGCACAATGCTCCCAAGCCCGGGAGAAAAGCGCTTCGGGGTGGTGGTCTCTCCGGGCCCCTGCCCCTGAGCCTGGGGGCCAGGCAGGGGATCCACAGTCCCAGGCCAAGGCAGAACCACATGCACACGTCTGTTCCTGCCCCCTCCACCGGCAGAGAGCTGGGGGGAGCCAGAGTCTGTCAGGCAGCTGCTGGGCTGGCCGCCTGTGTGGGAAGTGGCAGAGCCAACCTAGGGGCAAGTTGGGCCTCTTGCTCTCCCTGCTGCCCTGAGGCTGCTGGGCCAAAGAGGTCTTGGGCATCCAGCCCCTTGCTGGTCCCTTCCCTCTGACGAGGCCCTCTGAGCTCCAGCACCTTGCAGTGTGGAGACAGCCCCTGCCAGCAACCTCTTCTCCAAGGAGGCCTCAACCGAGGCCTAGGCCCAGGGGAAAGGCACCAGCGGGGATGAGCCAGTGGAGGCGCACGGGCATGTCTGGACCCAGTCCCCGCAGCCTGCCCCTTGGTGGGGCAGTACCCCCGGAGGCCAGGAAGGTCTGGGCAAGGCTGGCCAGGGGCAGGGGCCCTGCTGGGTCCTGCCCCTGGCCTGTGGGGCCTCTGAGCACAACCGGCCCTCTCCCACTGGAAGACCTCCCCGGCTGCCTCCAAAGGCCGTTTTGCACGCACTCCCGCCCACTGTTCCCACCAAGCGCGCACAATGCTCCCATCCCGGGAGAAAAGCGCTTCGGGGTGGTGCTCTCTCCGGGCCCTTGCCCCTGAGACTGGGGGCCAGGCAGGGGATCCACAGTCCCAGGCCAAGGCACAACAACATGCACACGTCTGTTCCTGCCCCCTCCACCGGCAGAGAGCTGGGGGGAGCCAGAGTCTGTCAGGCAGCTGCTGGGCTGGCCGCCTGTGTGGGAAGGGGCAGAGCCGACCTAGGGGCAAGTTGGGCCTCTTGCTCTCCCTGCTGCCCTGAGGCTGCTGGGCCAAAGAGGTCTTGGGCATCCAGCCCCTTGCTGGTCCCTTCCCTCTGACGAGGCCCTCTGAGCTCCAGCACCTTGCAGTGTGGAGACAGCCCCTGCCAGCAACCTCCTCTCCAAGGAGGCCTCAACCGAGGCCTAGGCACAGGGGAAAGGCACCAGCGGGGATGAGCCAGTGGAGGCGCATGGGCATATCAGGACCCAGGCCCTGCAGCCTGCCCCTTGGTGGGGCAGTACCCCCGGAGGCCAGAAAGTTCTGGGCAAGGCTGGCCAGGGGCAGGGTCCCTGCTGGGTCCTGCCCCTGGCCTGTGGGGCCTCTGAGCACAACCGGCCCTCTCCCACTGGAAGACCTCCCCGGCTGCCTCCAAAGGCGGGTTTGCCAACACTCCCGCCCGCTGTTCCCGCCAGGCACGCACAACGCTCCCAAGGCCAGGAGAAAAGCGCTTCGGGGTGTTGCTCTCTCCGGGCCCTTGCCCCTGAGCCTGGGGTCCAGGCAGTGGGTCCACACTCCCAGACCAAGGCAGAACCACATGCACACGTCTGTTCCTGCCCCCTCCACCGGCAGAGAGCTCGGGGGAGCCAGAGTCTGTCAGGCAGCTGCTGGGTTGGCTGCCTGTGTGGGAAGGGGCAGAGCCGACCTAGGGGCAAGTTGGGCCTCTTGCTCTCCCTGCTGCCCTGAGGCTGCTGGGCCAAAGAGGTCTTGGGCATCCAGCCCCTTGCTGGTCCCTTCCCGCTGACGAGGCCCTCTGAGCTCCAGCACCTTGCAGTGTGGAGACAGCCCCTGCCAGCAACCTCCTCTCCAAGGAGGCCTCAACCGAGGCCTAGGCCCAGGGGAAAGGCACCAGCGGGGATGAGCCTGGGGAGGCGCCCGGGCATCTCTGGACCCAGGCCCCGCAGCCTGCCCCTTAGTGGGGCAGTACCCCCGGAGGCCAGGAAGGTCTGGGCAAGGCTGGCCAGGGGCAGGGGCCCTGCTGGGTCCTGCCCCTGGCCTGTGGGGCCTCTGAGCACAACCGGCCCTCTCCCACTGGAAGACCTCCCCGGCTGCCTTCAAGGCCGGTTTGCAAGCGCTCCCGCCCACTGTTCCCAGCAGGCGTGCACAATGCTCCCAAGCCCGGGAGAAAAGCGCTTCAGGGTGGTGCTCTCTCCGGGCCCTTGCCCCTGAGCCTGGGGGCAAGGCAGGGTGTCCACACTCCCAGGACAAGGCAGAACCACATGCACACGTCTGATCTGCCCCCTGCACCGGCAGAGAGCTCGGGGGAGCCAGAGTCTGTCAGGCAGCTGCTGGGCTGGCCGCCTGTGTGGGAAGGGGCAGAGCCGACCTAGGGGCAAGTTGGGCCTCTTGCTCTCCCTGCTGCCCTGAGGCTGCTGGGCCAAAGAGGTCTTGGGCATCCAGCCCCTTGCTGGTCCCTTCCCTCTGACGAGGCCCTCTGAGCTCCAGCACCTTGCAGTGTGGAGACAGCCCCTGCCAGCAACCTCCTCTCCAAGGAGGCCTCAACCGAGGCCTAGGCCCAGGGGAAAGGCACCAGCGGGGATGAGCCTGGGGAGGCGCCCGGGCATGTCTGGACCCAGTCCCCGCAGCCTGCCCCTTGGTGGGGCAGTACCCCCGGAGGCCAGGAAGGTCTGGGCAAGGTTGCCAGGGGCAGGGACACTGCTGGGTCCTGCCCCTGGCCTGTGGGGCGTCTGAGCACAACCGGCACTCTCCCGCTGGAAGACCTCCCCGTCTGCCTCGAAAGGCCGGTTTGCAAGCACTCCCGCCCGCTGTTCCCGCCAGGCACGCACAATGCTCCCAAGCCCGGGAGAAAAGCGCTTCGGGGTGGTGCTCTCTCCGGGCCCTTGCCCCTGAGCCTGGGGGCAAGGCATGGGGAACACACTCCCAGGCCAAGGCAGAACCACATGCCCACGTCTGTTCCTGTCCCCTGCACCGGCAGAGAGCTTGGGGGAGCCAGAGTCTGTCAGGCAGCTGCTGGGTTGGCCGCCTGTGTGGGAAGGGGCAGAGCCGCCCTAGGGGCAAGTTGGGCCTCTTGCTCTCCCTGCTGCCCTGAGGCTGCTGGGCCAAAGACGTCTTGGGCATCCAGCCCCTTACTGGTCCCTTCCCTCTGACGAGGCCCTCTGAGCTCCAGCACCTTGCAGTGTGGAGACAGCCCCTGCCAGCAACCTCCTCTCCAAGGAGGCCTCAACCGAGGCCTAGGCCCAGGGGAAAGGCACCAGCGGGGATGAGCCAGGGGAGGCGCCCGAGCATGTCTGGACCCAGTCCCCGCAGCCTGCCCCTTGGTGGGGCAGTACCCCCGGAGGCCAGGAAGGTCTGGGTAAGACTGGCCAGGGGCAGGGGCCCTGCTGGGTCCTGCCCCTGGCCTGTGGGGCCTCTGAGCACAACCGGCCCTCTCCCACTGGAAGACCTCCCCGGCTGCCTCCAAAGGCCGGTTTGCAAGCGCTCCCGGCCACTGTTACCAGCAGGCGGGCACAATGCTCCTAAGCCCGGAAGAAAAGCGCTTCAGGGTGGTGCTCTCTCTGGGCCCTTGCCCCTGAGCCTGGGGGCAAGGCAGGGTGTCCACACTCCCAGGCCAAGGCAGAACCACATGCACACGTCTGACCTGCCCCCTGCACCGGCAGAGAGCTCGGGGGAGCCAGAGTCTGTCAGGCAGCTGCTGGGCTGGCCGCCTGTGTGGGAAGTGGCAGAGCCGACCTAGGGGCAAGTTGGGCCTCTTGCTCTCCCTGCTGCCCTGAGGCTGCTGGGCCAAAGACGTCTTGGGCATCCAGCCCCTTACTGGTCCCTTCCCTCTGACGAGGCCCTCTGAGCTCCAGCACCTTGCAGTGTGGAGACAGCCCCTGCCAGCAACCTCCTCTCCAAGGAGGCCTCAACCGAGGCCTAGGCCCAGGGGAAAGGCACCAGCGGGGATGAGCCTGGGGAGGCCCCGGGCATGTCTGGACCCAGTCCCCGCAGCCTGCCCCTTGGTGGGGCAGTACCCCCGGAGGCCAGGAAGGTCTGGGCAAGGCTGGCCAGGGGCAGGGGCCCTGCTGGGTCCTGCCCCTGGCCTGTGGGGCCTCTGAGCACAACCGACCCTCTCCCACTGGAAGAACTCCCCGGATGCCTCCAAAGGCCAGTTTGCCAACACTCCCGCCCGCTGTTCCCGCCAGGCACGCACAATGCTCCCAAGCCCGTGAGAAAAGCGCTTCGGGGTGGTGCTCTCCTCGGGCCCTTGCCCCTGAGCCTGGGGGCCAGGCAGTTGGTCAACACTCCCAGACCAAGGCAGAACCACATGCACACGTCTGTTCCTGACCCCTGCACCGGCAGAGAGCTCGGGGGAGCCAGAGTCTGTCAGGCAGGTGCTGGGCTGGCCGCCTGTGTGGGAAGGGGCAGAGCCGACCTAGGGGCAAGTTGGGCCTCTTCCTCTCCCTGCTGCCCTGAGGCTGCTGGGCCAAAGAGGTCTTGGGCATCCAGCCCCTTGCTGGTCCCTTCCCTCTGACGAGGCCCTCTGAGCTCCAGCACCTTGCAGTGTGGAGACAGCCCCTGCCAGCAACCTCCTCTCCAAGGAGGCCTCAACCGAGGCCTAGGCCCAGGGGAAAGGCACCAGCGGGGATGAGCCAGTGGAGGCGCACGGGCATGTCTGGACCCAGTCCCCGCAGCCTGCCCCTTGGTGGGGCAGTACCCCCGGAGGCCAGGAAGGTCTGGGCAAGGCTGCCAGGGGCAGGGACACTGCTGGGTCCTGCCCCTGGCCTGTGGGGCGTCTGAGCACAACCGGCACTCTCCCGCTGGAAGACCTGCCCGGCCGCCTCCAAAGGCCGGTTAACAAGCGCTCCCGCCCACTGTTCCCAGCAGGCGTGCACAATGCTCCCAAGCCCGGGAGAAAAGCGCTTCGGGGTGGTGCTCTCTCCGGGTCCTTGCCCCTGAGCCTGGGGGCAAGGCAGGGTGTCCACACTCCCAGGCCAAGGCAGAACCACATGCACACGTCTGATCTGCCCCCTGCACCGGCAGAGAGCTCGGGGGAGCCAGAGTCTGTCAGGCAGCTGCTGGGCTGGCCGCCTGTGTGGGAAGGGGCAGAGCCGACCTAGGGGCAAGTTGGGCCTCTTGCTCTCCCTGCTGCCCTGAGGCTGCTGGGCCAAAGAGGTCTTGGGCATCCAGCCCCTTGCTTGTCCCTTCCCTCTGACGAGGCCCTCTGAGCTCCAGCACCTTGCAGTGTGGAGACAGCCCCTGCCAGCAATCTCCTCTCCAAGGAGGCCTCAACCGAGGCCTAGGCCCAGGGAAAAGGCACCAGCGGGGTTGAGCCAGGGGAGGCGCCCGGGCATGTCTGGACCCTGTCCCCGCAGCCTGCCCCTTGGTGGGGCAGTACCCCCGGAGGCCAGGAAGGTCTGGGCAAGGCTGGCCAGGGGCAGGGGCCCTGCTGGGTCCTGCCCCTGGCCTGTGGGGCCTCTGAGCACAACCGGCCCTTGCCCACTGGAAGACCTCCCCGGCTGCCTCCAAAGGCCGGTTTGCAAGCGCTCCCGCCCACTGTTCCCGCCAGGCGCGCACAATGCTCCCAAGCCCGGGAGAAAAGCGCTTCGGGGTGGTGGTCTCTCCGGGCCCCTGCCCCTGAGCCTGGGGGCCAGGCAGGGGATCCACTGTCCCAGGCCAAGGCAGAACCACATGCACACGTCTGTTCCTGCCCCCTCCACCGGCAGAGAGCTGGGGGGAGCCAGAGTCTGTCAGGCAGCTGCTGGGCTGGCCGCCTGTGTGGGAAGGGGCAGAGCCGACCTAGGGGCAAGTTGGGCCTCTTGCTCTCCCTGCTGCCCTGAGGCTGCTGGGCCAAAGAGGTCTTGGGCATCCAGCCCCTTGCTGGTCCCTTCCCTCTGACGAGGCCCTCTGAGCTCCAGCACCTTGCAGTGTGGAGACAGCCCCTGCCAGCAACCTCCTCTCCAAGGAGGCCTCAACCGAGGCCTAGGCCCAGGGGAAAGGCACCAGCGGGGATGAGCCAGTGGAGGCGCACGGGCATGTCTGGACCCAGTCCCCGCAGCCTGCCCCTTGGTGGGGCAGTACCCCCGGAGGCCAGGAAGGTCTGGGCAAGGCTGGCCAGGGGCAGGGTCCCTGCTGGGTCCTGCCCCTGGGCTGTGGGGCCTCTGAGCACAACCGGCCCTCTCCCACTGGAAGACCTCCCCGGCTGCCTCCAAAGGCCGGTTTGCCAACACTCCCGCCCGCTGTTCCCGCCAGGCACGCACAATGCTCCCAAGCCCGGGAGAAAAGCGCTTCGGGGTGTTGCCCTCTCCGGACACTTGCCCCTCAGCCTGGGGTCCAGGCAGTGGGTCCACACTCCCAGACCAAGGCAGAACCACATGCACTCGTCTGTTCCTGACCCCTGCACCGGCAGAGAGCTCGGGGGAGCCAGAGTCTGTCAGGCAGCTGCTGGGTTGGCTGCCTGTGTGGGAAGGGGCAGAGCCGACCTAGGGGCAAGTTGGGCCTCTTCCTCTCCCTGCTGCCCTGAGGCTGCTGGGCCAAAGACGTCTTGGGCATCCAGCGCCTTACTGGTCCCTTCCCTCTGACGAGGCCCTCTGAGCTCCAGCACCTTGCAGTGTGGAGACAGCCCCTGCCAGCAACCTCCTCTCCAAGGAGGCCTCAACCGAGGCCTAGGCCCAGGGGAAAGGCACCAGCGGGGATGAGCCAGTGGAGGCGCAAGGGCATGTCTGGACCCAGTCCCCGCAGCCTGCCCCTTGGTGGGGCAGTACCCCCGGAGGCCAGGAAGGTCTGGGCAAGGCTGCGAGGGGCAGGGGCCCTGCTGGATCGTGCCACTGGCCTGTGGGGCGTCTGAGCACAACCGGCACTCTCCCGCTGGAAGACCTCCCCGTCTGCCTCCAAAGGCCGGTTTGCAAGCACTCCCGCCCGCTGTTCCCGCCAGGCAGGCACAATGCTCCCAAGCCCGGGAGAAAAGCGCTTCGGGGTGGTGCTCTCCTCGGGCCCTTGCCCCTGAGCCTGGGGGCCAGGCATTTGGAACACACTCCCAGGCCAAGGCAGAACGACATGCACACGTCTGTTCCTGCCCCCTAAACCGGCAGAGAGCTCGGGGGAGCCAGAGACTGCCAGGCTGCTGCTGGGCTGGCTGCCTGTGTGGGACGGGGCAGAGCCGACCTAGGGGCAAGTTGGGCCTCTTGCTCTCCCTGCTGCCCTGAGGCTGCTGGGTCAAAGAGGTCTTGGGCATCCAGCCCTTTGCTGGTCCCTTCCCTCTGACGAGGCCCTCTGAGCTCCAGCACCTTGCAGTGTGGAGACAGCCCCTGCCAGCAACCTCCTCTCCAAAGAGGCCTCAACCGAGGCCTACGCCCAGGGGAAAAGCACCAGCGGGGATGATCCTGGGGAGGCGCACGGACATGTCTGGACCCAGTCCCCGCAGCCTGCCCCTTGGTGGGGCAGTACCCCCGGAGGCCAGGAAGGTCTGGGCAAGGCTGGCCAGGGGCAGGGGCCCTGCTGGGTCCTGCCCCTGGCCTGTGAGGCCTCTGAGCACAACCGGCCCTCTCCCACTGGAAGACCTCCCCGGCTGCCTCCAAAGTCCTCTTTGCAAACACTCCCGCCCGCTGTTCACGCCAGGCTCGCACAATGCTCCCAAGCCCGGGAGAAAAGCGCTTCGGGGTGGTGCTCTCTCCGGGCCCTTGCCCCTGAGCCTGGGGGCCAGGCAGTGGGTCCACACTCCCAGACCAAGGCAGAACCACATGCACACGTCTGTTCCTGACCCCTGCACCGGCAGAGAGCTCGGGGGAGCCAGAGTCTGTCAGGCAGGTGCTGGGCTGGCCGCCTGTGTGGGAAGGGGCAGAGCCGACCTAGGGGCAAGTTGGGCCTCTTGCTCTCCCTGCTGCCCTGAGGCTGCTGGGCCAAAGACGTCTTGGGCATCCAGCCCCTTGCTGGTCCCTTCCCTCTGACGAGGCCCTCTGAGCTCCAGCACCTTGCAGTGTGGAGACAGCCCCTGCCAGCAACCTCCTCTCCAATGAGGCCTCAACCGAGGCCTAGGCCCAGGGGAAAGGCACCAGCGGGGATGAGCCTGGGGAGGCGCCCGGGCATGTCTGGACCCAGTCCCCGCAGCCTGCCCCTTGGTGGGGCAGTACCCCCGGAGGCCAGGAAGGTCTGGGCAAGGCTGCCAGGGACAGGGACAGCGCTGGGTTCTGCCCCTGGCCTGTGGGACGTCTGAGCACAACCGGAACTCTCCCGCTGGAAGACCTCCCCGTCTGCCTCGAAAGGCCGGTTTGCAAGCACTCCCGCCCACTGTTCCCGCCAGGCACGCACAATGCTCCCAAGCCCGGTAGAAAAGCGCTTCGGGGTGGTGCTCTCTCCGGGCCCTTGCCCCTAAGCCTGCGGGCCAGGCAGGGAGAACACACTCCCAGGCCAAGACAGAACGACATGAACACGTCTGTTCCTGCCCCCTACACCGGCAGAGAGCTCGGGGGAGCCAGAGTCTCTCAGGCAGGTGCTGGGCTGGCCGCCTGTGTGGGAAGGGGCAGAGCCGACCTAGGGGCAAGTTGGGCCTCTTGCTCTCCCTGCTGCCCTGAGGTTGCTGGGCCAAAGACGTCTTGGGCATCCAGCCCTTTGCTGGTCCCTTCCCTCTGACGAGGCCCTCTGAGCTCCAGCACCTTGCAGTGTGGAGACAGCACCTGCCAGCAATCTCCTCTCCAAGGAGGCCTCAACCGAGGCCTAGGCCCAGGGGAAAGGCACCAGCGGGGATGAGCCTGGGGAGGCGCCCGGGCATGTCTGGACCCAGTCCCCGCAGCCTGCCCCTTGGTGGGGCAGTACCCCTGGAGGCCAGGAAGGTCTGGGCAAGGCTGACCAGGGGCAGGGGACCCGCTGGGTCCTGCCCCTGGCCTGTGGGGCCTCTGAGCACAACCGGCCCTCTCCCACTGGAAGACCTCCCCGGCTGCCTCCAAAGGCCGTTTTGCACGCACTCCCGCCCACTGTTCCCACCAAGCGCGCACAATGTTCCCATCCCGGGAGAAAAGCGCTTCGGGGTGGTGCTCTCTCCGGGCCCTTGCCCCTGAGACTGGGGGCCAGGCAGGGGGTCCACACTCCCAGGCCAAGGCAGAACCACATGCACACGTCTGTTCCTGACCCCTGCACCGGCAGAGAGCTCGGGGGAGCCAGAGTCTGTCAGGCAGCTGCTGGGCTGGCCGCCTTTGTGGGAAGGGGCAGAGCCGACCTAGGGGCAAGTTGGGCCTCTTGCTCTCCCTGCTGCCCTGAGGCTGCTGGGCCAAAGAGGTCTTGGGCATCCAGCCCTTTGCTTGTCCCTTCCCTCTGACGAGGCCCTCTGAGCTCCAGCACCTTGCAGTGTGGAGACAGCCCCTGCCAGCAACCTCCTCTCCAAGGAGGCCTCAACCGAGACCTAGGACCAGGGGAAAGGCACCAGCGGGGATGAGCCTGGGGAGGCGACCAGGCATGTCTGGACCCAGTCCCCGCAGCCTGCCCCTTGGTGGGGCAGTACCCCCGGAGGCCAGGAAGGTCTGGGCAAGGCTGGCCAGGGGCAGGGGCCCTGCTGGGTCCTGCCCCTGGCCTGTGGGGCCTCTGAGCACAACCGGGCCTCTCCCACTGGAAGACCTCCCCGGCTGCCTCCAAAGGCCGGTTTGCAAGCGCTCCCGGCCACTGTTACCAGCAGGCGGGCACAATGCTCCTAAGCCCGGAAGAAAAGCGCTTCAGGGTGGTGCTCTCTCTGGGCCCTTGCCCCTGAGCCTGGGGGCAAGGCAGGGTGTCCACACTCCCAGGCCAAGGCAGAACCACATGCACACGTCTGACCTGCCCCCTGCACCGGCAGAGAGCTCGGGGGAGCCAGAGTCTGTCAGGCAGCTGCTGGGCTGGCCGCCTGTGTGGGAAGGGGCAGAGCCGACCTAGGGGCAAGTTGGGCCTCTTGCTCTCCCTGCTGCCCTGAGGCTGCTGGGCCAAAGAGGTCTTGGGCATCCAGCCCCTTGCTGGTCCCTTCCCTCTGACGAGGCCCTCTGAGCTCCAGCACCTTGCAGTGTGGAGACAGCCCCTGCCAGCAACCACCTCTCCAAGGAGGCCTCAACCGAGGCCTAGGCCCAGGGGAAAGGCACCAGCGGGGATGAGCCTGGGGAGGCGCCCGGGCATGTCTGGACCCAGTCCCCGCAGCCTGCCCCTTGGTGGGGCAGTACCCCCGGAGGCCAGGAAGGTCTGGGCAAGGCTGGCCAGGGGCAAGGGCCCTGCTGGGTCCTGCCCCTGGCCTGTGGGGCCTCTGAGCACAACCGGCCCTCTCCCACTGGAAGAACTCCCCAGCTGCCTCCAAAGGCCAGTTTGCCAACACTCCCGCCCGCTGTTTCCGCCAGGCACGCACAATGCTCCCAAGCCCGGGAGAAAAGCACTTCGGGGTGGTGCTCTCCTCGGGCCCTTGCCCCTGAGCCTGGGGGCCAGGCAGTTGGTCCACACTCCCAGACCAAGGCAGAACCACATGCACACGTCTGTTCCTGACCCCTGCACCGGCAGAGAGCTCGGGGGAGCCAGAGTCTGTCAGGCAGCTGCTGGGCTGGCCGCCTGTGTGGGAAGGGGCAGAGCCGACCTAGGGGCAAGTTGGGCCTCTTCCTCTCCCTGCTGCCCTGAGGCTGCTGGGCCAAAGAGGTCTTGGGCATCCAGCCCCTTGCTGGTCCCTTCCCTCTGACGAGGCCCTCTGAGCTCCAGCACCTTGCAGTGTGGAGACAGCCCCTGCCAGCAACATCCTCTCCAAGGAGGCCTCAACCGAGGCCTAGGCCCAGGGGAAAGGCACCAGCGGGGATGAGCCTGGGGAGGCGCCCGGGCATGTCTGGACGAAGTCCCCGCAGCCTGCCCCTTGGTGGGGCAGTACCCCCGGAGGCCAGAAAATCTGGGCAAGGCTGGCCAGGGGCAGGGGCCCTGCTGGGTCCTCCCCATGGCCTGTGGGGCCTCTGAGCACAACCGGCCCTCTCCCACTGGAAGACCTCCCCGGCTGCCTCCAAAGGCCAGTTTGCCAACACTCCTGCCCGCTCTTCCCGCCAGGCACGCACAATGCTCCCAAGCCCGGGAGAAAAGCGCTTCGGGGTGGTGCTCTCTCCGGGCCCTTGCCCCTGAGACTGGGGGCCAGGCAGGGGATCCACAGTCCCAGGCCAAGGCACAACAACATGCACACGTCTGTTCCTGCCCCCTCCACCGGCAGAGAGCTGGGGGGAGCCAGAGTCTGTCAGGCAGCTGCTGGGCTGGCCGCCTGTGTGGGAAGGGGCAGAGCCGACCTAGGGGCAAGTTGGGCCTCTTGCTCTCCCTGCTGCCCTGAGGCTGCTGGGCCAAAGAGGTCTTGGGCATCCAGCCCCTTGCTGGTCCCTTCCCTCTGACGAGGCCCTCTGAGCTCCAGCACCTTGCAGTGTGGAGACAGCCCCTGCCAGCAACCTCCTCTCCAAGGAGGCCTCAACCGAGGCCTAGGCACAGGGGAAAGGCACCAGCGGGGATGAGCCAGTGGAGGCGCACGGGCATATCAGGACCCAGGCCCTGCAGCCTGCCCCTTGGTGGGGCAGTACCCCCGGAGGCCAGGAAGTTCTGGGCAAGGCTGGCCAGGGGCAGGGTCCCTGCTGGGTCCTGCCCCTGACCTGTGGGGCCTCTGAGCACAACCGGCCCTCTCCCACTGGAAGACCTCCCCGGCTGCCTCCAAAGGCGGGTTTGCCAACACTCCCGCCCGCTGTTCCCGCCAGGCACGCACAACGCTCCCAAGGCCAGGAGAAAAGCGCTTCGGGGTGTTGCTCTCTCCGGGCCCTTGCCCCTGAGCCTGGGGTCCAGGCAGTGGGTCCACACTCCCAGACCAAGGCAGAACCACATGCACACGTCTGTTCCTGACCCCTGCACCGGCAGAGAGCTCGGGGGAGCCAGAGTCTGTCAGGCAGCTGCTGGGTTGGCTGCCTGTGTGGGAAGGGGCAGAGCCGACCTAGGGGCAAGTTGGGCCTCTTGCTCTCCCTGCTGCCCTGAGGCTGCTGGGCCAAAGAGGTCTTGGGCATCCAGCCCCTTGCTGGTCCCTTCCCGCTGACGAGGCCCTCTGAGCTCCAGCACCTTGCAGTGTGGAGACAGCCCCTGCCAGCAACCTCCTCTCCAAGGAGGCCTCAACCGAGGCCTAGGCCCAGGGGAAAGGCACCAGCGGGGATGAGCCTGGGGAGGCGCCCGGGCATGTCTGGACCCAGTCCCCGCAGCCTGCCCCTTGGTGGGGCAGTACCCCCGGAGGCCAGGAAGGTCTGGGCAAGGCTGCCAGGGGCAGGGACACTGCTGGTTCCTGCCCCTGGCCTGTGGGGCGTCTGAGCACAACCGGCACTCTCCCGCTGGAAGACCTCCCCGTCTGCCTCGAAAGGCCGGTTTGCAAGCACTCCCGCCCGCTATTCCCGCCAGGCACGCACAATGCTCCCAAGCCCGGGAGAAAAGCGCTTCGGGGTGGTGCTCTCTCCGGGCCCTTGCCCCTGAGCCTGGGGGCAAGGCATGGGGAACACACTCCCAGGCCAAGGCAGAACCACATGCCCACGTCTGTTCCTGTCCCCTGCACCGGCAGAGAGCTTGGGGGAGCCAGAGTCTGTCAGGCAGCTGCTGGGTTGGCCGCCTGTGTGGGAAGTGGCAGAGCCGCCCTAGGGGCAAGTTGGGCCTCTTGCTCTCCCTGCTGCCCTGAGGCTGCTGGGCCAAAGACGTCTTGGGCATCCAGCCCCTTACTGGTCCCTTCCCTCTGACGAGGCCCTCTGAGCTCCAGCACCTTGCAGTGTGGAGACAGCCCCTGCCAGCAACCTCCTCTCCAAGGAGGCCTCAACCGAGGCCTAGGCCCAGGGGAAAGGCACCAGCGGGGATGAGCCAGGGGAGGCGCCCGAGCATGTCTGGACCCAGTCCCCGCAGCCTGCCCCTTGGTGGGGCAGTACCCCCGGAGGCCAGGAAGGTCTGGGTAAGACTGGCCAGGGGCAGGGACACTGCTGGGTCCTGCCCCTGGCCTGTGGGGCGTCTGAGCACAACCGGCACTCTCCCGCTGGAAGACCTGCCCGGCCGCCTCCAAATGCCGGTTAACAAGTGCTCCCGCCCACTGTTCCCAGCAGGCGTGCACAATGCTCCCAAGCCCGGGAGAAAAGCGCTTCGGGGTGGTGCTCTCTCCGGGCCCTTGCCCCTGAGCCTGGGGGCAAGGCAGGGTGTCCACACTCCCAGGCCAAGGCAGAACCACATGCACACGTCTGATCTGCCCCCTGCACCGGCAGAGAGCTCGGGGGAGCCAGAGTCTGTCAGGCAGCTGCTGGGCTGGCCGCCTGTGTGGGAAGGGGCAGAGCCGACCTAGGGGCAAGTTGGGCCTCTTGCTCTCCCTGCTGCCCTGAGGCTGCTGGGCCAAAGAGGTCTTGGGCATCCAGCCCCTTGCTGGTCCCTTCCCTCTGACGAGGCCCTCTGAGCTCCAGCACCTTGCAGTGTGGAGACAGCCCCTGCCAGCAACCTCTTCTCCAAGGAGGCCTCAACCGAGGCCTAGGCCCAGGGGAAAGGCACCAGCGGGGATGAGCCACTGGAGGCGCATGGGCATGTCTGGACCCAGTCCCTGCAGCCTGCCCCTTGGTGGGGCAGTACCCCCGGAGGCCAGGAAGGTCTGGGCAAGGCTGGCCAGGGGCAGGGGCCCTGCTGGGTCCTGCCCCTGGCCTGTGGGGCCTCTGAGCACAACCGGCCCTCTCCCACTGGAAGACCTCCCCGGCTGCCTCCAAAGGCCGGTTTGCCAACACTCCCGCCCGCTGTTCCCGCCAGGCACGCACAATTCTCCCAAGCCCGGGAGAAAAGCGCTTCAGGGTGTTGCCCTCTCCGGGCCCTTGCCCCTGAGCCTGGGGTCCAGGCAGTGGGTCCACACTCCCAGACCAAGGCAGAACCACATGCACACGTCTGTTCCTGACCCCTGCACCGGCAGAGAGCTCGGGGGAGCCAGAGTCTGTCAGGCAGCTGCTGGGTTGGCTGCCTGTGTGGGAAGGGGCAGAGCCGACCTAGGGGCAAGTTGGGCCTCTTCCTCTCCCTGCTGCCCTGAGGCTGCTGGGCCAAAGACGTCTTGGGCATCCAGCCCCTTACTGGTCCCTTCCCTCTGACGAGGCCCTCTGAGCTCCAGCACCTTGCAGTGTGGAGACAGCCCCTGCCAGCAACCTCCTCTCCAAGGAGGCCTCAACCGAGGCCTAGGCCCAGGGGAAAGGCACCAGCGGGGATGAGCCAGTGGAGGCGCAAGGGCATGTCTGGACCCAGTCCCCGCAGCCTGCCCCTTGGTGGGGCAGTACCCCCGGAGGCCAGGAAGGTCTGTGCAAGGCTGCCAGGGGCAGGGACAGCGCTGGGTCCTGCCCCTGGCCTGTGGGACGTCTGAGCACAACCGGCCCTCTCCCACTGGAAGAACTCCCCGGCTGCCTCCAAAGGCCGGTTTGCAAGCACTCCCGCCCGCTGTTCCCGCCAGGCACGCACAATGCTCCCAAGCCCGGGAGAAAAGCGCTTCGGGGTGGTGCTCTCTCCGGGCCCTTGCCCCTAAGCCTGCGGGCCAGGCCGGGGGAACACACTCCCAGGCCAAGACAGAACGACATGAACACGTCTGTTCCTGCCCCCTACACCGGCAGAGAGCTCGGGGGAGCCAGAGTCTCTCAGGCAGGTGCTGGGCTGGCCGCCTGTGTGGGAAGGGGCAGAGCCGACCTAGGGGCAAGTTGGGCCTCTTGCTCTCCCTGCTGCCCTGAGGCTGCTGGGCCAAAGACGTCTTGGGCATCCAGCCCTTTGCTGGTCCCTTCCCTCTGACGAGGCCCTCTGAGCTCCAGCACCTTGCAGTGTGGAGACAGCACCTGCCAGCAATCTCCTCTCCAAGGAGGCCTCAACCGAGGCCTAGGCCCAGGGGAAAGGCACCAGCGGGGATGAGCCTGGGGAGGCGCCCGGGCATGTCTGGACCCAGTCCCCGCAGCCTGCCCCTTGGTGGGGCAGTACCACTGGAGGCCAGGAAGGTCTGGGCAAGGCTGACCAGGGGCAGGGGACCTGCTGGGTCCTGCCCCTGGCCTGTGGGGCCTCTGAGCACAACCGGCCCTCTCCCACTGGAAGACCTCCCCGGCTGCCTCCAAAGGCCGTTTTGCACGCACTCCCGCCCACTCTTCCCACCAAGCGCGCACAATGCTCCCAAGCCCGGGAGAAAAGCGCTTCGGGGTGGTGCTCTCTCCGGGCCCTTGCCCCTGAGACTGGGAGCCAGGCAGGGGGTCCACACTCCCAGGCCAAGGCAGAACCACATGCACACGTCTGTTCCTGACCCCTGCACCGGCAGAGAGCTCGGGGGAGCCAGAGTCTGTCAGGCAGCTGCTGGGCTGGCCGCCTTTGTGGGAAGGGGCAGAGCCGACCTAGGTTTAGGTAGGGCCTCTTGCTCTCCCTGCTGCCCTGAGGCTGCTGGGCCAAAGAGGTCTTGGGCATCCAGCCCTTTGCTTGTCCCTTCCCTCTGACGAGGCCCTCTGAGCTCCAGCACCTTGCAGTGTGGAGACAGCCCCTGCCAGCAACCTCCTCTCCAAGGAGGCCTCAACCGAGACCTAGGACCAGGGGAAAGGCACCAGCGGGGATGAGCCTGGGGAGGCGCCCAGGCATGTCTGGACCCAGTCCCCGCAGCATGCCCCTTGGTGGGGCAGTACCCCCGGAGGCCAGGAAGGTCTGGGAAAGGCTGGCCAGGGGCAGGGGACCTGCTGGGTCCTGCCCCTGGCCTGTGGGGCCTCTGAGCACAACCGGCCCTCTCCCACTGGAAGACCTCCCCGGCTGCCTCCAAAGGCCGGTTTGCAAGCGCTCCCGGCCACTGTTACCAGCAGGCGGGCACAATGCTCCTAAGCCCGGAAGAAAAGCGCTTCAGGGTGGTGCTCTCTCTGGGCCCTTGCCCCTGAGCCTGGGGGCAAGGCAGGGTGTCCACACTCCCAGGCCAAGGCAGAACCACATGCACACGTCTGACCTGCCCCCTGCACCGGCAGAGAGCTCGGGGGAGCCAGAGTCTGTCAGGCAGCTGCTGGGCTGGCTGCCTGTGTGGGAAGTGGCAGAGCCGACCTAGGGGCAAGTTGGGCCTCTTGCTCTCCCTGCTGCCCTGAGGCTGCTGGGCCAAAGAGGTCTTGGGCATCCAGCCCCTTGCTGGTCCCTTCCCTCTGACGAGGCCCTCTGAGCTCCAGCACCTTGCAGTGTGGAGACAGCCCCTGCCAGCAACCTCCTCTCCAAGGAGGCCTCAACCGAGGCCTAGGCCCAGGGGAAAGGCACCAGCGGGGATGAGCCAGTGGAGGCGCCCGGGCATGTCTGGACCCAGTCCCCGCAGCCTGCCCCTTGGTGGGGCAGTACCCCCGGAGGCCAGGAAGGTCTGGGCAAGGCTGGCCAGGGGCAGGGGCCCTGCTGGGTCCTGCCCCTGGCCTGTGGGGCCTCTGAGCACAACCGGCCCTCTCCCACTGGAAGAACTCCCCGGCTGCCTCCAAAGGCCAGTTTGCCAACACTCCCGCCCGCTGTTCCCGCCAGGCACGCACAATGCTCCCAAGCCCGGGAGAAAAGCGCTTCGGGGTGGTGCTCTCCTCGGGCCCTTGCCCCTGAGCCTGGGGGCCAGGCAGTTGGTCCACACTCCCAGACCAAGGCAGAACCACATGCACACGTCTGTTCCTGACCCCTGCACCGGCAGAGAGCTCGGGGGAGCCAGAATCTGTCAGGCAGCTGCTGGGCTGGCCGCCTGTGTGGGAAGGGGCAGAGCCGACCTAGGGGCAAGTTGGGCCTCTTCCTCTCCCTGCTGCCCTGAGGCTGCTGGGACAAAGAGGTCTTGGGCATCCAGCCACTTGCTGGTCCCTTCCCTCTGACGAGGCCCTCTGAGCTCCAGCACCTTGCAGTGTGGAGACAGCCCCTGCCAGCAACATCCTCTCCAAGGAGGCCTCAACCGAGGCCTAGGCCCAGGGGAAAGGCACCAGCGGGGATGAGCCTGGGGAGGCGCCCGGGCATGTCTGGACCAAGTCCCCGCAGCCTGCCCCTTGGTGGGGCAGTACCCCCGGAGGCCAGGAAGATCTGGGCAAGGCTGGCCAGGGACAGGGGCCCTGCTGGGTCCTCCCCATGGCCTGTGGGGCCTCTGAGCACAACCGGCCCTCTCCCACTGGAAGACCTCCCCGGCTGCCTCCAAAGGCCAGTTTGCCAACACTCCTGCCCGCTCTTCCTGCCAGGCACGCACAATGCTCCCAAGCCCGGGAGAAAAGCGCTTCGGGGTGGTGGTCTCTCCGGGCCCTTGCCCCTGAGCCTGGGGGCCAGGCAGGGGATCCACAGTCCCAGGCCAAGGCACAACAACATGCACACGTCTGTTCCAGCCCCCTCCACCGGCAGAGAGCTGGGGGGAGCCAGAGTCTGTCAGGCAGCTGCTGGGCTGGCCGCCTGTGTGGGAAGGGGCAGAGCCGACCTAGGGGCAAGTTGGGCCTCTTCCTCTCCCTGCTGCCCTGAGGCTGCTGGGCCAAAGAGGTCTTGGGCATCCAGCCCCTTGCTTGTCCCTTCCCTCTGACGAGGCCCTCTGAGCTCCAGCACCTTGCAGTGTGGAGACAGCCCCTGCCAGCAATCTCCTCTCCAAGGAGGCCTCAACCGAGGCCTAGGCCCAGGGAAAAGGCACCAGCGGGGTTGAGCCAGGGGAGGCGCCCGGGCATGTCTGGACCCAGTCCCCGCAGCCTGCCCCTTGGTGGGGCAGTACCCCCGGAGGCCAGGAAGGTCTGGGCAAGGCTGGCCAGGGGCAGGGGCACTGCTGGGTCCTGCCCCTGGCCTGTGGGGCCTCTGAGCACAACCGTCCCTTGCCCACTGGAAGACCTCCCCGGCTGCCTCCAAAGGCCGGTTTGCAAGCACTCCCGCCCACTGTTCCCGCCAGGCTCGCACAATGCTCCCAAGCCCGGGAGAAAAGCGCTTCGGGGTGGTGGTCTCTCCGGGCCCCTGCCCCTGAGCCTGGGGGCCAGGCAGGGGATCCACAGTCCCAGGCCAAGGCAGAACCACATGCACACGTCTGTTCCTGCCCCCTCCACCGGCAGAGAGCTGGGGGGAGCCAGAGTCTGTCAGGCAGCTGCTGGGCTGGCCGCCTGTGTGGGAAGGGGCAGAGCCGACCTAGGGGCAAGTTGGGCCTCTTGCTCTCCCTGCTGCCCTGAGGCTGCTGGGCCAAAGAGGTCTTGGGCATCCAGCCCCTTGCTGGTCCCTTCCCTCTGACGAGGCCCTCTGAGCTCCAGCACCTTGCAGTGTGGAGACAGCCCCTGCCAGCAACCTCTTCTCCAAGGAGGCCTCAACCGAGGCCTAGGCCCAGGGGAAAGGCACCAGCGGGGATGAGCCAGTGGAGGCGCACGGGCATGTCTGGACCCAGTCCCCGCAGCCTGCCCCTTGGTGGGGCAGTACCCCCGGAGGCCAGGAAGGTCTGGGCAAGGCTGGCCAGGGGCAGGGGCCCTGCTGGGTCCTGCCCCTGGCCTGTGGGGCCTCTGAGCACAACCGGCCCTCTCCCACTGGAAGACCTCCACGGCTGCCTCCAAAGGCCGGTTTGCCAACACTCCCGCCCGCTGTTCCCGCCAGGCACGCACAATGCTCCCAAGCCCGGGAGAAAAGCGCTTCAGGGTGTTGCCCTCTCCGGGCCCTTGCCCCTGAGCCTGGGGTCCAGGCAGTGGGTCCACACTCCCAGACCAAGGCAGAACCACATGCACACGTCTGTTCCTGACCCCTGCACCGGCAGAGAGCTCGGGGGAGCCAGAGTCTGTCAGGCAGCTGCTGGGTTGGCTGCCTGTGTGGGAAGGGGCAGAGCCGACCTAGGGGCAAGTTGGGCCTCTTCCTCTCCCTGCTGCCCTGAGGCTGCTGGGCCAAAGACGTCTTGGGCATCCAGCCCCTTACTGGTCCCTTCCCTCTGACGAGGCCCTCTGAGCTCCAGCACCTTGCAGTGTGGAGACAGCCCCTGCCAGCAACCTCCTCTCCAAGGAGGCCTCAACCGAGGCCTAGGCCCAGGGGAAAGGCACCAGCGGGGATGAGCCAGTGGAGGCGCAAGGGCATGTCTGGACCCAGTCCCCGCAGCCTGCCCCTTGGAGGGGCAGTACCCCCGGAGGCCAGGAAGGTCTGGGCAAGGCTGCGAGGGGCAGGGGCCCTGCTGGGTCGTGCCCCTGGCCTGTGGGGCGTCTGAGCACAACCGGCACTCTCCCGCTGGAAGACCTCCCCGTCTGCCTCCAAAGGCCGGTTTGCAAGCACTCCCGCCCGCTGTTCCCGCCAGGCAGGCACAATGCTCCCAAGCCCGGGAGAAAAGCGCTTCGGGGTGGTGCTCTCCTCGGGCCCTTGCCCCTGAGCCTGGGGGCCAGGCAGTTGGAACACACTCCCAGGCCAAGGCAGAACGACATGCACACGTCTGTTCCTGCCCCCTACACCGGCAGAGAGCTCGGGGGAGCCAGAGACTGCCAGGCTGCTGCTGGGCTGGCTGCCTGTGTGGGACGGGGCAGAGCCGACCTAGGGGCAAGTTGGGCCTCTTGCTCTCCCTGCTGCCCTGAGGCTGCTGGGTCAAAGAGGTCTTGGGCATCCAGCCCTTTGCTGGTCCCTTCCCTCTGACGAGGCCCTCTGAGCTCCAGCACCTTGCAGTGTGGAGACAGCCCCTGCCAGCAACCTCCTCTCCAAAGAGGCCTCAACCGAGGCCTACGCCCAGGGGAAAAGCACCAGCGGGGATGATCCTGGGGAGGCGCACGGACATGTCTGGACCCAGTCCCCGCAGCCTGCCCCTTGGTGGGGCAGTACCCCCGGAGGCCAGGAAGGTCTGGGCAAGGCTGGCCAGGGGCAGGGTCCCTGCTGGGTCCTGCCCCTGGCCTGTGAGGCCTCTGAGCACAACCGGCCCTCTCCCACTGGAAGACCTCCCCAGCTGCCTCCAAAGTCCTGTTTGCAAACACTCCCGCCCGCTGTTCACGCCAGGCTCGCACAATGCTCCCAAGCCCGGGAGAAAAGCGCTTCGGGGTGGTGCTCTCTCCGGGCCCTTGCCCCTGAGCCTGGGGGCCAGGCAGTGGGTCCACACTCCCAGACCAAGGCAGAACCACATGCACACGTCTGTTCCTGACCCCTGCACCGGCAGAGAGCTCGGGGGAGCCAGAGTCTGTCAGGCAGCTGCTGGGCTGGCCGCCTTTGTGGGAAGGGGCAGAGCCGACCTAGGTTCAAGTAGGGCCTCTTGCTCTCCCTGCTGCCCTGAGGCTGCTGGGCCAAAGAGGTCTTGGGCATCCAGCCCTTTGCTTGTCCCTTCCCTCTGACGAGGCCCTCTGAGCTCCAGCACCTTGCAGTGTGGAGACAGCCCCTGCCAGCAACCTCCTCTCCAAGGAGGCCTCAACCGAGACCTAGGCCCAGGGGAAAGGCACCAGCGGGGATGAGCCAGGGGAGGCGCCCGAGCATGTCTGGACCCAGTCCCCGCAGCCTGCCCCTTGGTGGGGCAGTACCCCCGGAGGCCAGGAAGGTCTTGGTAAGACTGGCCAGGGGCAGGGGCCCTGCTGGGTCCTGCCCCTGGCCTGTGGGGCCTCTGAGCACAACCGGCCCTCTCCCACTGGAAGACCTCCCCGGCTGCCTCCAAAGGCCGGTTTGCAAGCGCTCCCGGCCACTGTTACCAGCAGGCGGGCACAATGCTCCTAAGCCCGGAAGAAAAGCGCTTCAGGGTGGTGCTCTCTCTGGGCCCTTGCCCCTGAGCCTGGGGGCAAGGCAGGGTGTCCACACTCCCAGGCCAAGGCAGAACCACATGCACACGTCTGACCTGCCCCCTGCACCGGCAGAGAGCTCGGGGGAGCCAGAGTCTGTCAGGCAGCTGCTGGGCTGGCCGCCTGTGTGGGAAGTGGCAGAGCCGACCTAGGGGCAAGTTGGGCCTCTTGCTCTCCCTGCTGCCCTGAGGCTGCTGGGCCAAAGAGGTCTTGGGCATCCAGCCCCTTGCTGGTCCCTTCCCTCTGACGAGGCCCTCTGAGCTCCAGCACCTTGCAGTGTGGAGACAGCCCCTGCCAGCAACCTCCTCTCCAAGGAGGCCTCAACCGAGGCCTAGGCCCAGGGGAAAGGCACCAGCGGGGATGAGCCTGGGGAGGCGCCCGGGCATGTCTGGACCCAGTCCCCGCAGCCTGCCCCTTGGTGGGGCAGTACCCCCGGAGGCCAGGAAGGTCTGGGCAAGGCTGGCCAGGGACAGGGGCCCTGCTGGGTCCTGCACCTGGCCTGTGGGGCCTCTGAGCACAACCGGCCCTCTCCCACTGGAAGAACTCCCCGGCTGCCTCCAAAGGCCAGTTTGCCAACACTCCCGCCCGCTGTTCCCGCCAGGCACGCACAATGCTCCCAAGCCCGGGAGAAAAGCGCTTCGGGGTGGTGCTCTCCTCGGGCCCTTGCCCCTGAGCCTGGGGGCCAGGCAGTTGGTCCACACTCCCAGACCAAGGCAGAACCACATGCACACGTCTGTTCCTGACCCCTGCACCGGCAGAGAGTTCGGGGGAGCGAGAATCTGTCAGGCAGCTGCTGGGCTGGCCGCCTGTGTGGGAAGGGGCAGAGCCGACCTAGGGGCAAGTTGGGCCTCTTCCTCTCCCTGCTGCCCTGAGGCTGCTGGGCCAAAGAGGTCTTGGGCATCCAGCCACTTGCTGGTCCCTTCCCTCTGACGAGGCCCTCTGAGCTCCAGCACCTTGCAGTGTGGAGACAGCCCCTGCCAGCAACATCCTCTCCAAGGAGGCCTCAACCGAGGCCTAGGCCCAGGGGAAAGGCACCAGCGGGGATGAGCCTGGGGAGGCGCCCGGGCATGTCTGGACCCAGTCCCCGCAGCCTGCCCCTTGGTGGGGCAGTACCCCCGGAGGCCAGGAAGATCTGGGCAAGGCTGGCCAGGGGCAGGGGCCCTGCTGGGTCCTCCCCATGGCCTGTGGGGCCTCTGAGCACAACCGGCCCTCTCCCACTGGAAGACCTCCCCGGCTGCCTCCAAAGGCCAGTTTGCCAACACTCCTGCCCGCTCTTCCCGCCAGGCACGCACAATGCTCCTAAGCCCGGGAGAAAAGCGCTTCGGGGTGGTGGTCTCTCCGGGCCCTTGCCCCTGAGCCTGGGGGCCAGGCAGGGGATCCACAGTCCCAGGCCAAGGCACAACAACATGCACACGTCTGTTCCTGCCCCCTCCACCGGCAGAGAGCTGGAGGGAGCCAGAGTCTGTCAGGCAGCTGCTGGGCTGGCCGCCTGTGTGGGAAGGGGCAGAGCCGACCTAGGGGCAAGTTGGGCCTCTTCCTCTCCCTGCTGCCCTGAGGCTGCTGGGCCAAAGAGGTCTTGGGCATCCAGCCCCTTGCTTGTCCCTTCCCTCTGACGAGGCCCTCTGACCTCCAGCACCTTGCAGTGTGGAGACAGCCCCTGCCAGCAATCTCCTCTCCAAGGAGGCCTCAACCGAGGCCTAGGCCCAGGGAAAAGGCACCAGCGGGGTTGAGCCAGGGGAGGCGCCCGGGCATGTCTGGACCCAGGCCCCGCAGCCTGCCCCTTGGTGGGGCAGTACCCCCGGAGGCCAGGAAGGTCTGGGCAAGGCTGGCCAGGGGCAGGGGCCCTGCTGGGTCCTGCCCCTGGCCTGTGGGGCCTCTGAGCACAACCGGCCCTTGCCCACTGGAAGACCTCCCCGGCTGCCTCCAAAGGCCGGTTTGCAAGCACTCCCGCCCACTGTTCCCGCCAGGCGCGCACAATGCTCCCAAGCCCGGGAGAAAAGCGCTTCGGGGTGGTGGTCTCTCCGGGCCCCTGCCCCTGAGCCTGGGGGCCAGGCAGGGGATCCACAGTCCCAGGCCAAGGCAGAACCACATGCACACGTCTGTTCCTGCCCCCTCCACCGGCAGAGAGCTGGGGGGAGCCAGAGTCTGTCAGGCAGCTGCTGGGCTGGCCGCCTGTGTGGGAAGGGGCAGAGCCGACCTAGGGGCAAGTTGGGCCTCTTGCTCTCCCTGCTGCCCTGAGGCTGCTGGGCCAAAGAGGTCTTGGGCATCCAGCCCCTTGCTGGTCCCTTCCCTCTGACGAGGCCCTCTGAGCTCCAGCACCTTGCAGTGTGGAGACAGCCCCTGCCAGCAACCTCTTCTCCAAGGAGGCCTCAACCGAGGCCTAGGCCCAGGGGAAAGGCACCAGCGGGGATGAGCCAGTGGAGGCGCACGGGCATGTCTGGACCCAGTCCCCGCAGCCTGCCCCTTGGTGGGGCAGTACCCCCGGAGGCCAGGAAGGTCTGGGCAAGGCTGGCCAGGGGCAGGGGCCCTGCTGGGTCCTGCCCCTGGCCTGTGGGGCCTCTGAGCACAACCGGCCCTCTCCCAATGGAAGACCTCCCCGGCTGCCTCCAAAGGCCGGTTTGCCAACACTCCCGCCCGCTGTTCCCGCCAGGCACGCACAATGCTCCCAAGCCCGGGAGAAAAGCGCTTCAGGGTGTTGCCCTCTCCGGGCCCTTGCCCCTGAGCCTGGGGTCCAGGCAGTGGGTCCACACTCCCAGACCAAGGCAGAACCACATGCACACGTCTGTTCCTGACCCCTGCACTGGCAGAGAGCTCGGGGGAGCCAGAGTCTGTCAGGCAGCTGCTGGGTTGGCTGCCTGTGTGGGAAGGGGCAGAGCCGACCTAGGGGCAAGTTGGGCCTCTTGCTCTCCCTGCTGCCCTGAGGCTGCTGGGCCAAAGACGTCTTGGGCATCCAGCCCCTTACTGGTTCCTTCCCTCTGACGAGGCCCTCTGAGCTCCAGCACCTTGCAGTGTGGAGACAGCCCCTGCCAGCAACCTCCTCTCCAAGGAGGCCTCAACCGAGGCCTAGGCCCAGGGGAAAGGCACCAGCGGGGATGAGCCAGTGGAGGCGCAAGGGCATGTCTGGACCCAGTCCCCGCAGCCTGCCTCTTGGTGGGGCAGTACCCCCGGAGGCCAGGAAGGTCTGGGCAAGGCTGCGAGGGGCAGGGGCCCTGCTGGGTCGTGCTCCTGGCCTGTGGGGCGTCTGAGAACCGGCACTCTCCCGCTGGAAGACCTCCCCGTCTGCCTCCAAAGGCCGGTTTGCAAGCACTCCCGCCCGCTGTTCCCGCCAGGCAGGCACAATGCTCCCAAGCCCGGGAGAAAAGCGCTTCGGGGTGGTGCTCTCCTCGGGCCCTTGCCCCTGAGCTTGGGGGCCAGGCAGTTGGAACACACTCCCAGGCCAAGGCAGAACGACATGCACACGTCTGTTCCTGCCCCCTACACCGGCAGAGAGCTCGGGGGAGCCAGAGACTGCCAGGCTGCTGCTGGGCTGGCTGCCTGTGTGGGACGGGGCAGAGCCGACCTAGGGGCAAGTTGGGCCTCTTGCTCTCCCTGCTGCCCTGAGGCTGCTGGGTCAAAGAGGTCTTGGGCATCCAGCCCTTTGCTGGTCCCTTCCCTCTGACGAGGCCCTCTGAGCTCCAGCACCTTGCAGTGTGGAGGCAGCCCCTGCCAGCAACCTCCTCTCCAAAGAGGCCTCAACAGAGGCCTACGCCCAGGGGAAAAGCACCAGCGGGGATGATCCTGGGGAGGCGCACGGACATGTCTGGACCCAGTCCCCGCAGCCTGCCCCTTGGTGGGGCAGTACCCCCGGAGGCCAGGAAGGTCTGGGCAAGGCTGGCCAGGGGCAGGGTCCCTGCTGGGTCCTGCCCCTGGCCTGTGGGGCCTCTGAGCACAACCGGCCCTCTCCCACTGGAAGACCTCCCCGGCTGCCTCCAAAGGCCGTTTTGCACGCACTCCCGCCCACTCTTCCCACCAAGCGCGCACAATGCTCCCAAGCCCGGGAGAAAAGCGCTTCGGGGTGGTGCTCTCTCCGGGCCCTTGCCCCTGAGACTGGGGGCCAGGCAGGGGGTCCACACTCCCAGGCCAAGGCAGAACCACATGCACACGTCTGTTCCTGACCCCTGCACCGGCAGAGAGCTCGGGGGAGCCAGAGTCTGTCAGGCAGCTGCTGGGCTGGCCGCCTTTGTGGGAAGGGGCAGAGCCGACCTAGGTTCAAGTAGGGCCTCTTGCTCTCCCTGCTGCCCTGAGGCTGCTGGGCCAAAGAGGTCTTGGGCATCCAGCCCTTTGCTTGTCCCTTCCCTCTGACGAGGCCCTCTGAGCTCCAGCACCTTGCAGTGTGGAGACAGCCCCTGCCAGCAACCTCCTCTCCAAGGAGGCCTCAACCGAGACCTAGGACCAGGGGAAAGGCACCAGCGGGGATGAGCCTGGGGAGGCGCCCAGGCATGTCTGGACCCAGTCCCCGCAGCCTGCCCCTTGGTGGGGCAGTACCCCCGGAGGCCAGGAAGGTCTGGGAAAGGCTGGCCAGGGGCAGGGGACCTGCTGGGTCCTGCCCCTGGCCTGTGGGGCCTCTGAGCACAACCGGCCCTCTCCCACTGGAAGACCTCCCCGGCTGCCTCCAAAGTCCTGTTTGCCAACACTCCCACCCGCTGTTCACGCCAGACTTGCACAATGCTCCCAAGCCCGGGAGAAAAGCGCTTCGGGGTGGTGCTCTCTCCGGGCCCTTGCCCCTGAGCCTGGGGGCAAGGCATGGGGAACACACTCCCAGGCCAAGGCAGAACCACATGCCCACGTCTGTTCCTGTCCCCTGCACCGGCAGAGAGCTTGGGGGAGCCAGAGTCTGTCAGGCAGCTGCTGGGTTGGCCGCCTGTGTGGGAAGGGGCAGAGCCGCCCTAGGGGCAAGTTGGGCCTCTTGCTCTCCCTGCTGCCCTGAGGCTGCTGGGCCAAAGACGTCTTGGGCATCCAGCCCCTTACTGGTCCCTTCCCTCTGACGAGGCCCTCTGAGCTCCAGCACCTTGCAGTGTGGAGACAGCCCCTGCCAGCAACCTCCTCTCAAAGGAGGCCTCAACCGAGGCCTAGGCCCAGGGGAAAGGCACCAGCGGGGATGAGCCAGGGGAGGCGCCCGAGCATGTCTGGACCCAGTCCCCGCAGCCTACCCCTTGGTGGGGCAGTACCCCCGGAGGCCAGGAAGGTCTGGGTAAGACTGGCCAGGGGCAGGGGCCCTGCTGGGTCCTGCCCCTGGCCTGTGGGTCCTCTGAGCACAACCGGCCCTCTCCCACTGGAAGACCTCCCCGGCTGCCTCCAAAGGCCGGTTTGCAAGCGCTCCCGGCCACTGTTACCAGCAGGCGGGCACAATGCTCCTAAGCCCGGAAGAAAAGCGCTTCAGGGTGGTGCTCTCTCTGGGCCCTTGCCCCTGAGCCTGGGGGCAAGGCAGGGTGTCCACACTCCCAGGCCAAGGCAGAACCACATGCACACGTCTGACCTGCCCCCTGCACCGGCAGAGAGCTCGGGGGAGCCAGAGTCTGTCAGGCAGCTGCTGGGCTGGCCGCCTGTGTGGGAAGTGGCAGAGCCGACCTAGGGGCAATTTGGGCCTCTTGCTCTCCCTGCTGCCCTGAGGCTGCTGGGCCAAAGAGGTCTTGGGCATCCAGCCCCTTGCTGGTCCCTTCCCTCTGACGAGGCCCTCTGAGCTCCAGCACCTTGCAGTGTGGAGACAGCCCCTGCCAGCAACCTCCTCTCCAAGGAGGCCTCAACCGAGGCCTAGGCCCAGGGGAAAGGCACCAGCGGGGATGAGCCTGGGGAGGCGCCCGGGCATGTCTGGACCCAGTCCCCGCAGCCTGCCCCTTGGTGGGGCAGTACCCCCGGAGGCCAGGAAGGTCTGGGCAAGGCTGGCCAGGGGCAGGGGCCCTGCTGGGTCCTGCCCCTGGCCTGTGGGGTCTCTGAGCACAACCGGCCCTCTCCCACTGGAAGAACTCCCCGGCTGCCTCCAAAGGCCAGTTTGCCAACACTCCCGCCCGCTGTTCCCGCCAGGCACGCACAATGCTCCCAAGCCCGGGAGAAAAGCGCTTCGGGGTGGTGCTCTCCTCGGGCCCTTGCCCCTGAGCCTGGGGGCCAGGCAGTTGGTCCACACTCCCAGACCAAGGCAGAACCACATGCACACGTCTGTTCCTGACCCCTGCACCGGCAGAGAGCTCGGGGGAGCCAGAATCTGTCAGGCAGCTGCTGGGCTGGCCGCCTGTGTGGGAAGGGGCAGAGCCGACCTAGGGGCAAGTTGGGCCTCTTCCTCTCCCTGCTGCCCTGAGGCTGCTGGGCCAAAGAGGTCTTGGGCATCCAGCCACTTGCTGGTCCCTTCCCTCTGACGAGGCCCTCTGAGCTCCAGCACCTTGCAGTGTGGAGACAGCCCCTGCCAGCAACATCCTCTCCAAGGAGGCCTCAACCGAGGCCTAGGCCCAGGGGAAAGGCACCAGCGGGGATGAGCCTGGGGAGGCGCCCGGGCATGTCTGGACCCAGTCCCCGCAGCCTGCCCCTTGGTGGGGCAGTACCCCCGGAGGCCAGGAAGGTCTGGGCAAGGCTGGCCAGGGGCAGGGGCCCTGCTGGGTCCTCCCCATGGCCTGTGGGGCCTCTGAGCACAACCGGCCCTCTCCCACTGGAAGACCTCCCCGGCTGCCTCCAAAGGCCAGTTTACCAACACTCCTGCCCGCTCTTCCCGCCAGGCACGCACAATGCTCCCAAGCCCGGGAGAAAAGCGCTTCGGGGTGGTGGTCTCTCCGGGCCCTTGCCCCTGAGCCTGGGGGCCAGGCAGGGGATCCACAGTCCTAGGCCAAGGCACAACAACATGCACACGTCTGTTCCTGCCCCCTCCACCGGCAGAGAGCTGGGGGGAGCCAGAGTCTGTCAGGCAGCTGCTGGGCTGGCCGCCTGTGTGGGAAGGGGCAGAGCCGACCTAGGGGCAAGTTGGGCCTCTTGCTCTCCCTGCTGCCCTGAGGCTGCTGGGCCAAAGAGGTCTTGGGCATCCAGCCCCTTGCTGGTCCCTTCCCTCTGACGAGGCCCTCTGAGCTCCAGCACTTTGCAGTGTGGAGACAGCCCCTGCCAGCAACCTCCTCTCCAAGGAGGCCTCAACCGAGGCCTAGGCCCAGGGGAAAGGCACCAGCGGGGATGAGCCAGTGGAGGCGCACGGGCATATCAGGACCCAGTCCACGCAGCCTGCCCCTTGGTGGGGCAGTACCCCCGGAGGCCAGGAAGGTCTGGGCAAGGCTGGCCAGGGGCAGGGGCCCTGCTGGGTCCTGCCCCTGGCCTGTGGGGCCTCTGAGCACAACCGGCCCTCTCCCACTGGAAGACCTCCCCGGCTGCCTCCAAAGGCGGGTTTGCCAACACTCCCGCCCGCTGTTCCCGCCAGGCACGCACAACGCTCCCAAGGCCAGGAGAAAAGCGCTTCGGGGTGTTGCTCTCTCCGGGCCCTTGCCCCTGAGCCTGGGGTCCAGGCAGTGGGTCCACACTCCCAGACCAAGGCAGAACCACATGCACACGTCTGTTCCTGACCCCTGCACCGGCAGAGAGCTCGGGGGAGCCAGAGTCTGTCAGGCAGCTGCTGGGTTGGCTGCCTGTGTGGGAAGGGGCAGAGCCGACCTAGGGGCAAGTTGGGCCTCTTGCTCTCCCTGCTGCCCTGAGGCTGCTGGGCCAAAGAGGTCTTGGGCATCCAGCCCCTTGCTGGTCCCTTCCCTCTGACGAGGCCCTCTGAGCTCCAGCACCTTGCAGTGTGGAGACAGCCCCTGCCAGCAACCTCCTCTCCAAGGAGGCATCAACCGAGGCCTATGCCCAGGGGAAAGGCACCAGCGGGGATGAGCCTGGGGAGGTGCCTAGGCATGTCTGGACCCAGTCCCCGCAGCCTGCCCCTTGGTGGGGCAGTACCCCCGGAGGCCAGGAAGGTCTGGGCAAGGCTGGCCAGGGGCAGGGGCCCTGCTGGGTCCTGCCCCTGGCCTGTGGGGCCTCTGAGCACAACCGGCCCTCTCCCACTGGAAGAACTCCCCGGCTGACTCCAAGGGCCAGTTTGCCAACACTCCCGCCCGCTGTTCCCGCCAGGCACGCACAATGCTCCCAAGCCCGGGAGAAAAGCACTTCGGGGTGGTGCTCTCCTCGGGCCCTTGCCCCTGAGCCTGGGGGCCAGGCAGTTGGTCCACACTCCCAGACCAAGGCAGAACCACATGCACACGTCTGTTCCTGACCCCTGCACCGGCAGAGAGCTCGGGGGAGCCAGAGTCTGTCAGGCAGCTGCTGGGCTGGCCGCCTGTGTGGGAAGGGGCAGAGCCGACCTAGGGGCAAGTTGGGCCTCTTGCTCTCCCTGCTGCCCTGAGGCTGCTGGGCCAAAGAGGTCTTGGGCATCCAGCCCCTTGCTGGTCCCTTCCCTCTGACGAGGCCCTCTGAGCTCTAGCACCTTGCAGTGTGGAGACAGCCCCTGCCAGCAACATCCTCTCCAAGGAGGCCTCAACCGAGGCCTAGGCCCAGGGGAAAGGCACCAGCGGGGATGAGCCTGGGGAGGCGCCCGGGCATGTCTGGACCCAGTCCCCGCAGCCTGCCCCTTGGTGGGGCAGTACCCCCGGAGGCCAGGAAGATCTGGGCAAGGCTGGCCAGGGGCAGGGGCCCTGCTGGGTCCTCCCCATGGCCTGTGGGGCCTCTGAGCACAACCGGCCCTCTCCCACTGGAAGACCTCCCCGGCTGCCTCCAAAGGCCAGTTTGCCAACACTCCTGCCCGCTCTTCCCGCCAGGCACGCACAATGCTCCCAAGCCCGGGAGAAAAGCGCTTCGGGGTGGTGCTCTCTCCGGGCCCTTGCCCCTGAGCCTGTGGGCAAGGCAGGGGGAACACACTCCCAGACCAAGGCAGAAACACATGCACACGTCTGTTCCTGTCCCCTGCACCGGCAGAGAGCTCGGGGGAGCCAGAGTCTCTCAGGCAGGTGCTGGGCTGGCCGCCTGTGTGGGAAGGGGCAGAGCCGACCTAGGGGCAAGTTGGGCCTCTTGCTCTCCCTGCTGCCCTGAGGCTGCAGGGCCAAAGACGTCTTGGGCATCCAGCCCCTTACTGGTCCCTTCCCTCTGACGAGGCCCTCTGAGCTCCAGCACCTTCCAGTGTGGAGACAGCCCCTGCCAGCAATCTCCTCTCCAAGGAGGCCTCAACCGAGGCCTAGGCCCAGGGGAAAGGCACCAGCGGGGTTGAGCCAGGGGAGGCGCCCGGGCATGTCTGGACCCTGTCCCCGCAGCCTGCCCCTTGGTGGGGCAGTACCCCCGGAGGCCAGGAAGGTCTGGGCAAGGCTGGCCAGGGGCAGGGGCCCTGCTGGGTCCTGCCCCTGGCCTGTGGGGCCTCTGAGCACAACCGGCCCTCTCCCACTGGAAGACCTCCCCGGCTGCCTCCAAAGTCCTGTTTGCAAGCACTCCCGCCCACTGTTCCCGCCAGGCGCGCACAATGCTCCCAAGCCCGGGAGAAAAGCGCTTCGGGGTGGTGGTCTCTCCGGGCCCTTGCCCCTGAGCCTGGGGGCCAGGCAGGGGATCCACAGTCCCAGGCCAAGGCACAACAACATGCACACGTCTGTTCCTGCCCCCTCCACCGGCAGAGAGCTGGGGGGAGCCAGAGTCTGTCAGGCAGCTGCTGGGCTGGCCGCCTGTGTGGGAAGGGGCAGAGCCGACCTAGGGGCAAGTTGGGCCTCTTGCTCTCCCTGCTGCCCTGAGGCTGCTGGGCCAAAGAGGTCTTGGGCATCCAGCCCCTTGCTGGTCCCTTCCCTCTGACGAGGCCCTCTGAGCTCCAGCACCTTGCAGTGTGGAGACAGCCCCTGCCAGCAACCTCCTCTCCAAGGAGGCCTCAACCGAGGCCTAGGCACAGGGGAAAGGCACCAGCGGGGATGAGCCAGTGGAGGCGCACGGGCATATCAGGACCCAGTCCCTGCAGCCTGCCCCTTGGTGGGGCAGTACCCCCGGAGGCCAGGAAGGTCTGGGCAAGGCTGGCCAGGGGCAGGGTCCCTGCTGGGTCCTGCCCCTGGCCTGTGGGGCCTCTGAGCACAACCGGCCCTCTCCCACTGGAAGACCTCCCCGGCTGCCTCCAAAGGCGGGTTTGCCAACACTCCCGCCCGCTGTTCCGCCAGGCACGCACAACGCTCCCAAGGCCAGGAGAAGAGCGCTTCGGGGTGTTGCTCTCTCCGGGCCCTTGCCCCTGAGCCTGGGGTCCAGGCAGTGGGTCCACACTCCCAGACCAAGGCAGAACCACATGCACACGTCTGTTCCTGACCCCTGCACCGGCAGAGAGCTCGGGGGAGCCAGAGTCTGTCAGGCAGCTGCTGGGTTGGCTGCCTGTGTGGGAAGGGGCAGAGCCGACCTAGGGGCAAGTTGGGCCTCTTGCTCTCCCTGCTGCCCTGAGGCTGCTGGGGCAAAGAGGTCTTGGGCATCCAGCCCCTTGCTGGTCCCTTCCCGCTGACGAGGCCCTCTGAGCTCCAGCACCTTGCAGTGTGGAGACAGCCCCTGCCAGCAACCTCCTCTCCAAGGAGGCATCAACCGAGGCCTATGCCCAGGGGAAAGGCACCAGCGGGGATGAGCCTGGGGAGGCGCCCAGGCATGTCTGGACCCAGTCCCCGCAGCCTGCCCCTTGGTGGGGCAGTACCCCCGGAGGCCAGGAAGGTCTGGGCAAGGCTGGCCAGGGGCAGGGGACCTGCTGGGTCCTGCCCCTGGCCTGTGAGGCCTCTGAGCACAACCGGCCCTCTCCCACTGGAAGACCTCCACGGCTGCCTCCAAAGTCCTGTTTGCAAACACTCCCGCCCGCTGTTCACGCCAGGCTCGCACAATGCTCCCAAGCCCGTGAGGAAAGCGCTTCGGGGTGGTGCTCTCTCCGGGCCCTGGCCCCTGAGCCTGGGGGCAAGGCAGGGGGAACACACTCCCAGGCCAAGGCAGAACCTCATGCCCACGTCTGTTCCTGTCCCCTGCACCGGCAGAGAGCTTGGGGGAGCCAGAGTCTGTCAGGCAGCTGCTGGGTTGGCCGCCTGTGTGGGAAGGGGCAGAGCCGCCCTAGGGGCAAGTTGGGCCTCTTGCTCTCCCTGCTGCCCTGAGGCTGCTGGGCCAAAGACGTCTTGGGCATCCAGCCCCTTACTGGTCCCTTCCCTCTGACGAGGCCCTCTGAGCTCCAGCACCTTGCAGTGTGGAGACAGCCCCTGCCAGCAACCTCCTCTCCAAGGAGGCCTCAACCGAGGCCTAGGCCCAGGGGAAAGGCACCAGCGGGGATGAGCCTGGGGAGGCGCCCGGGCATGTCTGGACCCAGGCCCCGCAGCCTGCCCCTTGGTGGGGCAGTATCCCCGGAGGCCAGGAAGGTCTGGGCAAGGCTGGCCAGGGGCAGGGGCCCTGCTGCGTCCTGCCCCTGGCCTGTGGGGCCTCTGAGCACAACCGGCCCTCTCCCACTGGAAGACCTCCCCGGCTGCCTCCAAAATCCTGTTTGCAAACACTCCCGCCCGCTGTTCACGCCAGGCTCGCACAATGCTCCCAAGCCCGTGAGGAAAGCGCTTCAGGGTGGTGCTCTCTCCGGGCCCTTGCCCCTGAGCCTGGGGGCAAGGCAGGGTGTCCACACTCCCAGGACAAGGCAGAACCACATGCACACGTCTGACCTGCCCCCTGCACTGGCAGAGAGCTCGGGGGAGCCAGAGTCTGTCAGGCAGCTGCTGGGCTGGCCGCCTGTGTGGGAAGGGGCAGAGCCAACCTAGGGGCAAGTTGGGCCTCTTGCTCTCCCTGCTGCCCTGAGGCTGCTGGGCCAAAGAGGTCTTGGGCATCCAGCCCCTTGCTGGGCCCTTCCCTCTGACGAGGCCCTCTGAGCTCCAGCACCTTGCAGTGTGGAGACAGCCCCTGCCAGCAACCTCCTCTCCAAGGAGGCCTCAACCGAGGCCTAGGCCCAGGGGAAAGGCACCAGCGGGGATGAGCCTGGGGAGGCGCCCGGGCATGTCTGGACCCAGTCCCCGCAGCCTGCCCCTTGGTGGGGCAGTACCCCCGGAGGCCAGGAAGGTCTCGGCAAGGCTGCCAGGGGCAGGGACACTGCTGGGTCCTGCCCCTGGCCTGTGGGGCGTCTGAGTACAACCGGCACTCTCCCGCTGGAAGACCTCCCCGTCTGCCTCGAAAGGCCGGTTTGCAAGCACTCCCGCCCGCTGTTCCCGCCAGGCACGCACAACGCTCCCAAGGCCAGGAGAAAAGCGCTTCGGGGTGTTGCTCTCTCCGGGCCCTTGCCCCTGAGCCTGGGGTCCAGGCAGTGGGTCCACACTCCCAGACCAAGGCAGAACCACATGCACACGTCTGTTCCTGACCCCTGCACCGGCAGAGAGCTTGGGGGAGCCAGAGTCTGTCAGGCAGCTGCTGGGTTGGCTGCCTGTGTGGGAAGGGGCAGAGCCGACCTAGGGGCAAGTTGGGCCTCTTGCTCTCCCTGCTGCCCTGAGGCTGCTGGGCCAAAGACGTCTTGGGCATCCAGCCCCTTGCTGGTCCCTTCCCGCTGACGAGGCCCTCTGAGCTTCAGCACCTTGCAGTGTGGAGACAGCCCCTGCCAGCAACCTCCTCTCCAAGGAGGCATCAACCGAGGCATATGCCCAGGGGAAAGGCACCAGCGGGGATGAGCCTGGTGAGGCGCCCAGGCATGTCTGGACCCAGTCCCCGCAGCCTGCCCCTTGGTGGGGCAGTACCCCCGGAGGCCAGGAAGGTCTGGGCAAGGCTGGCCAGGGGCAGGGGACCTGCTGGGTCCTGCCCGTGGCCTGTGAGGCCTCTGAGCACAACCGGCCCTCTCCCACTGGAAGACCTCCACGGCTGCCTCCAAAGTCCTGTTTGCAAACACTCCCGCCCGCTGTTCACGCCAGGCTCGCACAATGCTCCCAAGCCCGTGAGAAAAGCGCTTCGGGGTGGTGCTCTCTCCGGGCCCTTGCCCCTGAGCCTGGGGGCAAGGCAGGGGGAACACACTCCCAGGCCAAGGCAGAACCACATGCCCACGTCTGTTCCTGTCCCCTGCACCGGCAGAGAGCTTGGGGTAGCCAGAGTCTGTCAGGCAGCTGCTGGGTTGGCCGCCTGGTGGGAAGGGGCAGAGCCGCCCTAGGGGCAAGTTGGGCCTCTTGCTCTCCCTGCTGCCCTGAGGCTGCTGGGCCAAAGACGTCTTGGGCATCCAGCCCCTTACTGGTCCCTTCCCTCTGACGAGGCCCTCTGAGCTCCAGCACCTTGCAGTGTGGAGACAGCCCCTGCCAGCAACCTCCTCTCCAAGGAGGCCTCAACCGAGGCCTAGGCCCAGGGGAAAGGCACCAGCGGGGATGAGCCTGGGGAGGCGCCCGGGCATGTCTGGACCCAGGCCCCGCAGCCTGCCCCTTGGTAGGGCAGTACCCCCGGAGGCCAGGAAGGTCTGGGCAAGGCTGGCCAGGGGCAGGGGCCCTGCTGCGTCCTGCCCCTGGCCTGTGGGTCCTCTGAGCACAACCGGCCCTCTCCCACTGGAAGACCTCCCCGGCTGCCTCCAAAGGCCGGTTTACAAGCGCTCCCGCACACTGTTCCCAGCAGGCGTGCACAATGCTCCCAAGCCCGGGAGAAAAGCGCTTCAGGGTGGTGCTCTCTCCGGGCCCTTTACCCTGAGCCTGGGGGCCAGGCAGGGGGTCCACACTCCCAGGCCAAGGCAGAACGTCATGCACACGTCTGTTCCTGCCCCATGCACCAGCAGAGAGCTCGGGGGAGCCAGAGTCTGTCAGGCAGCTGCTGGGCTGGCCGCCTGTGTGGGACGGGGCAGAGCCGACCTAGGGGCAAGTTGGGCCTCTTGCTCTCCCTGCTGCCCTGAGGCTGCTGGGCCAAAGAGATCTTGGGCATCCAGCCCCTTGCTTGTCCCTTCCCTCTGACGAGGCCCTCTGAGCTCCAGCACATTGCAGTGTGGAGACAGCCCCTGCCAGCAACCTCCTCTCCAAGGAGGCCTCAACCGAGGCCTAGGACCAGAGGAAAGGCACCAGCGGGGATGAGCCTGGGGAGGCGCCCGGGCATGTCTGGACCCAGTTCCCACAGCCTGCCCCTTGGTGGGGCAGTACCCCCGGAGGCCAGGAAGGTCTGGGCAAGGCTGTCCACGGGCAGGGGCCCTGCTGGGTCCTGCCCCTGGCCTGTGGGGCCTCTGAGCACAACCGGCCCTCTCCCACTGGAAGACTTCCCCGGCTGCCTCCAAAGGCCGGTTTGCCAACACTCCCGCCCGCTGTTCCCGCCAGGCACGCACAATGCTCCCAAGCCCGGGAGAAAAGCGCTTCGGGGTGTTGCTCTCTCCGGGCCCTTGCCCTTGAGCGTGGGGGCGAGGCAGTGGGTCTACACTCCCAGACCAACGCAGAACCACATGCACACGTCTGTTCCTGACCACTGCACCGCAGAGAGCTCGGGGGAGCCAGAGTCTGTCAGGCAGCTGCTGGGCTGGCCGCCTGTGTGGGAAGGGGCAGAGCCGACCTAGGGGCAAGTTGGGCCTCTTCCTCTCCCGGCTGCCCTGAGGCTGCTGGGCCAAAGAGGTCTTGGGCATCCAGCCCCTTGCTGGTCCCTTCCCTCTGACGAGGCCCTCTGAGCTCCAGCACCTTGCAGTGTGGAGACAGCCCCTGCCAGCAACCTCCTCTCCAAGGAGGCCTCAACCGAGGCCTAGGCCCAGGGGAAAGGCACCAGCGGGGATGAGCCTGGGGAGGCGCCCGGCCATGTCTGGACCCAGTCCCCGCAGCCTGCCCCTTGGTGGGGCAGTACCCCCGGAGGCCAGGAGGGTCTGGGCAAGGCTGCCAGGGGCAGGGACACTGCTGGGTCCTGCCCCTGGCCTGTGGGGCGTCTGAGCACAACCGGCCCTCTCCCGCTGGAAGACCTCCCCGGCTGCCTCCAAAGGCCGGTTTGCAAGCACTCCCGCCCGCTGTTCCCGCCAGGCATGCACAATGCTCCCAAGCCCGGGAGAAAAGCGCTTCGGGGTGGTGCTCTCTCCGGGCCCTTGGCCCTGAGCCTGGGGGCCAGGCAGGGGGAACACACTCCCAGGCCAAGGCAGAACGACATGCACACGTCTGTTCCTGCCCCCTACACCGGCAGAGAGTTCGGGGGAGCCAGAGACTGCCAGGCTGCTGCTGGGCTGGCTGCCTGTGTGGGACGGGGTACAGCCGACCTAGGGGCAAGTTGGGCCTCTTGCTCTCCCTGCTGCCCTGAGGCTGCTGGGTCAAAGAGGTCTTGGGCATCCAGCCCTTTGCTGGTCCTTTCCCTCTGACGAGGCCCTCTGAGCTCCAGCACCTTGCAGTGTGCAGACAGCCCCTGCCGGCAACCTCCTCTCCAAGGAGGCCTCAACCGAGGCCTAGGCCCAGGGGAAAGGCACCAGCAGGGATGAGCCTGGGGAGGCGCCCGGGCATGTCTGGACCCAGGCCCCGCAGCCTGCCCCTTGGTGGGGTAGTACCCCCGGAGGCCAGGAAGGTCTGGGCAAGGCTGCCAGAGGCAGGGACACTGCTGGGTCCTGCCCCTGGCCTGTGGGGCCTCTGAGAACAACTGGCACTCTCCCGCTGGAAGACCTCCCCGGCTGCCTCCAAAGGCTGGTTTGCAAGCACTCAATCCCGCTGTTCACGCCAGCTGCGCACAATGCTCCCAAGCCCGGGAGAAAAGCATTTTGGGGTGGTGCTCACTCCGGGCTTTGGAAGACCTCCCCGGCTGCCTCCAAGGCCGGTTTGCAAGCACTTCTGCCTGCTGTTCCCGCCACCCGCGCACAATGCTCCCAAGCCCGGGAGAAAAGCGTTTCGGGGTGGTGTTCTCTCTGGACCCAAGAAAGACCTCCCGGGCTGCCCCCAAATGCCGGTTTGCAAGCACTCCCACTCACTGTTCCCGCCATCCGTGCAAATGCTCCAAGCCCAGGAGAAAAGCCCTTCAGGGTGGTGCTCTCTCCCGGCCCTTGGAAGACCTCCCCGGCTGCCTCCAAAGGCTGGATTTCAAGTACTCCCTCCCGCTGTCCCGCCAGCCGCACACAATGCTCCCAATCACGGGAGAAAAGCGCTTCGGGGTGGTGCTCTCTACGGGCCCTTGGAAGACCTCCCCGTTTGTCTCCAAAGGCCGGTTTGCAAGCACTCATGCCCGCTGTTCCCGCCAGCCGCGCACAATGCTCCCAAGCCTAGGAGAAAAGCGCTTCGGGGTGGTGCTCTCTCCCGGCCCTTGGAAGACCTCCCCGGCTGCCTCCAAAGGCCGGTTTGCAAGCACTCAATCCCGCTGTTCCCGCCAGCCGCGCACAATGCTCCCAAGCCCGGGAGAAAAGCGCTTCGGGGTGGTGCTCTCTCCCGGCCCTTGGAAGACCTCCCCGGCTGCCTCCAAAGGCTGGTTTTCAAGAACTCCCTCCCGCTGACCCGCCAGCCGCACACAATGCTCCCAAGCCCGGGAGAAAAGCATTTTGAGGTGGTCTCTCTCCGGGCCCTTGGAAGACTCCCCGGCTGCCTCTAAAGGCCGGTTTGCAAGCACTCATGTCCTCTGTTCCCGACAGCCGCGAACAATGCTCCCAATTCCGTGAGAAAAGTGCTTCGGGATGGTGCTCTCTCCGGGCCCTTGGAAGACCTCCCAAGCTGCCTCCAAAGGCCGGTTTGCAAGCACTCCCGCCCGCTGTTCCCGCCAGCCTCGCACAATGCTCCCAAGCCCGGGAGAAAAGCGCTTCGGGGTGGTGTTCTCTCCGTGCCAATGGAGGACCTCCCTGGCTGCCCCCAAAGGCCGGTTTGCAAGCACTCCCACTCGCTGTTCCCGCCAGCCACGCACAATCCTCCAAAACCCCGGAGAAAAGCGCTTCGGGGTGGTGTTCTCTCCGTGCCCATGGAAGACCTCCCGGGGTGCCCCCAAAGGCCGGTTTGGAAGCACTCCCACTCGCTGTTCCCGCCATCCGCGCACAATGCTCCCAAGCCCGGGAGAAAAGCATTTTGGGGTGGTGCTCACACCGGGCCCTGGAAGACCTCCCCGGCTGCCTCCAAAGGACGGTTTTCAAGCACTCCTGCCTGCTGTTCCCGCCACCCGCGCACAATGCTCCCAAGACCGGGAGAAAAGCGCTTCGGGGTGGTGCTCTCTACAGGCCCTTGGAAGACCTCCCCGGCTGCCTCCAAAGGCCGGTTTGCAAGGACTCCTTCCTGCTGTTCCCGCCAGCCACGCACAATGCTCCCAAGCCCGGGAGAAAAGCATTTTGGGGTGGTGCTCACACCGGGCCCTGGAAGACCTCCCCGGCTGCCTCCAAAGGACGGTTTTCAAGCACTCCTGCCTGCTGTTCCCGCCACCCGCGCACAATGCTCCCAAGCCCGGGAGAAAAGCGCTTCGGGGTGGTGCTCTCTACAGGCCCTTGGAAGACCTCCCCGGCTGCCTCCAAAGGCCGGTTTGCAAGGACTCCTTCCTGCTGTTCCCGCCAGCCACGCACAATGCTCCCAAGCCCGGGAGAAAAGCATTTTGGGGTGGTGCTCACTCCGGGCCCTTGGAAGACCTCCCCGGCTGCCTCCAATGGCCAGTTTGCAAGCACTCATGTCCGCTGTTCCCACCAGCCGCGCACAATGGTCCCAAGCCCGGGAGAAAAGCTTTTTGGGGTGGTGCTCACACCGGGCCCTGGAAGACCTCCCCGGCTGCCTCCAAAGGCCAGTTTTCAAGCACTCCTGCCTGCTGTTCCCGCCACCTGCGCACAATGCTCCCAAGCCCGGGAGAAAAGCGCTTCGGGGTGGTGCTCTCTACAGGCCCTTGGAAGACCTCCCCGGCTGCCTCCAAAGGCCGGTTTGCAAGGACTCCTTCCTGCTGTTCCCGCCAGCCACGCACAATGCTCCCAAGCCCGGGAGAGAAGCATTTTGGGGTGGTGCTCTCTACAGGCCCTTGGAAGACCTCCCCGGCTGCCTCCAGTGGCCAGTTTGCAAGCACTCATGCCCGCTGTTCCCACCAGCCGCGCACAATGCTCCCAAGCCCGGGAGAAAAGCTTTTTGGGGTGGTGCTCACACCGGGCCCTGGAAGACCTCCCCGGCTGCCTGCAAAGGCCGGTTTTCAAGCACTCCTGCCTGCTGTTCCTGCCACCCGCGCACAATACTCCCAAGCCCGGGAGAAAAGCGCTTCGGGGTGGTGCTCTCTACAGGCCATTGGAAGACCTCCCCCGCTGCCTCCAAAGGCCGGTTTGCAAGGACTCCTTCCTGCTGTTCCCGCCAGCCACGCACAATGCTCCCAAGCCCGGGAGAAAAGTGCTTCGGGGTGGTGATCTCTCCGGGCCCTTGGAAGTCGTCCCCGGCTGCCTCCAAAGGCCGGTTTGCAAGCACTCATGCCCGTTGTTCCCACCAGCCGCGCACAATGCTCCCAAGCCCGGGAGAAAAGCATTTTGGGGTGGTGCTCACTCCGGGCCATTGGAAGACCTCCCCGGCTGCCTCCAAAGGCCAGTTTGCAAGCAGTCCTGCCTGCTGTTCCCGCCAGCCGCGCACAATGTTCCCAAGCCCGGGAGAAAAGCGCTTCGGGGTGGTGCTCTCTCCGGGCCCTTGGAAGACGTCCCCGGCTGCCTCCAAAGGCCGGTTTGCAAGCACTCATGCCCGTTGTTCCCACCAGCCGCGCACAATGCTCCCAAGCCCGGGAGAAAAGCATTTTGGGGTGGTGCTCACTCCGGGCCCTTGGAAGACCTCCCCGGCTGCCTCCAAAGGCCAGTTTGCAAGCAGTCCTGCCTGCTGTTCCCGCCAGCCGCGCACAGTGTTCCCAAGCCCGGGAGAAAAGCGCTTCGGGGTGGTGCTCTCTCCGGGCACTTTCAAGACCTCCCCGGCTGCCTCCAAAGGCCGGTTTGTAAGTACTCATTCCCGCTGCTTCCGCCAGCCACGCACAATGCTCCCAAGCCCGGGAGAAAAGCATTTTGGGGTGGTGCTCTCTCCGGGCCCTTGGAAGACCTCCCGGGCTGCCTCCAAAGGCCGGTTTGCAAGCATTCATGTCCGTTGTTCCCGACAGCCGCGCACAATGCTCCCAAGCCCGAGAGAAAAGCATTTTGGGGTGGTGATCAGTCCGGCCCTTGGAAGACCTCCCCGGCTGCCTCCAAAGGACAGTTTGCAAGCACTCATGCCCGCTGTTCCCGCCAGCCGCGCACAATGCTCCCAAGACCGTGAGAAAAGCGCTTCGGGGTGGTGTTCTCTCAGGGACCATGGAGGACCTCCCCGGCTGCCCCCAAAGGCCGGTTTGCAAGCATTCCCACTCGCTGTTCCCGCCAGGCACACACAATGTTCCAAAACCCCGGAGAAAAGCGCTTCGGGGTGGTGGTCTCTCCGGGCCCCTGCCCCTGAGCCTGGGGGCCAGGCAGGGGATCCACAGTCCCAGGCCAAGGCAGAACCACATGCACACGTCTGTTCCTGCCCCCTCCACCGGCAGAGAGCTGGGGGGAGCCAGAGTCTGTCAGGCAGCTGCTGGGCTGGCCGCCTGTGTGGGAAGGGGCAGAGCCGACCTAGGGGCAAGTTGGGCCTCTTGCTCTCCCTGCTGCCCTGAGGCTGCTGGGCCAAAGAGGTCTTGGGCATCCAGCCCCTTGCTGGTCCCTTCCCTCTGACGAGGCCCTCTGAGCTCCAGCACCTTGCAGTGTGGAGACAGCCCCTGCCAGCAACCTCCTCTCCAAGGAGGCCTCAACCGAGGCCTAGGCCCAGGGGAAAGGCACCAGCGGAGATGAGCCAGTGGAGGCGCCCGGGCATGTCTGGACCCAGTCCCCGCAGCCTGCCCCTTGGTGGGGCAGTATCCCCGGAGGCCAGGAAGGTCTGGGCAAGGCTGCGAGGGGCAGGGGCCCTGCTGGGTCGTGCCCCTGGCCTGTGGGGCGTCTGAGCACAACCGGCACTCTCCCGCTGGAAGACCTCCCCGTCTGCCTCCAAAGGCCGGTTTGCAAGCACTCCCGCCCGCTGTTCCCGCCAGGCACGCACAATGCTCCCAACTCAGGGAGAAAAGTGCTTCGGGGTGGTGCTCTCTCCGGGCCCTTGCCCCTGAGCCTGGGAGACAGGCAGTTGGAACACACTCCCAGGCCAATGCAGAACGACATGCACACGTCTGTTCCTGCCCCCTACACCGGCAGAGAGCTCGGGGGAGCCAGAGTCTCTCAGGCAGGTGCTGGGCTGGCCGCCTGTGTGGGAAGGGGCAGAGCCGACCTAGGGGCAAGTTGGGCCTCTTGCTCTCCCTGCTGCCCTGAGGCTGCTGGGCCAAAGAGGTCTTGGGCATCCAGCCCCTTGCTGGTCCCTTCCCTCTGACGAGGCCCTCTGAGCTCCAGCACCTTGCAGTGTGGAGACAGCCCCTGCCAGCAACCTCCTCTCCAAGGAGGCCTAAACCGAGGCCTAGCCCCAGGGGAAAGGCACCAGCGGGGAAGAGCCTGGGGAGGCGCCCGGGCATGTCTGGACCCAGTCCCCGCAGCCTGCCCCTTGGTGGGGCAGTACCCCCGGAGGCCAGGAAGGTCTGGGCTAGGCTGGCCAGGGGCAGGGGCCCTGCTGGGCCCTGCCCCTGGCCTGTGGGGCCTCTGAGCACAACCGGCCCTCTCCCACTGGAAGACCTCCCCGGCTGCCTCCAAAGGCCGGTTTGCCAACACTCCCGCCCGCTGTTCCCGCCAGGCGCGCACAATGCTCCCAAGCCCGGGAGAAAAGCGCTTTGGGGTGTTGCTCTCTCCGGGCCCTTGCCCCTGAGCGTGGGGGCAAGGCAGTGGGTCCACACTCCCAGACCAAGGCAGAACCACATGCCCACGTCTGTTCCTGTCCCCTGCACCGGCAGAGAGCTCGGAGGAGCCAGAGTCTGTCAGGCAGCTGCTGGGCTGGCCGCCTGTGTGGGAAGGGGCAGAGCCGACCTAGGGGCAAGTTGGGCCTCTTCCTCTCCCTGCTGCCCTGAGGCTGCTGGGCCAAAGAGGTCTTCGGCATCCAGCACCTTGCTGGTCCCTTCCCTCTGACGAGGCCCTCTGAGCTCCAGCACCTTGCAGTGTGGAGACAGCCCCTGCCAGCAACCTCCTCTCCAAGGAGGCCTCAACCGAGGCCTAGGCCCAGGGGAAAGGCACCAGCAGGGATGAGCCTGGGGAGGCGCCCGGGCATGTCTGGACCCAGTCCCCGCAGCCTGCCCCTTGGTGGGGCTGTAACCCCGGAGGCAGGAAGGTCTGGGAAAGGCTGGCCAGGGGCAGGGGCCCTGCTGGGCCCTTCCCCTGGCCTGTGGGGCCTCTGAGCACAACCGGCACTCTCCCACTGGAAGACCTCCCCGGCTGCCTCCAAAGGCCGGTTTGCAAGCGCTCCCGCCCACTGTTCCCAGCAGGCGTGTACAATGCTCCCAAGCCCGGGAGAAAAGCGCTTCGGGGTGGTGCTCTCTCCGGGCCCTTGCTCCTGAGCCTGGGGGCAAGGCACGGTGTCCACAATCCCAGGCCAAGTCAGAACCACATGCACACCTCTGATCTGCCCCCTGCACCGGCAAAGAGCTCGGGGGAGCCAGAGTATGTCAGGCAGCTGCTGGGCTAGCCGCCTGTGTGGGAAGGGGCAGAGCCGACCTAAGGGCAAGTTGTGCCTCTTGCTCTCCCTGCTGCCCTGAGGCTGCTGGGCCAAAGAGGTCTTGGGCGTCCAGCCCCTTGCTGGTCCCTTCCCTCTGACGAGGCCCTCTGAGCTCCAGCACCTTGCAGTGTGGAGACAGCCCCTGCCAGCAACCTCCTCTCCAAGAGGCCTAAACCGAGGCCTAGGCCCAGGGGAAAGGCACCAGTGGGGATGAGCCTGGGGAAGCGCCCGGGCATGTCTGGACCCAGTCCCCGCAGCCTGCCCCTTGGTGGGGCAGTACCCCCGGAGGCCAGGAAGGTCTAGGCAAGGCTGCCAGGGGCAGGGACACTGCTGGGTCCTGCCCCTGGCCTGTGGGGCGTCTGAGCACAACCAGCACCCTCCCGCTGGAAGACCTCCCCGTATGCCTCCAAAGGCCTGTTTGCAAGCACTCCCACCCGCTGTTCCCGCCAGGCACGCACAATGCTCCCAAGCCCGGGAGAAAAGTGCTTCGGGGTGGTGCTCTCCTCGGGCCCTTGCCCCTGAGCCTGGGGGCCAGGCAGGTGGAACACACTCCCAGGCCAAGGGAGAACGACATGCACACGTCTGTTCCTGCCCCCTACACCGGCAGAGAGCTCGGGGGAGCCAGAATCTCTCAGGCAGCTGCTGGGCTGGCCGCCTGTGTGGGAAGTGGCAGAGCCGACCTAGGGGCATGTTGGGCCTCTGCTCTCCCTGCTGCCCTGAGGCTGCTGGGCCAAAGAGGTCTTGGGCATCCAGCCCCTTGCTGGTCCCTTCCCTCTGACGAGGCCCTCTGAGCTCCAGCACCTTGCAGTGTGGAGACAGCCCCTGCCAGCAACCTCCTCTCCAAGGAGGCCTAAACCGAGGCCTAGCCCCAGGGGAAAGGCACCAGCGGGGAAGAGCCTGGGGAGGCGCCCGGGCATGTCTGGCCCCAGTCCCCGCAGCCTGCCCCTTGGTGGGGCATTACCCCCGGAGGCCAGGAAGGTCTGGGCAAGGCTGGCCAGGGGCAGGGGCCCTGCTGGGCCCTGCCCCTGGCCTGTGGGGCCTCTGAGCACAACCGGCCCTCTCCCACTGGAAGACCTCCCCGGCTGCCTCCAAAGGCCGGTTTGCCAACACTCCCGCCCGCTGTTCCCGCCAGGCACGCACAATGCTCCCAAGCCCGGGAGAAAAGCGCTTTGGGGTGTTGCTCTCTCCGGGCCCTTGCCCCTGAGCGTGGGGGCCAGGCAGTGGGTCCACACTCCCAGACCAAGGCAGAACCACATGCCCACGTCTGTTCCTGTCCCCTGCACCGGCAGAGAGCTCGGAGGAGCCAGAGTCTGTCAGGCAGCTGCTGGGCTGGCCGCCTGTGTGGGAAGGGGCAGAGCCGACCTAGGGGCAAGTTGGGCCTCTTCCTCTCCCTGCTGCCCTGAGGCTGCTGGGCCAAAGAGGTCTTCGGCATCCAGCACCTTGCTGGTCCCTTCCCTCTGACGAGGCCCTCTGAGCTCCAGCACCTTGCAGTGTGGAGACAGCCCCTGCCAGCAACCTCCTCTCCAAGGAGGCCTCAACCGAGGCCTAGGCCCAGGGGAAAGGCACCAGCGGGGATGAGCCTGGGGAGGCGCCCGGGCATGTCTGGACCCAGTCCCCGCAGCCTGTCCCTTGGTGGGGCAGTACCCCCGGAGGCCAGGAAGGTCTAGGCAAGGCTGCCAGGGGCAGGGACACTGCTGGGTCCTGCCCCTGGCCTGTGGGGCGTCTGAGCACAACCAGCACCCTCCCGCTGGAAGACCTCCCCGTCTGCGTCCAAAGGCCTGTTTGCAAGCACTCCCACCCGCTGTTCCCGCCAGGCACGCACAATGCTCCCAAGCCCGGGAGAAAAGTGCTTCGGGGTGGTGCTCTCCTCGGGCCCTTGCCCCTGAGCCTGGGGGCCAGGCAGGTGGAACACACTCCCAGGCCAAGGGAGAACGACATGCACACGTCTGTTCCTGCCCCCTACACCGGCAGAGAGCTCGGGGGAGCCAGAGTCTCTCAGGCAGCTGCTGGGCTGGCCGCCTGTGTGGGAAGTGGCAGAGCCGACCAAGGGGCATGTTGGGCCTCTGCTCTCCCTGCTGCCCTGAGGCTGCTGGGCCAAAGAGGTCTTGGGCATCCAGCCCCTTGCTGGTCCCTTCCCTCTGACGAGGCCCTCTGAGCTCCAGCACCTTGCAGTGTGGAGACAGCCCCTGCCAGCAACCTCCTCTCCAAGGAGGCCTAAACCGAGGCCTAGCCCCAGGGGAAAGGCACCAGCGGGGAAGAGCCTGGGGAGGCGCCCGGGCATGTCTGGCCCCAGTCCCCGCAGCCTGCCCCTTGGTGGGGCAGTACCCCCGGAGGCCAGGAAGGTCTGGGCTAGGCTGGCCAGGGGCAGGGGCCCTGCTGGGCCCTACCCCTGGCCTGTGGGGCCTCTGAGCACAACCGGCCCTCTCCCACTGGAAGACCTCCCCGGCTGCCTCCAAAGGCCGGTTTGCCAACACTCCCGCCCGCTGTTCCCGCCAGGCACGCACAATGCTCCCAAGCCCGGGAGAAAAGCGCTTTGGGGTGTTGCTCTCTCCGGGCCCTTGCCCCTGAGCGTGGGGGCAAGGCAGTGGGTCCACACTCCCACACCAAGGCAGAACCACATGCCCACGTCTGTTCCTGTCCCCTGCACCGGCAGAGAGCTCGGAGGAGCCAGAGTCTGTCAGGCAGCTGCTGGGCTGGCCGCCTTTGTGGGAAGGGGCAGAGCCGACCTAGGGGCAAGTTGGGCCTCTTCCTCTCCCTGCTGCCCTGAGGCTGCTGGGCCAAAGAGGTCTTCGGCATCCAGCACCTTGCTGGTCCCTTCCCTCTGACGAGGCCCTCTGAGCTCCAGCACCTTGCAGTGTGGAGACAGCCCCTGCAGGCAACCTCCTCTCCAAGGAGGCCTCAACCGAGGCCTAGGCCCAGGGGAAAGGCACCAGCAGGGATGAGCCTGGGGAGGCGCCCGGGCATGTCTGGACCCAGTCCCCGCAGCCTGCCCCTTGGTGGGGCTGTAACCCCGGAGGCAGGAAGGTCTGGGCAAGGCTGGCCAGGGGCAGGGGCCCTGCTGGGCCCTTCCCCTGGCCTGTGGGGCCTCTGAGCACAACCGGCACTCTCCCACTGGAAGACCTCCCCGGCTGCCTCCAAAGGCCGGTTTGCAAGCGCTCCCGCCCACTGTTCCCAGCAGGCGTGTACAATGCTCCCAAGCCCGGGAGAAAAGCGCTTCGGGGTGGTGCTCTCTCCGGGCCCTTGCTCCTGAGCCTGGGGGCAAGGCACGGTGTCCACAATCCCAGGCCAAGTCAGAACCACATGCACACCTCTGATCTGCCCCCTGCACCGGCAAAGAGCTCGGGGGAGCCAGAGTATGTCAGGCAGCTGCTGGGCTAGCCGCCTGTGTGGGAAGGGGCAGAGCCGACCTAGGGGCAAGTTGTGCCTCTTGCTCTCCCTGCTGCCCTGAGGCTGCTGGGCCAAAGAGGTCTTGGGCGTCCAGCCCCTTGCTGGTCCCTTCCCTCTGACGAGGCCCTCTGAGCTCCAGCACCTTGCAGTGTGGAGACAGCCCCTGCCAGCAACCTCCTCTCCAAGAGGCCTAAACCGAGGCCTAGGCCCAGGGGAAAGGCACCAGTGGGGATGAGCCTGGGGAAGCGCCCGGGCATGTCTGGACCCAGTCCCCGCAGCCTGCCCCTTGGTGGGGCAGTACCCCTGATGCCAGGAAGGTCTGGGAAAGGCTGGCCAGGGGCAGGGGACCTGCTGGGTCCTGCCCCTGGCCTGTGGGGCCTCTGAGCACAACCGGCCCTCTCCCAATGGAAGACCTCCCCGGCTGCCTCCAAAGGCCGGTTTGCAAGCACTCCCGCCCACTGTTCCCACAAAGCACGCACAATGCTCCCAAGCCCGGGAGAAAAGCGCTTCGGGGTGTTGCTCTCTCCGGGCCCTTGCCCCTGAGCCTGGGTCCAGGCAGTGGGTCCACACTCCCAGACCAAGGCAGAACCACATGCACACGTGTGTTCCTGCCCTCTACACCGGCAGAGAGCTCGGGGGAGCCAGAGACTGCCAGGCTGCTACTGGGCTGGCTGCCTGTGTGGTACGGGGCAGAGCCGACCTAGGGGCATGTTGGGCCTCTTGCTCTCCTTGCTGCCCTGAGGCTGCTGGGTAAAAGAGGTCTTGGGCATCCAGCGCTTTGCTGGTGCCTTCCCTCTGACGAGGCCCTCTGAGCTCCAGCACCTTGCAGTGTGGAGACAGCCCCTGTCAGCAACCTCCTCTCCAAAGAGTCCTCAACCGAGGCCTACAACCAGGGGAAAGGCACCAGCGGGGATGATCCTGGGGAGGCGCACAGACATGTCTGGACCCAGTCTCCTCAGCCTGCCCCTTGGTGGGGCAGTACCCCCGGAGGCCAGGAAGGTCTGGGCAAGTCTGGCCAGGGGCAGGGGCCCTGCTGGGTCCTGACCCTGGCCTGTGGGGCCTCTGAGCACAACCGGCCCTCTCCCACTGGAAGACCTCCCCGGCTGCCTCCAAAGTCCTGTTTGCAACACTCCCGCCCGCTGTTCACGTCAGGAATGCACAAAGCTCCCAAGCCGGGGAGAAAAGCGCTTCGGTGTGGTGCTCTCTCCGGGCCCTTGCCCATGAGCCTGGGGGCAAGGCAGGGAGAACACACTCCCAGGCCAAGGCAGAACCACATGCCCACATCTGTTCCTGTCCCCTGCACCGGCAGAGAGCTTGGGGGAGCCAGAGTCTGTCAGGCAGCTGCTGGGTTGGCCGCCTGTGTGGGAAGGGGCAGAGCCGCCCTAGGGGCAAGTTGGGCCTCTTGCTCTCCCTGCTGCCCTGAGGCTGCTGGGCCAAAGATGTCTTGGGCAACCAGCCCTTTACTGGTCCCTTCTCTCTGACGAGGCTGTCTGAGCTGCAGCACCTTGCAGTGTGGAGACAGCCCCTGCCAGCAACCTCCTCTTCAAGGAGGCCTCAACCGAGGCCTAGGCCCAGGGGAAAGGCACCAGCGGGGATGAGCCAGGGGAGGCGCCCGAGCATGTCTGGACCCAGTTCCCGCAGGCTGCCCCTTGGTGGGGCAGTACCCCCGGAGGCCAGGAAGGTCTGGGCAAGGCTGGCCAGGGGCAGGGGCCCTGCTGCGTCCTGCCCTTGGCCTGTGGGGCCTCTGAGCACAACCGGCCCTCTCCCACTGGAAGACCTCCCCGGCTGCCTCCAAAGGCCGGTTTGCAAGCGCTCCCGCCCACTGTTCCCAGCAGGCGTGCACAATGCTCCTAAGCCCGGGAGAAAAGCGCTTCGGGGTGGTGCTCTCTCCGGGCCCTTGCCCCTGAGCCTGGGGGCAAGGCAGGGTGTCCACACTCCCAGGCCAAGGCAGAACCACATGCACACGACTGATCTGCCCCCTGCACCGGCAGAGAGCTCGGGGGAGCCAGAGTCTGTCAGGCAGCTGCTGGGCTGGCCGCCTGTGTGGGAAGGGGCAGAGCCGACCTAGGGGCAAGTTGGGCCTCTTGCTCTCCCTGCTGCCCTGAGGCTGCTGGGCCAAAGAGGTCTTGGGCATCCAGCCCCTTGCTGGTCCCTTCCCTCTGACGAGGCCCTCTGAGCTCCAGCACCTTGCAGTGTGGAGACAGCCCCTGCCAGCAACCTCCTCTCCAAGGAGGCCTCAACCGAGGCCTAGGCCCAGGGGAAAGGCACCAGCGGGGATGAGCCTGGGGAGGCGCCCGGGCATGTCTGGACCCAGTCCCCGCAGCCTGCCCCTTGGTGGGGCAGTACCCCCGGAGGCCAGGAAGGTCTGGGCAAGGCTGGCCAGGGGCAGGGGCCATGCTGGGTCCTGCCCCTGGCCTGTAGGGCCTCTGAGCACAACCGGCCCTCTCCCGCTGGAAGACCTCCCCGGCTGCCTCCAAAGGCCAGTTTGCCAACACTCCTGCCCGCTGTTCCTGCCAGGCACGCACAATGCTCCCAAGCCCAGGAGAAAAGCGCTTCGGGGTGGTGGTCTCTCCGGGCCCCTGCCCCTGAGCCTGGGGGTCAGGCAGGGGATCCACAGTCCCAGGCCAAGGCAGAACCACATGCACACGTCTGTTCCTGCCCCCTCTACCGGCAGAGAGCTGGGGGGAGCCAGAGTCTGTCAGGCAGCTGCTGGGCTGGCCGCCTGTGTGGGAAGGGGCAGAGCCGACCTAGGGGCAAGTTGGGCCTCCTGCTCTCCCTGCTGCCCTGAGGCTGCTGGGCCAAAGAGGTCTTGGGCATCCAGCCCCTTGCTGGTCCCTTCCCTCTGACGAGGCCCTCTGAGCTCCAGCACCTTGCAGTGTGGAGACAGCCCCTGCCAGCAACCTCCTCTCCAAGGAGGCCTCAACCGAGGCCTAGGCCCAGGGGAAAGGCACCAGCGGGGATGAGCCAGTGGAGGCGCACGGGCATGTCTGGACCCAGTCCCCGCAGCCTGCCCCTTGGTGGGGCAGTACCCCCGGAGGCCAGGAAGGTCTGGGCAAGGCTGGCCAGGGGCAGGGGCCCTGCTGGGTCCTGCCCCTGGCCTGTGGGGCCTCTGAGCACAACCGGCCCTCTCCCACTGGAAGACCTCCCCGGCTGCCTCCAAAGGCCGGTTTGCCAACACTCCCTCCCGCTGTTCCCGCCAGGCACGCACAATGCTCCCAAGCCCGGGAGAAAAGCGCTTCGGGGTGTTGCTCTCTCCGGGCCCTTGCCCATGAGCCTGGGGTCCAGGCAGTGTGTCCACACTCCCAGACCAAGGCAGAACCACATGCACACGTCTGTTCCTGACCCCTGCACCGGCAGAGCGCTCGGGGGAGCCACAGTCTGTCAGGCAGCTGCTGGGTTGGCTGCCTGTGTGGGAAGGGGCAGAGCCGACCTAGGGGAAGTTGGGCCTCTTCCTCTCCCTGCTGCCCTGAGGCTGCTGGGCCAAAGAGGTCTTGGGTATCCAGCCCCTTGCTGGTCCCTTCCCGCTGCCGAGGCCCTCTGAGCTCCAGCACCTTGCAGTGTGGAGACAGCCCCTGCCAGCAACCTCCTCTCCAAGGAGGCCTCAACCGAGGCCTAGGACCAGGGGAAAGGCACCAGCGGGGATGAGCCTGGGGAGGCGCCCGGGCATGTGTGGACCCAGTCCCCGCAGCCTGCCCCTTGGTGGGGTAGTAACCCCGGAGGCCAGGAGGGTCTGGGCAAGGCTGCCAGGGGCAGGGACACTGCTGGGTCCTGCTCCTGGCCTCTGGGGCTTCTGAGCACAACCGGCACTCTCCCGCTGGAAGACCTCCCTGGCTGCCTCCAAAGGCCGGTTTGCAAGCACTCCCGCCCGCTGTTCCCGCCAGGCACGCACAATGCTACCAAGCCCGGGAGAAAAGCGCTTCGGGGTGGTGCTCTCTCCGGGCCCTTGCCCCTGAGCCTGGGGGCCAGGCAGGGGGAACACACTCCCAGGCCAAGGCAGAACGACATGCACACATCTGTTCCTGCCCCCTACACCGGCAGAGAGCTCGGGGGAGCCAGAGACTGCCAGGCTGCTGCTGGGCTGGCTGCCTGTCTGGGATGGGGCAGAGCCGACCTAGGGGCAAGTTGGGCCTCTTGCTCTCCCTGCTGCCCTGAGGCTGCTGGGCCAAAGACGTCTTGGGCATCCAGCCCCTTACTGGTCTCTTCCCTCTGACGAGGCCCTCTGAGCTCCAGCACCTTGCACTGTGGAGACAGCCCCTGCCAGCAACCTCCTCTCCAAGGAGGCCTCAAGGGAGGCCTAGGCCCAGGGGAAAGGCACCAGCGGTGATGAGCCAGGGGAGGCGCCCGAGCATGTCTGGACCCAGTCCCCGCAGCCTGCCCCTAGGTGGGGCAGTACCCCCGGAGGCCAGGAAGGTCTGGGCAAGGCTGGCCAGGGGCAGGGGCCCTGCTGGGTCCTGCCCCTGGCCTGTGGGGCCTCTGAGCCCAACCGGCCCTCTCCCACTGGAAGACCTCCCCGGCTGCCTCCAAAGGCCGGTTTGCAAGCGCTCCCGCCCACTGTTCCCAGCAGGCGTGCACAATGCTCCCAAGCCCGGGAGAAAAGCGCTTCAGGGTGGTGCTCTCTCTGGGCCCTTGCCCCTGAGCCTGGGGGCAAGGCAGGGTGTCCACACTCCCAGGCCAAGGCAGAACCACATGCACACGTCTGATCTGCCCCCTGCACCGGCAGAGAGCTCGGGGGAGCCAGAGTCTGTCAGGCAGGTGCTGGGCTGGCCGCCTGTGTGGGAAGGGGCAGAGCCGACCTAGGGGCAAGATGGGCCTCTTGCTCTCCCTGCTGCCTTGAGGCTGCTGGGCCAAAGAGGTCTTGGCCATCCAGCCCCTTGCTGGTCTCTTCCCTCTGACGAGGCCCTCTGAGCTCCAGCACCTTGCAGTGTGGAGACAGCCCCTGCCAGCAACCTCCTCTCCAAGGAGGCCTCAACCGAGGCCTAGGCCCAGGGGAAAGGCACCAGCGGGGATGAGCCTGGGGAGGCGCACGGGCATGACTGGACCCAGTCCCCGCAGCCTGCCCCTTGGTGGGGCAGTACCCCCGGAGGCCAGGAAGGTCTGGGCAAGGCTGGCCAGGGGCAGGGGCCCTGCTGGGTCCTGACCCTGGCCTGTGGGGCCTCTGAGCACAACCGGCCCTCTCCCACTGGAAGACCTCCCCGGCTGCCTCCAAAGGCCGGTTTGCCAACACTCCCGCCCGCTGTTCTCGCCAGGCACGCACAATTCTCCCAAGCCCGGGAGAAAAGCGCTTCGGTGTGTTGCTCTCTCCGGGCCCTTGCCCCTGAGTGTGGGGGCCAGGCAGTTGTTCCACACTCCCAGACCAAGGCAGAACCACATGCACACGTCTGTTCCTGCCCCCTGCACCGGCAGAGAGCTCGGGGGAGCCAGAGTCTCTCAGGCAGCTGCTTGGCTGGCCGCCTGTGTGGGAAGGGGCAGAGCCGACCTAGGGGCAAGTTGGTCCTCTTCCTCTCCCTGCTGCCCTGAGGCTGCTGGGCCAAAGACGTCTAGGGCATCCAGCCCCTTACTGGTCCCTTCCCTCTGACGAGGCCCTCTGAGCTCCAGCACCTTGCAGTGTGGAGACAGCCCCTGCCAGCAACCTCCTATCCAAGGAGGCCTCAACCGAGGCCTAGGCCCAGGGGAAAGGCACCAGCGGGGATGAGCCAGTGGAGGCGCACGGGAATGTCTGGACCCAGTCCCCGAAGCCTGCCCCTTGGTGGGGCAATACCCCCCGAGGCCAGGAAGGTCTGGGCAAGGCTGCGAGGGGCAGGGGCCCTGCTGGGTCGTGCCCCTGGCCTCTGGGGCGTCTGAGCACAACCGGCACTCTCCCGCTGGAAGACCTCCCCGTCTGCCTCCAAAGGCCGGTTTGCAAGCACTCCCGCCCGCTGTTCCCGCCAGGCACGCACAATGCTCCCAAGCCCGGGAGAAAAGCGCTTCGGGGTGGTGCTCTCTCCGGGCCCTTGCCCCTGAGCCTGGGGGCCAGGCAGTCGGAACACACTCCCAGGCCAAGGCAGAACGACATGCACACGTCTGTTCCTGCCCCCTACACCGGCAGAGAGCTCGGGGGAGCCAGAGACTGCCAGGCTGCTGCTGGGCTGGCCGCCTGTGTGGGACGGGGCAGAGCCGACCTAGGGGCAAGTTGGGCCTCTTGCTCTCCCTGCTGCCCTGAGGCTGCTGGGTCAAAGAGGTCTTGGGCATCCAGCCCTTTGCTGGTCCCTTCCCTCTGACGAGGCCCTCTGAGCTCCAGCACCTTGCAGTGTGGAGACAGCCCCTGCCAGCAACCTCCTCTCCAAAGAGGCCTCAACCGAGGCCTAGGCCCAGGGGAAAGGCACCAGCAGGGATGAGCCTGGGGAGGCGCCCGGGCATGTCTGGACCCAGTCCCCGCAGCCTGCCCCTTGGTGGGGCTGTAACCCCGGAGGCAGGAAGGTCTGGGCAAGGCTGGCCAGGGGCAGGGGCCCTGCTGGGCCCTTCCCCTGGCCTGTGGGGCCTCTGAGCACAACCGGCCCTCTCCCACTGGAAGACCTCCCCGGCTGCCTCCAAAGGCCGGTTTGCAAGCGCTCCCGCCCACTGTTCCCAGCAGGCGTGTACAATGCTCCCAAGCCCGGGAGAAAAGCGCTTCGGGGTGGTGCTCTCTCCGGGCCCTTGCTCCTGAGCCTGGGGGCAAGGCACGGTGTCCACAATCCCAGGCCAAGTCAGAACCACATGCACACCTCTGATCTGCCCCCTGCACCGGCAAAGAGCTCGGGGGAGCCAGAGTATGTCAGGCAGCTGCTGGGCTAGCCGCCTGTGTGGGAAGGGGCAGAGCCGACCTCGGGGCAAGTTGTGCCTCTTGCTCTCCCTGCTGCCCTGAGGCTGCTGGGCCAAAGAGGTCTTGGGCGTCCAGCCCCTTGCTGGTCCCTTCCCTCTGACGAGGCCCTCTGAGCTCCAGCACCTTGCAGTGTGGAGACAGCCCATGCCAGCAACCTCCTCTCCAAGAGGCCTAAACCGAGGCCTAGGCCCAGGGGAAAGGCACCAGTGGGGATGAGCCTGGGGAAGCGCCCGGGCATGTCTGGACCCAGTCCCCGCAGCCTGCCCCTTGGTGGGGCAGTACCCCTGAGGCCAGGAAGGTCTGGGAAAGGCTGGCCAGGGGCAGGGGACCTGCTGGGTCCTGCCCCTGGCCTGTGGGGCCTCTGAGCACAACCGGCCCTCTCCCAATGGAAGACCTCCCCGGCTGCCTCCAAAGGCCGGTTTGCAAGCACTCCCGCCCACTGTTCCCACAAAGCACGCACAATGCTCCCAAGCCCGGGAGAAAAGCGCTTCGGGGTGTTGCTCTCTCCGGGCCCTTGCCCCTGAACCTGGGGGCCAGGCAGTGGGTCCACACTCCCAGACCAAGGCAGAACCACATGCACACGTGTGTTCCTGCCCCCTACACCGGCAGAGAGCTCGGGGGAGCCAGAGACTGCCAGGCTGCTGCTGGGCTGGCTGCCTGTGTGGTACGGGGCAGAGCCGACCTAGGGGCATGTTGGGCCTCTTGCTCTCCCTGCTGCCCTGAGGCTGCTGGGTCAAAGAGGTCTTGGGCATCCAGCGCTTTGCTGGTGCCTTCCCTCTGACGAGGCCCTCTGAGCTCCAGCACCTTGCAGTGTGGAGACAGCCCCTGTCAGCAACCTCCTCTCCAAAGAGTCCTCAACCGAGGCCTACAACCAGGGGAAAGGCACCAGCGGGGATGATCCTGGGGAGGCGCACAGACATGTCTGGACCCAGTTTCCTCAGCCTGCCCCTTGGTGGGGCAGTACCCCCGGAGGCCAGGAAGGTCTGGGCAAGTCTGGCCAGGGGCAGGGGCCCTGCTGGGTCCTGACCCTGGCCTGTGGGTCCTCTGAGCACAACCGGCCCTCTCCCACTGGAAGACCTCCCCGGCTGCCTCCAAAGTCCTGTTTGCAACACTCCCGACCGCTGTTCACGTCAGGAATGCACAAAGCTCCCAAGCCGGGGAGAAAAGCGCTTCGGTGTGGTGCTCTCTCCGGGCCCTTGCCCATGAGCCTGGGGGCAAGGCAGGGAGAACACACTCCCAGGCCAAGGCAGAACCACATGCCCACATCTGTTCCTGTCCCCTGCACCGGCAGAGAGCTTGGGGGAGCCAGAGTCTGTCAGGCAGCTGCTGGGTTGGCCGCCTGTGTGGGAAGGGGCAGAGCCGCCCTAGGGGCAAGTTGGGCGTCTTGCTCTCCCTGCTGCCCTGAGGCTGCTGGGCCAGAGATGTCTTGGGCATCCAGCCCTTTACTGGTCCCTTCTCTCTGACGAGGCTGTCTGAGCTGCAGCACCTTGCAGTGTGGAGACAGCCCCTGCCAGCAACCTCCTCTCCAAGGAGGCCTCAACCGAGGCCTAGGCCCAGGGGAAAGGCACCAGCGGGGATGAGCCAGGGGAGGCGCCCGAGCATGTCTGGACCCAGTCCCCGCAGCCTGCCCCTTGGTGGGGCAGTACCCCCGGAGGCCAGGAAGGTCTGGGCAAGGCTGGCCAGGGGCAGGGGCCCTGCTGCGTCCTGTCCTTGGCCTGTGGGGCCTCTGAGCACAACCGGCCCTCTCCCACTGGAAGACCTCCCCGGCTGCCTCCAAAGGCCGGTTTGCAAGCGCTTCCGCCCACTGTTCCCAGCAGGCGTGCACAATGCTCCTAAGCCCGGGAGAAAAGCGCTTCGGGGTGGTGCTCTCTCCGGGCCTTTGCCCCTGAGCCTGGGGGCAAGGCAGGGTGTCCACACTCCCAGGCCAAGGCAGAACCACATGCACACGACTGATCTGCCCCCTGCACCGGCAGAGAGCTCGGGGGAGCCAGAGTCTGTCAGGCAGCTGCTGGGCTGGCCGCCTGTGTGGGAAGGGGCAGAGCCGACCTAGGGGCAAGTTGGGCCTCTTGCTCTCCCTGCTGCCCTGAGGCTGCTGGGCCAAAGAGGTCTTGGGCATCCAGCCCCTTGCTGGTCCCTTCCCTCTGACGAGGCCCTCTGAGCTCCAGCACCTTGCAGTGTGGAGACAGCCCCTGCCAGCAACCTCCTCTCCAAGGAGGCCTCAACCGAGGCCTAGGCCCAGGGGAAAGGCACCAGCGGGGATGAGCCTGGGGAGGCGCCCGGGCATGTCTGGACCCAGTCCCCGCAGCCTGCCCCTTGGTGGGGCAGTACCCCCGGAGGCCACGAAGGTCTGGGCAAGGCTGGCCAGGGGCAGGGGCCCTGCTGCGTCCTGCCCCTGGCCTGTAGGGCCTCTGAGCACAACCGGCCCTCTCCCGCTGGAAGACCTCCCCGGCTGCCTCCAAAGGCCAGTTTGCCAACACTCCTGCCCGCTGTTCCCGCCAGGCACGCACAATGCTCCCAAGCCCAGGAGAAAAGCGCTTCGGGGTGGTGGTCTCTCCGGGCCCCTGCCCCTGAGCCTGGGGGCCAGGCAGGGGATCCACAGTCCCAGGCCAAGGCAGAACCACATGCACACGTCTGTTCCTGCCCCCTCTACCGGCAGAGAGCTGGGGGGAGCCAGAGTCTGTCAGGCAGCTGCTGGGCTGGCCGCCTGTGTGGGAAGGGGCAGAGCCGACCTAGGGGCAAGTTGGGCCTCTTGCTCTCCCTGCTGCCCTGAGGCTGCTGGGCCAAAGAGGTCTTGGGCATGCAGCCCCTTGCTGGTCCCTTCCCTCTGACGAGGCCCTCTGAGCTCCAGCACCTTGCAGTGTGGAGACAGCCCCTGCCAGCAACCTCCTCTCCAAGGAGGCCTCAACCGAGGCCTAGGCCCAGGGGAAAGGCACCAGTGGGGATGAGCCTGGGGAAGCGCCCGGGCATGTCTGGACCCAGTCCCCGCAGCCTGCCCCTTGGTGGGGCAGTACCCCTGAGGCCAGGAAGGTCTGGGAAAGGCTGGCCAGGGGCAGGGGACCTGCTGGGTCCTGCCCCTGGCCTGTGGGGCCTCTGAGCACAACCGGCCCTCTCCCAATGGAAGACCTCCCCGGCTGCCTCCAAAGGCCGGTTTGCAAGCACTCCCGCCCACTGTTCCCACAAAGCACGCACAATGCTCCCAAGCCCGGGAGAAAAGCGCTTCGGGGTGTTGCTCTCTCCGGGCCCTTGCCCCTGAACCTGGGGGCCAGGCAGTGGGTCCACACTCCCAGACCAAGGCAGAACCACATGCACACGTGTGTTCCTGCCCCCTACACCGGCAGAGAGCTCGGGGGAGCCAGAGACTGCCAGGCTGCTGCTGGGCTGGCTGCCTGTGTGGTACGGGGCAGAGCCGACCTAGGGGCATGTTGGGCCTCTTGCTCTCCCTGCTGCCCTGAGGCTGCTGGGTCAAAGAGGTCTTGGGCATCCAGCGCTTTGCTGGTGCCTTCCCTCTGACGAGGCCCTCTGAGCTCCAGCACCTTGCAGTGTGGAGACAGCCCCTGTCAGCAACCTCCTCTCCAAAGAGTCCTCAACCGAGGCCTACAACCAGGGGAAAGGCACCAGCGGGGATGATCCTGGGGAGGCGCACAGACATGTCTGGACCCAGTTTCCTCAGCCTGCCCCTTGGTGGGGCAGTACCCCCGGAGGCCAGGAAGGTCTGGGCAAGTCTGGCCAGGGGCAGGGGCCCTGCTGGGTCCTGACCCTGGCCTGTGGGTCCTCTGAGCACAACCGGCCCTCTCCCACTGGAAGACCTCCCCGGCTGCCTCCAAAGTCCTGTTTGCAACACTCCCGACCGCTGTTCACGTCAGGAATGCACAAAGCTCCCAAGCCGGGGAGAAAAGCGCTTCGGTGTGGTGCTCTCTCCGGGCCCTTGCCCATGAGCCTGGGGGCAAGGCAGGGAGAACACACTCCCAGGCCAAGGCAGAACCACATGCCCACATCTGTTCCTGTCCCCTGCACCGGCAGAGAGCTTGGGGGAGCCAGAGTCTGTCAGGCAGCTGCTGGGTTGGCCGCCTGTGTGGGAAGGGGCAGAGCCGCCCTAGGGGCAAGTTGGGCGTCTTGCTCTCCCTGCTGCCCTGAGGCTGCTGGGCCAGAGATGTCTTGGGCATCCAGCCCTTTACTGGTCCCTTCTCTCTGACGAGGCTGTCTGAGCTGCAGCACCTTGCAGTGTGGAGACAGCCCCTGCCAGCAACCTCCTCTCCAAGGAGGCCTCAACCGAGGCCTAGGCCCAGGGGAAAGGCACCAGCGGGGATGAGCCAGGGGAGGCGCCCGAGCATGTCTGGACCCAGTCCCCGCAGCCTGCCCCTTGGTGGGGCAGTACCCCCGGAGGCCAGGAAGGTCTGGGCAAGGCTGGCCAGGGGCAGGGGCCCTGCTGCGTCCTGTCCTTGGCCTGTGGGGCCTCTGAGCACAACCGGCCCTCTCCCACTGGAAGACCTCCCCGGCTGCCTCCAAAGGCCGGTTTGCAAGCGCTTCCGCCCACTGTTCCCAGCAGGCGTGCACAATGCTCCTAAGCCCGGGAGAAAAGCGCTTCGGGGTGGTGCTCTCTCCGGGCCTTTGCCCCTGAGCCTGGGGGCAAGGCAGGGTGTCCACACTCCCAGGCCAAGGCAGAACCACATGCACACGACTGATCTGCCCCCTGCACCGGCAGAGAGCTCGGGGGAGCCAGAGTCTGTCAGGCAGCTGCTGGGCTGGCCGCCTGTGTGGGAAGGGGCAGAGCCGACCTAGGGGCAAGTTGGGCCTCTTGCTCTCCCTGCTGCCCTGAGGCTGCTGGGCCAAAGAGGTCTTGGGCATCCAGCCCCTTGCTGGTCCCTTCCCTCTGACGAGGCCCTCTGAGCTCCAGCACCTTGCAGTGTGGAGACAGCCCCTGCCAGCAACCTCCTCTCCAAGGAGGCCTCAACCGAGGCCTAGGCCCAGGGGAAAGGCACCAGCGGGGATGAGCCTGGGGAGGCGCCCGGGCATGTCTGGACCCAGTCCCCGCAGCCTGCCCCTTGGTGGGGCAGTACCCCCGGAGGCCACGAAGGTCTGGGCAAGGCTGGCCAGGGGCAGGGGCCCTGCTGGGTCCTGCCCCTGGCCTGTAGGGCCTCTGAGCACAACCGGCCCTCTCCCGCTGGAAGACCTCCCCGGCTGCCTCCAAAGGCCAGTTTGCCAACACTCCTGCCCGCTGTTCCCGCCAGGCACGCACAATGCTCCCAAGCCCAGGAGAAAAGCGCTTCGGGGTGGTGGTCTCTCCGGGCCCCTGCCCCTGAGCCTGGGGGCCAGGCAGGGGATCCACAGTCCCAGGCCAAGGCAGAACCACATGCACACGTCTGTTCCTGCCCCCTCTACCGGCAGAGAGCTGGGGGGAGCCAGAGTCTGTCAGGCAGCTGCTGGGCTGGCCGCCTGTGTGGGAAGGGGCAGAGCCGACCTAGGGGCAAGTTGGGCCTCTTGCTCTCCCTGCTGCCCTGAGGCTGCTGGGCCAAAGAGGTCTTGGGCATGCAGCCCCTTGCTGGTCCCTTCCCTCTGACGAGGCCCTCTGAGCTCCAGCACCTTGCAGTGTGGAGACAGCCCCTGCCAGCAACCTCCTCTCCAAGGAGGCCTCAACCGAGGCCTAGGCCCAGGGGAAAGGCACCAGCGGGGATGAGCCAGTGGAGGCGCACGGGCATGTCTGGACCCAGTCCCCGCAGCCTGCCCCTTGGTGGGGCAGTACCCCCGGAGGCCAGGAAGGTCTGGGCAAGGCTGGCCAGGGGCAGGGTCCCTGCTGGGTCCTGCCCCTGGCCTGTGGGGCCTCTGAGCACAACCGGCCCTCTCCCACTGGAAGACCTCCCCGGCTGCCTCCAAAGACCGGTTTGCCAACACTCCCGCCCGCTGTTCCCGCCAGGCACGCACAATGCTCCCAAGCCCGGGAGAAAAGCGCTTCGGGGTGTTGCTCTCTCCGGGCCCTTGCCCCTGAGCCTGGGGTCCAGGCAGTGTGTCCACACTCCCAGACCAAGGCAGAACCACATGCACACGTCTGTTCCTGACCCCTGCACCGGCAGAGCGCTCGGGGGAGCCACAGTCTGTCAGGCAGCTGCTGGGTTGGCTGCCTGTGTGGGAAGGGGCAGAGCCGACCTAGGGGAAGTTGGGCCTCTTCCTCTCCCTGCTGCCCAGAGGCTGCTGGGCCAAAGAGGTCTTGGGTATCCAGCCCCTTGCTGGTCCCTTCCCGCTGCCGAGGCCCTCTGAGCTCCAGCACCTTGCAGTGTGGAGACAGCCCCTGCCAGCAACCTCCTCTCCAAGGAGGCCTCAACCGAGGCCTAGGCCCAGGGGAAAGGCACCAGCGGGGATGAGCCTGGGGAGGCGCCCGGGCATGTGTGGACCCAGTCCCCGCAGCCTGCCCCTTGGTGGGGTAGTAACCCCGGAGGCCAGGAGGGTCTGGGCAAGGCTGCCAGGGGCAGGGACACTGCTTCGTCCTGCCCCTGGCCTCTGGGGCGTCTGAGCACAACCGGCACTCTCCCGCTGGAAGACCTCCCTGGCTGCCTCCAAAGGCCGGTTTGCAAGCACTCCCGCCCGCTGTTCCCGCCAGGCACGCACAATGCTACCAAGCCCGGGAGAAAAGCGCTTCGGGGTGGTGCTCTCTCCGGGCCCTTGCCCCTGAGCCTGGGGGCCAGGCAGGGGGAACACACTCCCAGGCCAAGGCAGAACGACATGCACACGTCTGTTCCTGCCCCCTACACCGGCAGAGAGCTCGGGGGAGCCAGAGACTGCCAGGCTGCTGCTGGGCTGGCTGCCTGTCTGGGATGGGGCAGAGCCGACCTAGGGGCAAGTTGGGCCTCTTGCTCTCCCTGCTGCCCTGAGGCTGCTGGGCCAAAGACGTCTTGGGCATCCAGCCCCTTACTGGTCTCTTCCCTCTGACGAGGCCCTCTGAGCTCCAGCACCTTGCAGTGTGGAGACAGCCCCTGCCAGCAACCTCCTCTCCAAGGAGGCCTCAAGGGAGGCCTAGGCCCAGGGGAAAGGCACCAGCGGTGATGAGCCAGGGGAGGCGCCCGAGCATGTCTGGACCCAGTCCCCGAAGCCTGCCCCTTGGTGGGGCAGTACCCCCGGAGGCCAGGAAGGTCTGGGCAAGGCTGGCCAGGGGCAGGGGCCCTGCTGGGTCCTGCCCCTGGCCTGTGAGGCCTCTGAGCACAACCGGCCCTCTCCCACTGGAAGACCTCCCCAGCTGCCTCCAAAGTCCAGTTTGCAAACACTCCCGCCCGCTGTTCACGCCAGGCTCGCACAATGCTCCCAAGCCTGGGAGAAAAGCGCTTCGGGGTGGTACTCTCTCCGGGCCCTTGCCCCTGAGCCTGGGGGCCAGGCAGTGGGTCCACACTCCCAGACCAAGGCAGAACCACATGCACACGTCTGTTCCTGACCCCTGCACCGGCAGAGAGCTCGGGGGAGCCAGAGTCTGTCAGGCAGCTGCTGGGTTGGCCGCCTGTGTGGGAAGGGGCAGAGCCGCCCTAGCGGCAAGTTGGGCCTCTTGCTCTCCCTGCTGCCCTGAGGGTGCTGGTCCAAAGACGTCTTGGGTATCCAGCCCCTTACTGGTCCCTTCCCTCTGACGAGGCCCTCTGAGCTCCAGCACCTTGCAGTGTGGAGACAGCCCCTGCCAGCAACCTCCTCTCCAAGGAGGCCTCAACCGAGGCCTAGGCCCAGGGGAAAGGCACCAGCGGGGATAAGCCAGGGGAGGCGCCCGAGCATGTCTGGACCCAGTCCCCGCAGCCTGCCCCTTGGTGGGGCAGTACCCCCGGAGGCCAGGAAGGTCTGGGTAAGGCTGGCCAGGGGCAGGGGCCCTGCTGGGTCCTGCCCCTGGCCTGTGGGGCCTCTGAGCACAACCGGCCCTCTCCCACTGGAAGACCTCCCCGGCTGCCTCCAAAGGCCGGTTTGCAAGCGCTCCCGGCCACTGTTACCAGCAGGCCGGCACAATGCTACTAAGCCCGGAAGAAAAGCGCTTCAGGGTGGTGCTCTCTCTGGGCCCTTGCCCCTGAGCCTGGGGGCAATGCAGGGTGTCCACACTCCCAGGCCAAGGCAGAACCACATGCACACGTCTGATCTGCCCCCTGCACCGGCAGAGAGCTCGGGGGAGCCAGAGTCTGTCAGGCAGCTGCTGGGCTGGCCGCCTGTGTGGGAAGTGGCAGAGCCGACCTAGGGGCAAGTTGGGCCTCTTGGTCTCCCTGCTGCCCTGAGGCTGCTGGGCCAAAGAGGTCTTGGGCATCCAGCCCCTTGCTGGTCCCTTCCCTCTGACGAGGCCCTCTGAGCTCCAGCACCTTGCAGTGTGGAGACAGCCCCTGCCAGCAACCTCCTCTCCAAGGAGGCCTCAACCGAGGCCTAGGCCCAGGGGAAAGGCACCAGCGGGGATGAGCCTGGGGAGGCGCCCGGGCATGTCTGGACCCAGTCCCCGCAGCCTGCCCCTTGGTGGGGCAGTACCCCCGGAGGCCAGGAAGGTCTGGGCAAGGCTGGCCAGGGGCAGGGGCCCTGCTGGGTCCTGCCCCTGGCCTGTGGGGCCTCTGAGCACAACCGGCCCTCTCCCACTGGAAGAACTCCCCGGCTGCCTCCAAAGGCCAGTTTGCCAACACTCCCGCCCGCTGTTCCCGCCAGGCAAGCACAATGCTCCCAAGCCCGGGAGAAAAGCGCTTCGGGGTGGTGCTCTCCTCGGGCCCTTGCCCCTGAGCCTGGGGGCCAGGCAGTTGGTCCACACTCCCAGACCAAGGCAGAACCACATGCACACGTCTGTTCCTGACCCCTGCACCGGCAGAGAGCTCGGGGGAGCCAGAGTCTGTCAGGCAGCTGCTGGGCTGGCCGCCTGTGTGGGAAGGGGCAGAGCCGACCTAGGGGCAAGTTGGGCCTCTTCCTCTCCCTGCTGCCCTGAGGCTGCTGGGCCAAAGAGTTCTTGGGCATCCAGCCCCTTGCTGGTCCCTTCCCTCTGACGAGGCCCTCTGAGCTCCAGCACCTTGCAGTGTGGAGACAGCCCCTGCCAGCAACATCCTCTCCAAGGAGGCCTCAACCGAGGCCTAGGCCCAGGGGAAAGGCACCAGCGGGGATGAGCCTGGGGAGGCGCCCGGGTATGTCTGGACCCAGTCCCCGCAGCCTGCCCCTTGGTGGGGCAGTACCCCCGGAGGCCAGGAAGATCTGGGCAAGGCTGGCCAGGGGCAGGGGCCCTGCTGGGTCCTCCCCATGGCCTGTGGGGCCTCTGAGCACAACCGGCCCTCTCCCACTGGAAGACCTCCCCGGCTGCCTCCAAAGGCCAGTTTGCCAACACTCCTGCCCGCTCTTCCCGCCAGGCACGCACAATGCTCCCAAGCCCGGGAGAAAAGCGCTTCGGGGTGGTGCTCTCTCCGGGCCCTTGCCCCTGAGCCTGTGGGCAAGGCAAGGGGAACACACTCCCAGACCAAGGCAGAAAAACATGCACACGTCTGGTCCTGTCCCCTGCACCGGCAGAGAGCTCGGGGGAGCCAGAGTCTCTCAGGCAGGTGCTGGGCTGGCCGCCTGTGTGGGAAGGGGCAGAGCCGACCTAGGGGCAAGTTGGGCCTCTTGCTCTCCCTGCTGCCCTGAGGCTGCAGGGCCAAAGACGTCTTGGGCATCCAGCCCCTTACTGGTCCCTTCCCTCTGACGAGGCCCTCTGAGCTCCAGCACCTTGCAGTGTGGAGACAGCCCCTGCCAGCAATCTCCTCTCCAAGGAGGCCTCAACCGAGGCCTAGGCCCAGGGGAAAGGCACCAGCGGGGTTGAGCCAGGGGAGGCGCCCGGGCATGTCTGGACCCTGTCCCCACAGCCTGCCCCTTGGTGGGGCAGTACCCCCGGAGGCCAGGAAGGTCTGGGCAAGGCTGGCCAGGGGCAGGGGCCCTGCTGGGTCCTGCCCCTGGCCTGTGGGGCCTCTGAGCACAACCGGCCCTCTCCCACTGGAAGACCTCCCCGGCTGCCTCCAAAGGCCGGTTTGCAAGCACTCCCGCCCACTGTTCCCGCCAGGCGCGCACAATGCTCCCAAGCCCGGGAGAAAAGCGCTTCAGGGTGGTGCTCTCTCCGGGCCCTTGCCCCTGAGCCTGGGGTCAAGGCACGGTGTCCACACTCCCAGGCCAAGTCAGAACCACATGCACACGTCTGTTCCTGCCCCCTGCACCGGCAGAGAGCTCGGGGGAGCCAGAGTCTGTCAGGCAGCTGCTGGGCTGGCCGCCTGTGTGGGAAGGGGCAGAGCCGACCTAGGGGCAAGTTGGGCCTCTTCCTCTCCCTGCTGCCCTGAGGCTGCTGGGCCAAAGAGGTCTTGGGCATCCATCCCGTTGCTGGTCCCTTCCCTCTGACGAGGCCCTCTGAGCTCCAGCACCTTGCAGTGTGGAGACAATCCCTGCCAGCAACCTCCTCTCCAAGGAGGTCTCAACCGAGGCCTAGGCCCAGGGGAAAGGCACCAGCGGGGATGAGCCTGGGGAGGCGCCCGGGCATGTCTGGACCCATTCCCCGCAGCCTACCCCTTTGTGGGGCTGTAACCCCGGAGGCAGGAAGGTCTGGGCAAGGCTGGCCAGGGGCAGGGGCCCTGCTGGGTCCTGCCCCTGGCCTGTGGGGCCTCTGAGCACAACCGGCCCTCTCCCACTGGAAGACCTCCCCGGCTGCCTCCAAAGGCCGGTTTGCAAGCACTCCCGCCCACTGTTCCCACCAAGCGCGCACAATTCTCCCAAGCCCGGGAGAAAAGCGCTTCGGGGTGGTGCTCTCTCCGGGCCCTTGCCCCTGAACCTGGGGGCCAGGCAGTTGGTCCACACTCGGAGACCAAGGCAGAACCACATGCACACGTCTGTTCCTGACCCCTGCACCGGCAGAGAGCTCGGGGGAGCCAGAGTCTGTCAGGCAGCTGCTGGGCTGGCCGCCTGTGTGGGAAGGGGCAGAGCCGACCTAGGGGCAAGTTGGGCCTCTTCCTCTCCCTGCTGCCCTGAGGCTGCTGGGCCAAAGAGGTCTTGGGCATCCAGCCCCTTGCTGGTCCCTTCCCTCTGATGAGGCCCTCTGAGCTCCAGCACCTTGCAGTGTGGAGACAGCCCCTGCCAGCAACCTCCTCTCCAAGGAGGCCTCAACCGAGGCCTAGGCCTAGGGGAAAGGCACCAGCGGGGATGAGCCTGGGGAGGCACCCGGCCATGTCTGGACCCAGTCCCCGCAGCCTGCCCCTTGGTGGGGCAGTACCCCCGGAAGCCAGGAAGGTCTCGGCAAGGCTGCCAGGGGCAGGGACACTGCTGGGTCCTGCCCCTGGCCTGTTGGGCGTCTGAACACAACCGGCACTCTCCCGCTGGAAGACCTCCCCGTCTGCCTCCAAAAGACGGTTTGCAAGCACTCCCACCCGCTGTTCCCCCAGGCACGCACAATGCTCCCAAGCCCGGTAGAAAAGCGTTTCGGGGTGGTGCTCTCTCCGGGCCCTTGCCCCTGAGCCTGGGGCCAGGCAGGGGGAACACACTCCCAGGCCAAGGGAGAACGACATGCACACGTCTGTTCCTGCCCCCTACACCGGCAGAGAGCTCGGGGGAGCCAGAGACTGCCAGGCTGCTGCTGGGCTGGCTGCCTGTGTGGGACGGGGCAGAGCCGACCTAGGGGCAAGTTGGGCCTCTTGCTCTCCCTGCTGCCCTGAGGCTGCTGGGTCAAAGAGGTCTTGGGCATCCAGCCCTTTGCTGGTGCCTTCCCTCTGACGAGGCCCTCTGAGCTCCAGCACCTTGCAGTGTGGAGACAGCCCCTGCCAGCAACCTCCTCTCCAAAGAGGCCTCAACCGAGGACTACACCCAGGGGAAAGGCACCAGCGGGGATGATCCTGGGGAGGCGCACGGACATGTCTGGACCCAGTCTCCGCTGCCTGCCCCTTGGTGGGGCAGTACCCCCGGAGTCCAGGAAGGTCTGGGCAAGTCTGGCCGGGGGCAGGGGCCCTGCTGGGTCCTGACCCTGGCCTGTGGGGCCTCTGAGCACAACCGGCCCTCTCCCACTGGAAGACCTCCCCGGCTGCCTCCAAAGTCCTGTTTGCAAACACTCCCGCCCGCTGTTCACGTCAGGCTCGCACAATGCTCCCAAGCCCGGGAGAAAAGCACTTCGGAGTGGTGCTCTCTCCGGGCCCTTGCCCCTGAGCCTGGGGGCAAGGCAGGGGGAACACACTCCCAGGCCAAGGCAGAAACACATGCACACGTCTGTTCCTGTCCCCTGCACCGGCAGAGAGCTTGGGGGAGCCAGAGTCTGTCAGGCAGGTGCTGGGTTGGCCGCCTGTGTGGGAAGGGGCAGAGCCGACCTAGGGGCAAGTTGGGCCTCTTGCTCTCCCTGCTGCCCTGAGGCTGCTGGGCCAAAGACGTCTTGGGCATCCAGCCCCTCACTGGTCCCTTCACTCTGACGAGGCCCTCTGAGCTCCAGCACCTTGCAGTGTGGAGACAGCCCCTGCCAGCAACCTCCTCTCCAAGGAGGCCTCAACCGAGGCCTAGGCCCAGGGGAAAGGCACCAGCGGGGATGAGCCAGGGGAGGCGCCCGAGCATGTCTGGACCCAGTTCCCGCAGCCTGCCCCTTGGTGGGGCAGTACCCCCGGAGGCCAGGAAGGTCTGGGCAAGGCTGGCCAGGGGCAGGGGCCCTGCTGGGTCCTGCGCCTGGCCTGTGGGGCCTCTGAGCACAACCGGCCCTCTCCCACTGAAAGACCTCCCCGGCTGCCTCCAAAGGCCGGTTTGCAAGCGCTACTGCCCTCTGTTCCCAGCAGGCGTGCACAATGCTCCTAAGCCCGGGAGGAAAGCGCTTCAGGGTGGTGCTCTCTCTGGGCCCTTGCCCCTGAGCCTGGGGGCAAGGCAGGGTGTCCACACTCCCAGGCCAAGGCAGAACCACATGCACACGTCTGATCTGCCCCCTGCACCGGCAGAGAGCTCTGGGGAGCCAGAGTCTGTCAGGCAGCTGCTGGGCTGGCCGCCTGTGTGGGAAGTGGCAGAGCCGACCTAGGGGCAAGTTGGGCCTCTTGACCTCCCTGCTGCCCTGAGGCTGCTGGGCCAAAGAGGTCTTGGGCCTCCAACCCCTTGCTGGTCCCTTCCCTCTGACGAGGCCCTCTGAGCTCCAGCACCTTGCAGTGTGGAGACAGCCCCTGCCAGCAACCTCCTCTCCAAGGAGGCCTAAACCGAGGCCTAGGCACAGGGGAAAGGCACCAGCGGGGATGAGCCTGGGGAGGCGCCCGGGCATGTATGGACCCAGTCCCCGCAGCCTGCCCCTTGGTGGGGCAGTACCCCTGGAGGCGAGGAAGGTCTGGGAAAGGCTGGCCAGGGGCAGGGGACCTGCTGGGTCCTGCCCCTGGCCTGTGGGGCCTCTGAGCACAACCGGCCCTCTCCCACTGGAAGACCTCCCCGGCTGCCTCCAAAGGCCGGTTTGGAAGCACTCCCGCCCACTGTTCCAACCAAGGGCGCACAACGCTCCCAAGCCCGGGAGAAAATCGCCTCTGGGTGGTGCTCTCTCCGGGCCCTTTCCCCTGAGCCTGGGGGCTAGGCAGGGGGTCCACAATCCCAGGCCAAGGCAGAACGACATGCACACGTCTGTTCCTGCCCCATGCACCGGCAGAGAGCTCGGGGGAGCCAGAGTCTGTCAGGCAGCTGCTGGGCTGGCCGCCTGTGTGGGAAGGGGCAGAGCCGACCTAGGGGCAAGTTGGGCCTCTTGCTCTCCCTGCTGCCCTGAGGCTGCTGGGACCAAAGAGATCTTGGGCATCCAGCCCCTTGCTTGTCCCTTCCCGCTGACGAGGCCCTCTGAGCTCCAGCACCTTGCAGTGTGGAGACAGCCCCTGCCAGCAACCTCCTCTCCAAGGAGGCCTCAACCGAGGCCTAGGACCAGGGGAAAGGCACCAGCGGGGATGAGCCTGGGGAGGCGCCCGGGCATGTCTGGACCCAGTCCCCGCAGCCTGCCCCTTGGTGGGGCAGTACCCCCGGAGGCCAGGAAGGTCTGGGCAAGGCTGGCCACGGGCAGGGGCCCTGCTGGGTCCTGCCCCTGGCCTGTGTGGCCTCTGAGCACAACCGGCCCTCTCCCACTGGAAGACTTCCCCGGCTGCCTCCAAAGGCCGGTTTGCCAACACTCCCGCCCGCTGTTCCCGCCAGGCACGCACAATTCTCCCAAGCCTGGGAGAAAAGCGCTTCGGGGTGTTGCTCTCTCCGGGCCCTTGCCCCTGAGCGTGGGGGCGAGGCAGTGGGTCCACACTCCCAGACCAACGCAGAACCACATGCACACGTCTTTTCCTGACCCCTGCACCGGCAGAGAGCTCGGGGGAGCCAGAGTCTGTCAGGCAGCTGCTGGGCTGGCCGCCTGTGTGGGAAGGGGCAGAGCCGACCTAGGGGCAAGTTGGGCCTCTTCCTCTCCCTGCTGCCCTGAGGCTGCTGGGCCAAAGAGGTCTTGGGCATCCAGTCCCTTGCTGGTCCCTTCCCTCTGACGAGGCCCTCTGAGCTCCAGCACCTTGCAGTGTGGAGACAGCCCCTGCCAGCAACCTCCTCTCCAAGGAGGCCTCAACCAAGGCCTAGGCCCAGGGGAAAGGCACCAGCGGGGATGAGCCTGGGGAGGCGCCCGGCCATGTCTGGACCCAGTCCCCGCAGCCTGCCCCTTGGTGGGGCAGTACCCCCGGAGGCCAGGAGGGTCTGGGCAAGGCTGCCAGGGGCAGGGACACTGCTGGGTCCTGCCCCTGGCCTGTGGGGCGTCTGAGCACAACCGGCACTCTCCCGCTGGAAGACCTCCCCGGCTGCCTCCAAAGGCCGGTTTGCAAGCACTCCCGCCCGCTGTTCCCGCCAGGCACGCACAATGCTCCCAAGCCCGGGAGAAAAGCGCTTCGGGGTGGTGCTCTCTCCGGGCCCTTGCCCCTGAGCCTGGGGGACAGGCAGGGGGAACACACTCCCAGGTCAAGGCAGAACGACATGCACACGTCTGTTCCTGCCCCCTACACCGGCAGAGTGTTCGGGGGAGCCAGAGACTGCCAGGCTGCTGCTGGGCTGGCTGCCTGTGTGTGACGGGGTAGAGCCGACCTAGGGGCAAGTTGGGCCTCTTGCTCTCCCTGCTGCCCTGAGGCTGCTGGGTCAAAGAGGTCTTGGGCATCCAGCCCTTTGCTGGTCCTTTCCCTCTGACGAGGCCCTCTGAGCTCCAGCACCTTGCAGTGTGCAGACAGCCCCTGCCGGCAACCTCCTCTCCAAGGAGGCCTCAACCGAGGCCTAGGCCCAGGGGAAAGGCACCAGCGGGGATGAGCCTGGGGAGGCGCCCGGGCATGTCTGGACCTAGGCCCCGCAGCCTGCCCCTTGGTGGGGCAGTACCCCCGGAGGCCAGGAAGGTCTGGGCAAGGCTGGCCAGGGGCAGGGGCCCTGCTGGGTCCTGCCCCTGGCCTGTGAGGCCTCTGAGAACAACTGGCACTCTCCCGCTGGAAGACCTCCCCGGCTGCCTCCAAAGGCTGGTTTGCAAGCACTCAATCCCGCTGTTCACGCCAGCTGCGCACAATGCTCCCAAGCCCGGGAGAAAAGCATTTTGGGGTGGTGCTCACTCCGGGCTTTGGAAGACCTCCCCCGCTGCCTCCAAGGCCGGTTTGCAAGCACTTCTGCCTGCTGTTCCCGCCACCCGCGCACAATGCTCCCAAGCCCGGGAGAAAAGCGTTTCGGGGTGGTGTTCTCTCTGGGCCCAAGAAAGACCTCCCGGGCTGCCCCCAAATGCCGGTTTGCAAGCACTCCCACTCGCTGTTCCCGCCATCCGTGCAAATGCTCCAAGCCCAGGAGAAAAGCCCTTCAGGGTGGTGCTCTCTCCCGGCCCTTGGAAGACCTCCCCGGCTGCCTCCAAAGGCTGGATTTCAAGTACTCCCTCCCGCTGTCCCGCCAGCCGCACACAATGCTCCCAATCACGGGAGAAAAGCGCTTCGGGGTGGTGCTCTCTACGGGCCCTTGGAAGACCTCCCCGTTTGTCTCCAAAGGCCGGTTTGCAAGCACTCATGCCCGCTGTTCCCGCCAGCCGCGCACAATGCTCCCAAGCCTAGGAGAAAAGCGCTTCGGGGTGGTGCTCTCTCCCGGCCCTTGGAAGACCTCCCCGGCTGCCTCCAAAGGCCGGTTTGCAAGCACTCAATCCCGCTGTTCCCGCCAGCCGCGCACAATGCTCCCAAGCCCGGGAGAAAAGCGCTTCGGGGTGGTGCTCTCTCCCGGCCCTTGGAAGACCTCCCCGGCTGCCTCCAAAGGCTGGTTTTCAAGAACTCCCTCCCGCTGACCCCCCAGCCGCACACAATGCTCCCAAGCCCGGGAGAAAAGCATTTTGGGGTGGTCTCTCTCGGGCCCTTGGAAGACTCCCCGGCTGCCTCTAAAGGCCGGTTTGCAAGCACTCATGTCCTCTGTTCCCGACAGCCGCGAACAATGCTCCCAATTCCGTGAGAAAAGTGCTTCGGGATGGTGCTCTCTCCGGGCCCTTGGAAGACCTCCCAAGCTGCCTCCAAAGGCCGGTTTGCAAGCACTCCCGCCCGCTGTTCCCGCCAGCCTCGCACAATGCTCCCAAGACCGGGAGAAAAGCGCTTCGGGGTGGTGTTCTCTCCGTGCCAATGGAGGACCTCCCTGGCTGCCCCCAAAGGCCGGTTTGCAAGCACTCCCACTCGCTGTTCCCGCCAGCCATGCACAATCCTCCAAAACCCCGGAGAAAAGCGCTTCGGGGTGGTGTTCTCTCCGTGCCCATGGAAGACCTCCCGGGGTGCCCCCAAAGGCCGGTTTGCAAGCACTCCCACTCGCTGTTCCCGCCATCCGCGCACAATGCTCCCAAGCCCGGGAGAAAAGCATTTTGGGGTGGTGCTCACACCGGGCCCTGGAAGACCTCCCCGGCTGCCTCCAAAGGACGGTTTTCAAGCACTCCTGCCTGCTGTTCCCGCCACCCGCGCACAATGCTCCCAAGACCGGGAGAAAAGCGCTTCGGGGTGGTGCTCTCTACAGGCCCTTGGAAGACCTCCCCGGCTGCCTCCAAAGGCCGGTTTGCAAGGACTCCTTCCTGCTGTTCCCGCCAGCCACGCACAATGCTCCCAAGCCCGGGAGAAAAGCATTTTGGGGTGGTGCTCACACCGGGCCCTGGAAGACCTCCCCGGCTGCCTCCAAAGGACGGTTTTCAAGCACTCCTGCCTGCTGTTCCCGCCACCCGCGCACAATGCTCCCAAGCCCGGGAGAAAAGCGCTTCGGGGTGGTGCTCTCTACAGGCCCTTGGAAGACCTCCCCGGCTGCCTCCAAAGGCCGGTTTGCAAGGACTCCTTCCTGCTGTTCCCGCCATCCGCGCACAATGCTCCCAAGCCCGGGAGAAAAGCATTTTGGGGTGGTGCTCACACCGGGCCCTGGAAGACCTCCCCGGCTGCCTCCAAAGGACGGTTTTCAAGCACTCCTGCCTGCTGTTCCCGCCACCCGCGCAGAATGCTCCCAAGCGCGGGAGAAAAGCGCTTCGGGGTGTTGCTCTCTACAGGCCCTTGGAAGACCTCCCCGGCTGCCTCCAAAGGCCGGTTTGCAAGCACTCCCGCCCGCTGTTCCCGCCAGGCACGCACAATGCTCCCAAGCCCGGGAGAAAAGCGCTTCGGGGTGGTGCTCTCTCCGGGCCCTTGCCCCTGAGCCTGGGGGCCAGGCAGTTGGAACACACTCCCAGGCCAAGGCAGAACGATATGCACACGTCTATTCCTGCCCCCTACACCGGCAGAGAGCTCGGGGGAGCCAGAGACTGCCAGGCTGCTGCTGGGCTGGCTGCCTGTGTGGGATGGGGCAGAGCCGATCTAGGGGCAAGTTGGTCCTCTTGCTCTATCTGCTGGCCTGAGGCTGCTGGGTCAAAGAGGTCTTGGGCATCCAGCCCTTTGCTGGTCCCTTCCCTCTGACGAGGCCCTCTGAGCTCCAGCACTTTGCAGTGTGGAGACAGCCCCTGCCAGCAACCTGCTCTCCAAAGAGGCCTCAACCGAGGCCTACGCCCAGGGGAAAAGCACCAGCGGGGATGATCCTGGGGCGGCGCACGGACATGTCTGGACCCAGTCCCCGCAGCCTGCCCCTTGGTGGGGCAGTACCCCCGGAGGCCAGGAAGGTCTGGGCAAGGCTGGCCAGGGGCAGGGTCCCTGCTGGGTCCTGCCCCTGGCCTGTGAGGCCTCTGAGCACAACCGGCCCTCTCCCACTGGAAGACCTCCCCAGCTGCCTCCAAAGTCCTGTTTGCAAACACTCCCGCACGCTGTTCACGCCAGGCTCGCACAATGCTCCCAATCCCGGGAGAAAAGCGCTTCGGGGTGGTGCTCTCTCCGGGCCCTTGCCCCTGAGCCTGGGGGCCAGGCAGTGGGTCCACACTCCCAGACCAAGGCAGAACCACATGCACACGTCTGTTCCTGACACCTGCACCGGCAGAGAGCTCGGGGGAGCCAGAGTCTGTCAGGCAGGTGCTGGGCTGGCCGCCTGTGTGGGAAGGGGCAGAGCCGACCTAGGGGCAAGTTGGGCCTCTTCCTCTCCCTGCTGCCCTGAGGCTGCTGGGCCAAAGACGTCTTGGGCATCCAGCCCCTTGTTGGTCCCTTCCCTCTGACGAGGCCCTCTGAGCTCCAGCACCTTGCAGTGTGGAGACAGCCCCTGCCAGCAACCTCCTCTCCAATGAGGCCTCAACCGAGGCCTAGGCCCAGGGGAAAGGCACCAGCGGGGATGAGCCTGGGGAGGCGCCCGGGCATGTCTGGACCCAGTCCCCGCAGCCTGCCCCTTGGTGGGGCAGTACCCCCGGAGGCCAGGAAGGTCTGTGCAAGGCTGCCAGGGGCAGGGACAGCGCTGGGTCCTGCCCCTGGCCTGTGGGACGTCTGAGCACAACCGGCACTCTCCCGCTGGAAGACCTCCCCGGCTGCCTCCAAAGGCCAGTTTGCAAGCACTCCCGCCCGCTGTTCCCGCCAGGCACGCACAATGCTCCCAAGCCCGGGAGAAAAGCGCTTCGGGGTGGTGCTCTCTTCGGGCCCTTGCCCCTAAGCCTGCGGGCCAGGCAGGGGGAACACACTCCCAGGCCAAGACAGAACGACATGAACACGTCTGTTCCTGCCCCCTACACCGGCAGAGAGCTCGGGGGAGCCAGAGTCTCTCAGGCAGGTGCTGGGCTGACCGCCTGTGTGGGAAGGGGCAGAGCCGACCTAGGGGCAAGTTGGGCCTCTTGCTCTCCCTGCTGCCCTGAGACTGCTGGGCCAAAGACGTCTTGGGCATCCAGCCCTTTGCTGGTCCCTTCCCTCTGACGAGGCCCTCTGAGCTCCAGCACCTTGCAGTGTGGAGACAGCACCTGCCAGCAATCTCCTCTCCAAGGAGGCCTCAACCGAGGCCTAGGCCCAGGGGAAAGGCACCAGCGGGGATGAGCCTGGGGAGGCGCCCGGGCATGTCTGGACCCAGTCCCCGCAGCCTGCCCCTTGGTGGGGCAGTACCCCTGGAGGCCAGGAAGGTCTGGGCAAGGCTGACCAGGGGCAGGGGACCTGCTGGGTCCTGCCCATGGCCTGTGGGGCCTCTGAGCACAACCGGCCCTCTCCCACTGGAAGACCTCCCCGGCTGCCTCCAAAGGCCGTTTTGCACGCACTCCCGCCCACTGTTCCCACCAAGCGCGCACAATGCTCCCAAGCCCGGGAGAAAAGCGCTTCGGGGTGGTGCTCTCTCCGGGCCCTTGCCCCTGAGCCTGGGGGCCAGGCAGGGGGTCCACACTCCCAGGCCAAGGCAGAACCACATGCACACGTCTGTTCCTGACCCCTGCACCGGCAGAGAGCTCGGGGGAGCCAGAGTCTGTCAGGCAGCTGCTGGGCTGGCCGCCTTTGTGGGAAGGGGCAGAGCCGACCTAGGGGCAATTTGGGCCTCTTGCTCTCCCTGCTGCCCTGAGTCTGCTGGGCCAAAGAGGTCTTGGGCATCCAGCCCTTTGCTTGTCCCTTCCCTCTGACGAGACCCTCTGAGCTCCAGCACCTTGCAGTGTGGAGACAGCCCCTGCCAGCAACCTCCTCTCCAAGGAGGCCTCAACCGAGACCTAGGACCAGGGGAAAGGCACCAGCGGGGATGAGCCTGGGGAGGCGCCCGGGCATGTCTGGACCCAGTCCCCGCAGCCTGCCCCTTGGTGGGGCAGTACCCCCGGAGGCCAGGAAGGTCTGGGAAAGGCTGGCCAGGGGGCAGGGGACCTGCTGGGTCCTGCCCCTGGCCTGTGGGGCCTCTGAGCACACCCGGCCCTCTCCCACTGGAAGACCTCCCCGGCTGCCTCCAAAGTCCTGTTTGCCAACACTCCCACCCGCTGTTCACGCCAGACTTGCACAATGCTCCCAAGCCCGGGAGAAAAGCGCTTCGGGGTGGTGCTCTCTCCGGGCCCTTGCCCCTGAGCCTGGGGGCAAGGCATGGGGAACACACTCCCAGGCCAAGGCAGAACCACATGCCCACGTCTGTTCCTGTCCCCTGCACCGGCAGAGAGCTTGGGGGAGCCAGAGTCTGTCAGGCAGCTGCTGGGTTGGCCGCCTGTGTGGGAAGGGGCAGAGCCGCCCTAGGGGCAAGTTGGGCCTCTTGCTCTCCCTGCTGCCCTGAGGCTGCTGGGCCAAAGACGTCTTGGGCATCCAGCCCCTTACTGGTCCCTTCCCTCTGACGAGGCCCTCTGAGCTCCAGCACCTTGCAGTGTGGAGACAGCCCCTGCCAGCAACCTCCTCTCCAAGGAGGCCTCAACCGAGGCCTAGGCCCAGGGGAAAGGCACCAGCGGGGATGACCCAGGGGAGGCGCCCGAGCATGTCTGGACACAGTCCCCGCAGCCTGCCCCTTGGTGGGGCAGTACCCCCGGAGGCCAGGAAGGTCTGGGTAAGGCTGGCCAGGGGCAGGGGCCCTGCTGGGTCCTGCCCCTGGCCTGTGGGGCCTCTGAGCACAACCGGCCCTCTCCCACTGGAAGACCTCCCCGGCTGCCTCCAAAGGCCGGTTTGCAAGCGTTCCCGGCCACTGTTCCCAGCAGGCGGGCACAATGCTCCTAAGCCCGGAAGAAAAGCGCTTCAGGGTGGTGCTCTCTCTGGGCCCTTGCCCCTGAGCCTGGGGGCAAGGCAGGGTGTCCACACTCCCAGGCCAAGGCAGAACCACATGCACACGTCTGATCTGCCCCCTGCACCGGCAGAGAGCTCGGGGGAGCCAGAGTCTGTCAGGCAGCTGCTGGGCTGGCCGCCTGTGTGGGAAGTGGCAGAGCCGACCTAGGGGCAAGTTGGGCCTCTTGCTCTCCCTGCTGCCCTGAGGCTGCTGGGCCAAAGAGGTCTTGGGCATCCAGCCCCTTGCTGGTCCCTTCCCTCTGACGAGGCCCTCTGAGCTCCAGCACCTTGCAGTGTGGAGACAGCCCCTGCCAGCAACCTCCTCTCCAAGGAGGCCTCAACCGAGGCCTAGGCCCAGGGGAAAGGCACCAGCGGGGATGAGCCTGGGGAGGCGCCCGGGCATGTCTGGACCCAGTCCCCGCAGCCTGCCCCTTGGTGGGGCAGTACCCCCGGAGGCCAGGAAGGTCTGTGCAAGGCTGCCAGGGGCAGGGACAGCGCTGGGTCCTGCCCCTGGCCTGTGGGACGTCTGAGCACAACCGGCACTCTCCCGCTGGAAGACCTCCCCGGCTGCCTCCAAAGGCCAGTTTGCAAGCACTCCCGCCCGCTGTTCCCGCCAGGCTCGCACAATGCTCCCAAGCCCGGGAGAAAAGCGCTTCGGGGTGGTGCTCTCTCCGGGCCCTTGCCCCTAAGCCTGCGGGCCAGGCAGGGGGAACACACTCCCAGGCCAAGACAGAACGACATGAACACGTCTGTTCCTGCCCCCTACACCGGCAGAGAGCTCGGGGGAGCCAGAGTCTCTCAGGCAGGTGCTGGGCTGGCCACCTGTGTGGGAAGGGGCAGAGCCGACCTAGGGGCAAGTTGGGCCTCTTGCTCTCCCTGCTGCCCTGAGGCTGCTGGGCCAAAGAGGTCTTGGGCATCCAGCCCCTTGCTGGTCCCTTCCCTCTGACGAGGCCCTTTGAGCTCCAGCACCTTGCAGTGTGGAGACAGCCCCTGCCAGCAACATCCTCTCCAAGGAGGCCTCAACCGAGGCCTAGGCCCAGGGGAAAAGCACCAGCGGGGATGAGCCTGGGGAGGCGCCCGGGCATGTCTGGACCCAGTCCCCGCAGCCTGCCCCTTGGTGGGGCAGTACCCCCGGAGGCCAGGAAGATCTGGGCAAGGCTGGCCAGGGGCAGGGGCCCTGCTGGGTCCTCCCCATGGCCTGTGGGGCCTCTGAGCACAACCGGCCCTCTCCCACTGGAAGACCTCCCCGGCTGCCTCCAAAGGCCAGTTTGCCAACACTCCCGCCCGCTGTTCCCGCCAGGCACGCACAATGCTCCCAAGCCCGGGAGAAAAGCGCTTCGGGGTGGTGCTCTCTCCGGGCCCTTGCCCCTTAGCCTGTGGGCAAGGCAGGGGGAACACACTCCCAGACCAAGGCAGAAACACATGCACACGTCTGGTCCTGTCCCCTGCACCGGCAGAGAGCTCGGGGGAGCCAGAGTCTCTCAGGCAGGTGCTGGGCTGGCCGCCTGTGTGGGAAGGGGCAGAGCCGACCTAGGGGCAAGTTGGGCCTCTTGCTCTCCCTGCTGCCCTGAGGCTGCAGGGCCAAAGACGTCTTGGGCATCCAGCCCCTTACTGGTCCCTTCCCTCTGACGAGGCCCTCTGAGCTCCAGCACCTTGCAGTGTGGAGACAGCCCCTGCCAGCAATCTCCTCTCCAAGGAGGCCTCAACCGAGGCCTAGGCCCAGGGGAAAGGCACCAGCGGGGTTGAGCCAGGGGAGGCGCCCGGGCATGTCTGGACCCTGTCCCCGCAGCCTGCCCCTTGGTGGGGCAGTACCCCCGGAGGCCAGGAAGGTCTGGGCAAGGCTGGCCAGGGGCAGGGGCCCTGCTGGGTCCTGCCCCTGGCCTGTGGGGCCTCTGAGCACAACCGGCACTCTCCCACTGGTAGACCTCCACGGCTGCCTCCAAAGTCCTGTTTGCAAACACTCCCGCCCGCTGTTCACGCCAGGCTCGCACAATGCTCCCAAGCCCGGGAGAAAAGCGCATTGGGGTGGTGCTCTCTCCAGGCCCTTGCCCCTGAGCCTGGGGGCAAGGCAGGGGGAACACACTCCCAGGCCAAGGCAGAACCACATGCCCACGTCTGTTCCTGTCCCCTGCACCGGCAGAGAGCTTGGGGGAGCCAGAGTCTGTCAGGCAGCTGCTGGGTTGGCCGCCTGTGTGGGAAGGGGCAGAGCCGCCCTAGGGGCAAGTTGGGCCTCTTGCTCTCCCTGCTGCCCTGAGGCTGCTGGGCCAAAGACGTCTTGGGCATCCAGCCCCTTACTGGTCCCTTCCCTCTGACGAGGCCCTCTGAGCTCCAGCACCTTGCAGTGTGGAGACAGCCCCTGCCAGCAACCTCCTCTCCAAGGAGGCCTCAACCGAGGCCTAGGCCCAGGGGAAAGGCACCAGCGGGGATGAGCCTGGGGAGGCGCCCGGGCATGTCTGGACCCAGGCCCCGCAGCCTGCCCCTTGGTGGGGCAGTACCCCCGGAGGCCAGGAAGGTCTGGGCAAGGCTGGCCAGGGGCAGGGGCCCTGCTGGTTCCTGCCCCTGGCCTGTGAGGCCTCTGAGAACAACTGGCACTCTCCCGCTGGAAGACCTCCCCGGCTGCCTCCAAAGGCTGGTTTGCAAGCACTCAATCCCGCTGTTCACGCCAGCTGCGCACAATGCTCCCAAGCCCGGGAGAAAAGCATTTTGGGGTGGTGCTCACTCCGGGCTTTGGAAGACCTCCCCGGCTGCCTCCAAGGCCGGTTTGCAAGCACTTCTGCCTGCTGTTCCCGCCACCCGCGCACAATGCTCCCAAGCCCGGGAGAAAAGCGTTTCGGGGTGGTGTTCTCTCTGGGCCCAAGAAAGACCTCCCGGGCTGCCCCCAAATGCCGGTTTGCAAGCACTCCCACTCGCTGTTCCCGCCATCCGTGCAAATGCTCCAAGCCCAGGAGAAAAGCCCTTCAGGGTGGTGCTCTCTCCCGGCCCTTGGAAGACCTCCCCGGCTGCCTCCAAAGGCTGGATTTCAAGTACTCCCTCCCGCTGTCCCGCCAGCCGCACACAATGCTCCCAATCACGGGAGAAAAGCGCTTCGGGGTGGTGCTCTCTACGGGCCCTTGGAAGACCTCCCCGTTTGTCTCCAAAGGCCGGTTTGCAAGCACTCATGCCCGCTGTTCCCGCCAGCCGCGCACAATGCTCCCAAGCCTAGGAGAAAAGCGCTTCGGGGTGGTGCTCTCTCCCGGCCCTTGGAAGACCTCCCCGGCTGCCTCCAAAGGCCGGTTTGCAAGCACTCAATCCCGCTGTTCCCGCCAGCCGCGCACAATGCTCCCAAGCCCGGGAGAAAAGCGCTTCGGGGTGGTGCTCTCTCCCGGCCCTTGGAAGACCTCCCCGGCTGCCTCCAAAGGCTGGTTTTCAAGAACTCCCTCCCGCTGACCCCCCAGCCGCACACAATGCTCCCAAGCCCGGGAGAAAAGCATTTTGGGGTGGTCTCTCTCGGGCCCTTGGAAGACTCCCCGGCTGCCTCTAAAGGCCGGTTTGCAAGCACTCATGTCCTCTGTTCCCGACAGCCGCGAACAATGCTCCCAATTCCGTGAGAAAAGTGCTTCGGGATGGTGCTCTCTCCGGGCCCTTGGAAGACCTCCCAAGCTGCCTCCAAAGGCCGGTTTGCAAGCACTCCCGCCCGCTGTTCCCGCCAGCCTCGCACAATGCTCCCAAGACCGGGAGAAAAGCGCTTCGGGGTGGTGTTCTCTCCGTGCCAATGGAGGACCTCCCTGGCTGCCCCCAAAGGCCGGTTTGCAAGCACTCCCACTCGCTGTTCCCGCCAGCCATGCACAATCCTCCAAAACCCCGGAGAAAAGCGCTTCGGGGTGGTGTTCTCTCCGTGCCCATGGAAGACCTCCCGGGGTGCCCCCAAAGGCCGGTTTGCAAGCACTCCCACTCGCTGTTCCCGCCATCCGCGCACAATGCTCCCAAGCCCGGGAGAAAAGCATTTTGGGGTGGTGCTCACACCGGGCCCTGGAAGACCTCCCCGGCTGCCTCCAAAGGACGGTTTTCAAGCACTCCTGCCTGCTGTTCCCGCCACCCGCGCACAATGCTCCCAAGCCCGGGAGAAAAGCGCTTCGGGGTGGTGCTCTCTACAGGCCCTTGGAAGACCTCCCCGGCTGCCTCCAAAGGCCGGTTTGCAAGGACTCCTTCCTGCTGTTCCCGCCATCCGCGCACAATGCTCCCAAGCCCGGGAGAAAAGCATTTTGGGGTGGTGCTCACACCGGGCCCTGGAAGACCTCCCCGGCTGCCTCCAAAGGACGGTTTTCAAGCACTCCTGCCTGCTGTTCCCGCCACCCGCGCAGAATGCTCCCAAGCGCGGGAGAAAAGCGCTTCGGGCTGGTGCTCTCTACAGGCCCTTGGAAGACCTCCCCGGCTGCCTCCAAAGGCCGGTTTGCAAGCACTCCCGCCCGCTGTTCCCGCCAGGCACGCACAATGCTCCCAAGCCCGGGAGAAAAGCGCTTCGGGGTGGTGCTCTCTCCAGGCCCTTGCCCCTGAGCCTGGGGGCCAGGCAGTTGGAACACACTCCCAGGCCAAGGCAGAACCACATGCACACGTCTGATCTGCCCCCTGCACCGGCAGAGAGCTCGGGGGAGCCAGAGTCTGTCAGGCAGCTGCTGGTCTGGCCGCCTGTGTGGGAAGTGGCAGAGCCGACCTAGGGGCAAGTTGGGCCTCTTGCTCTCCCTGCTGCCCTGAGGCTGCTGGGCCAAAGAGGTCTTGGGCATCCAGCCCCTTGCTGGTCCCTTCCCTCTGACGAGGCCCTCTGAGCTCCAGCACCTTGCAGTGTGGAGACAGCCCGTGCCAGCAACCTCCTCTCCAAGGAGGCCTCAACCGAGGCCTAGGCCCAGGGGAAAGGCACCAGCGGGGATGAGCCTGGGGAGGCGCCCGGGCATGTCTGGACCCAGTCCCCGCAGCCTGCCCCTTGGTGGGGCAGTACCCCCGGAGGCCAGGAAGGTCTGGGCAAGGCTGGCCAGGGGCAGGGGCCCTGCTGGGTCCTGCCCCTGGCCTGTGGGGCCTCTGAGCACAACCGGCCCTCTCCCACTGGAAGAACTCCCCGGCTGCCTCCAAAGGCCAGTTTGCCAACACTCCCGCCCGCTGTTCCCGCCAGGCAAGCACAATGCTCCCAAGCCCGGGAGAAAAGCGCTTCGGGGTGGTGCTCTCCTCGGGCCCTTGCCCCTGAGCCTGGGGGCCAGGCAGTTGGTCCACTCTCCCAGACCAAGGCAGAACCACATGCACACGTCTGTTCCTGACCCCTGCACCGGCAGAGAGCTCAGGGGAGCCAGAGTCTGTCAGGCAGCTGCTGGGCTGGCCGCCTGTGTGGGAAGGGGCAGAGCCAACCTAGGGGCAAGTTGGGCCTCTTCCTCTCCCTGCTGCCCTGAGGCTGCTGGGCCAAAGAGGTCTTGGGCATCCAGCCCCTTGCTGGTCCCTTCCCTCTGACGAGGCCCTTTGAGCTCCAGCACCTTGCAGTGTGGAGACAGCCCCTGCCAGCAACATCCTCTCCAAGGAGGCCTCAACCGAGGCCTAGGCCCAGGGGAAAGGCACCAGCGGGGATGAGCCTGGGGAGGCGCCCGGGCATGTCTGGACCCAGTCCCCGCAGCCTGCCCCTTGGTGGGGCAGTACCCCCGGAGGCCAGGAAGATCTGGGCAAGGCTGGCCAGGGGCAGGGGCCCTGCTGGGTCCTCCCCATGGCCTGTGGGGCCTCTGAGCACAACCGGCCCTCTCCCACTGGAAGACCTCCCCGGCTGCCTCCAAAGGCCAGTTTGCCAACACTCCTGCCCGCTCTTCCCGCCAGGCACGCACAATGCTCCCAAGCCCGGGAGAAAAGCGCTTCGGGGTGGTGCTCTCTCCGGGCCCTTGCCCCTGAGCCTGTGGGCAAGGCAGGGGGAACACACTCCCAGACCAAGGCAGAAACACATGCACACGTCTGGTCCTGTCCCCGGCACCGGCAAAGAGCTCGGGGGAGCCAGAGTCTCTCAGGCAGGTGCTGGGCTGGCCGCCTGTGTGGGAAGGGGCAGAGCCGACCTAGGGGCAAGTTGGGCCTCTTGCTCTCCCTGCTGCCCTGAGGCTGCAGGGCCAAAGACGTCTTGGGCATCCAGCCCCTTACTGGTCCCTTCCCTCTGACGAGGCCCTCTGAGCTCCAGCACCTTGCAGTGTGGAGACAGCCCCTGCCAGCAATCTCCTCTCCAAGGAGGCCTCAACCGAGGCCTAGGCCCAGGGGAAAGGCACCAGCGGGGTTGAGCCAGGGGAGGCGCCCGGGCATGTCTGGACCCTATCCCCGCAGCCTGCCCCTTGGTGGGGCAGTACCCCCGGAGGCCAGGAAGGTCTGGGCAAGGCTGGCCAGGGGCAGGGGCCCTGCTGGGTCCTGCCCCTGGCCTGTGGGGCCTCTGAGCACAACCGGCCCTCTCCCACTGGTAGACCTCCACGGCTGCCTCCAAAGTCCTGTTTGCAAACACTCCCGCCCGCTGTTCACGCCAGGCTCGCACAATGCTCCCAAGCCCGGGAGAAAAGCGCATTGGGGTGGTGCTCTCTCCGGGCCCTTGCCCCTGAGCCTGGGGGCAAGGCAGGGGGAACACACTCCCAGGCAAAGGCAGAACCACATGCCCACGTCTGTTCCTGTCCCCTGCACCGGCAGAGAGCTTGGGGGAGCCAGAGTCTGTCAGGCAGCTGCTGGGTTGGCCGCCTGTGTGGGAAGGGGCAGAGCCGCCCTAGGGGCAAGTTGGGCCTCTTGCTCTCCCTGCTGCCCTGAGGCTGCTGGGCCAAAGACGTCTTGGGCATCCAGCCCCTTACTGGTCCCTTCCCTCTGACGAGGCCCTCTGAGCTCCAGCACCTTGCAGTGTGGAGACAGCCCCTGCCAGCAACCTCCTCTCCAAGGAGGCCTCAACCGAGGCCTAGGCCCAGGGGAAAGGCACCAGCGGGGATGAGCCTGGGGAGGCGCCCGGGCATGTCTGGACCCAGGCCCCGCAGCCTGCCCCTTGGTGGGGCAGTACCCCCGGAGGCCAGGAAGGTCTGGGCAAGGCTGGCCAGGGGCAGGGTCCCTGCTGCGTCCTGCCCCTGGCCTGTGGGGCCTCTGAGCACAACCGGCCCTCTCCCACTGGAAGACCTCTCCGGCTGCCTCCAAAGGCCGGTTTGCAAGCGCTCCCGCCCACTGTTCCCAGCAGGCGTGCACAATGCTCCCAAGCCCGGGAGAAAAGCACTTCAGGGTGGTGCTCTCTCCGGGCCCTTGCCCCTGAGCCTGGGGGCAAGGCAGGGTGTCCACACTCCCAGGACAAGGCAGAACCACATGCAGACGTCTGATCTGCCCCCTGCACCGGCAGAGAGCTCGGGGGAGCCAGAGTCTGTCAGGCAGCTGCTGGGCTGGCCGCCTGTGTGGGAAGGGGCAGAGCCGACCTAGGGGCAAGTTGGGCCTCTTGCTCTCCCTGCTGCCCTGAGGCTGCTGGGCCAAAGACGTCTTGGGCATCTAGCCCCTTGCTGGTCCCTTCCCTCTGACGAGGCCCTCTGAGCTCCAGCACCTTGCAGTGTGGAGACAGCACCTGCCAGCAACCTCCTCTCCAAGGAGGCCTCAACCGAGGCCTAGGCCCAGGGGAAAGGCACCAGCGGGGATGAGCCTTGGGGAGGCGCCCGGGCATGTCTGGACCCAGTCCCCGCAGCCTGCCCCTTGGTGGGGCAGTACCCCCGGAGGCCAGGAAGGTCTGGGCAAGGCTGGCCAGGGGCAGGGGCCCTGCTGGTTCCTGCCCCTGGCCTGTGAGGCCTCTGAGAACAACTGGCACTCTCCCGCTGGAAGACCTCCCCGGCTGCCTCCAAAGGCTGGTTTGCAAGCACTCAATCCCGCTGTTCACGCCAGCTGCGCACAATGCTCCCAAGCCCGGGAGAAAAGCATTTTGGGGTGGTGCTCACTCCGGGCTTTGGAAGACCTCCCCGGCTGCCTCCAAGGCCGGTTTGCAAGCACTTCTGCCTGCTGTTCCCGCCACCCGCGCACAATGCTCCCAAGCCCGGGAGAAAAGCGTTTCGGGGTGGTGTTCTCTCTGGGCCCAAGAAAGACCTCCCGGGCTGCCCCCAAATGCCGGTTTGCAAGCACTCCCACTCGCTGTTCCCGCCATCCGTGCAAATGCTCCAAGCCCAGGAGAAAAGCCCTTCAGGGTGGTGCTCTCTCCCGGCCCTTGGAAGACCTCCCCGGCTGCCTCCAAAGGCTGGATTTCAAGTACTCCCTCCCGCTGTCCCGCCAGCCGCACACAATGCTCCCAATCACGGGAGAAAAGCGCTTCGGGGTGGTGCTCTCTACGGGCCCTTGGAAGACCTCCCCGTTTGTCTCCAAAGGCCGGTTTGCAAGCACTCATGCCCGCTGTTCCCGCCAGCCGCGCACAATGCTCCCAAGCCTAGGAGAAAAGCGCTTCGGGGTGGTGCTCTCTCCCGGCCCTTGGAAGACCTCCCCGGCTGCCTCCAAAGGCCGGTTTGCAAGCACTCAATCCCGCTGTTCCCGCCAGCCGCGCACAATGCTCCCAAGCCCGGGAGAAAAGCGCTTCGGGGTGGTGCTCTCTCCCGGCCCTTGGAAGACCTCCCCGGCTGCCTCCAAAGGCTGGTTTTCAAGAACTCCCTCCCGCTGACCCCCCAGCCGCACACAATGCTCCCAAGCCCGGGAGAAAAGCATTTTGGGGTGGTCTCTCTCGGGCCCTTGGAAGACTCCCCGGCTGCCTCTAAAGGCCGGTTTGCAAGCACTCATGTCCTCTGTTCCCGACAGCCGCGAACAATGCTCCCAATTCCGTGAGAAAAGTGCTTCGGGATGGTGCTCTCTCCGGGCCCTTGGAAGACCTCCCAAGCTGCCTCCAAAGGCCGGTTTGCAAGCACTCCCGCCCGCTGTTCCCGCCAGCCTCGCACAATGCTCCCAAGACCGGGAGAAAAGCGCTTCGGGGTGGTGTTCTCTCCGTGCCAATGGAGGACCTCCCTGGCTGCCCCCAAAGGCCGGTTTGCAAGCACTCCCACTCGCTGTTCCCGCCAGCCATGCACAATCCTCCAAAACCCCGGAGAAAAGCGCTTCGGGGTGGTGTTCTCTCCGTGCCCATGGAAGACCTCCCGGGGTGCCCCCAAAGGCCGGTTTGCAAGCACTCCCACTCGCTGTTCCCGCCATCCGCGCACAATGCTCCCAAGCCCGGGAGAAAAGCATTTTGGGGTGGTGCTCACACCGGGCCCTGGAAGACCTCCCCGGCTGCCTCCAAAGGACGGTTTTCAAGCACTCCTGCCTGCTGTTCCCGCCACCCGCGCACAATGCTCCCAAGCCCGGGAGAAAAGCGCTTCGGGGTGGTGCTCTCTACAGGCCCTTGGAAGACCTCCCCGGCTGCCTCCAAAGGCCGGTTTGCAAGGACTCCTTCCTGCTGTTCCCGCCATCCGCGCACAATGCTCCCAAGCCCGGGAGAAAAGCATTTTGGGGTGGTGCTCACACCGGGCCCTGGAAGACCTCCCCGGCTGCCTCCAAAGGACGGTTTTCAAGCACTCCTGCCTGCTGTTCCCGCCACCCGCGCAGAATGCTCCCAAGCGCGGGAGAAAAGCGCTTCGGGGTGGTGCTCTCTACAGGCCCTTGGAAGACCTCCCCGGCTGCCTCCAAAGGCCGGTTTGCAAGCACTCCCGCCCGCTGTTCCCGCCAGGCACGCACAATGCTCCCAAGCCCGGGAGAAAAGCGCTTCGGGGTGGTGCTCTCTCCAGGCCCTTGCCCCTGAGCCTGGGGGCCAGGCAGTTGGAACACACTCCCAGGCCAAGGCAGAACCACATGCACACGTCTGATCTGCCCCCTGCACCGGCAGAGAGCTCGGGGGAGCCAGAGTCTGTCAGGCAGCTGCTGGTCTGGCCGCCTGTGTGGGAAGTGGCAGAGCCGACCTAGGGGCAAGTTGGGCCTCTTGCTCTACCTGCTGCCCTGAGGCTGCTGGGCCAAAGAGGTCTTGGGCATCCAGCCCCTTGCTGGTCCCTTCCCTCTGACGAGGCCCTCTGAGCTCCAGCACCTTGCAGTGTGGAGACAGCCCGTGCCAGCAACCTCCTCTCCAAGGAGGCCTCAACCGAGGCCTAGGCCCAGGGGAAAGGCACCAGCGGGGATGAGCCTGGGGAGGCGCCCGGGCATGTCTGGACCCTATCCCCGCAGCCTGCCCCTTGGTGGGGCAGTACCCCCGGAGGCCAGGAAGGTCTGGGCAAGGCTGGCCAGGGGCAGGGGCCCTGCTGGGTCCTGCCCCTGGCCTGTGGGGCCTCTGAGCACAACCGGCCCTCTCCCACTGGTAGACCTCCACGGCTGCCTCCAAAGTCCTGTTTGCAAACACTCCCGCCCGCTGTTCACGCCAGGCTCGCACAATGCTCCCAAGCCCGGGAGAAAAGCGCATTGGGGTGGTGCTCTCTCCGGGCCCTTGCCCCTGAGCCTGGGGGCAAGGCAGGGGGAACACACTCCCAGGCAAAGGCAGAACCACATGCCCACGTCTGTTCCTGTCCCCTGCACCGGCAGAGAGCTTGGGGGAGCCAGAGTCTGTCAGGCAGCTGCTGGGTTGGCCGCCTGTGTGGGAAGGGGCAGAGCCGCCCTAGGGGCAAGTTGGGCCTCTTGCTCTCCCTGCTGCCCTGAGGCTGCTGGGCCAAAGACGTCTTGGGCATCCAGCCCCTTACTGGTCCCTTCCCTCTGACGAGGCCCTCTGAGCTCCAGCACCTTGCAGTGTGGAGACAGCCCCTGCCAGCAACCTCCTCTCCAAGGAGGCCTCAACCGAGGCCTAGGCCCAGGGGAAAGGCACCAGCGGGGATGAGCCTGGGGAGGCGCCCGGGCATGTCTGGACCCAGGCCCCGCAGCCTGCCCCTTGGTGGGGCAGTACCCCCGGAGGCCAGGAAGGTCTGGGCAAGGCTGGCCAGGGGCAGGGTCCCTGCTGCGTCCTGCCCCTGGCCTGTGGGGCCTCTGAGCACAACCGGCCCTCTCCCACTGGAAGACCTCTCCGGCTGCCTCCAAAGGCCGGTTTGCAAGCGCTCCCGCCCACTGTTCCCAGCAGGCGTGCACAATGCTCCCAAGCCCGGGAGAAAAGCACTTCAGGGTGGTGCTCTCTCCGGGCCCTTGCCCCTGAGCCTGGGGGCAAGGCAGGGTGTCCACACTCCCAGGACAAGGCAGAACCACATGCAGACGTCTGATCTGCCCCCTGCACCGGCAGAGAGCTCGGGGGAGCCAGAGTCTGTCAGGCAGCTGCTGGGCTGGCCGCCTGTGTGGGAAGGGGCAGAGCCGACCTAGGGGCAAGTTGGGCCTCTTGCTCTCCCTGCTGCCCTGAGGCTGCTGGGCCAAAGACGTCTTGGGCATCTAGCCCCTTGCTGGTCCCTTCCCTCTGACGAGGCCCTCTGAGCTCCAGCACCTTGCAGTGTGGAGACAGCACCTGCCAGCAACCTCCTCTCCAAGGAGGCCTCAACCGAGGCCTAGGCCCAGGGGAAAGGCACCAGCGGGGATGAGCCTGGGGAGGCGCCCGGGCATGTCTGGACCCAGTCCCCGCAGCCTGCCCCTTGGTGGGGCAGTACCCCCGGAGGCCAGGAAGGTCTGGGCAAGGCTGGCCAGGGGCAGGGGCCCTGCTGGTTCCTGCCCCTGGCCTGTGAGGCCTCTGAGAACAACTGGCACTCTCCCGCTGGAAGACCTCCCCGGCTGCCTCCAAAGGCTGGTTTGCAAGCACTCAATCCCGCTGTTCACGCCAGCTGCGCACAATGCTCCCAAGCCCGGGAGAAAAGCATTTTGGGGTGGTGCTCACTCCGGGCTTTGGAAGACCTCCCCGGCTGCCTCCAAGGCCGGTTTGCAAGCACTTCTGCCTGCTGTTCCCGCCACCCGCGCACAATGCTCCCAAGCCCGGGAGAAAAGCGTTTCGGGGTGGTGTTCTCTCTGGGCCCAAGAAAGACCTCCCGGGCTGCCCCCAAATGCCGGTTTGCAAGCACTCCCACTCGCTGTTCCCGCCATCCGTGCAAATGCTCCAAGCCCAGGAGAAAAGCCCTTCAGGGTGGTGCTCTCTCCCGGCCCTTGGAAGACCTCCCCGGCTGCCTCCAAAGGCTGGATTTCAAGTACTCCCTCCCGCTGTCCCGCCAGCCGCACACAATGCTCCCAATCACGGGAGAAAAGCGCTTCGGGGTGGTGCTCTCTACGGGCCCTTGGAAGACCTCCCCGTTTGTCTCCAAAGGCCGGTTTGCAAGCACTCATGCCCGCTGTTCCCGCCAGCCGCGCACAATGCTCCCAAGCCTAGGAGAAAAGCGCTTCGGGGTGGTGCTCTCTCCCGGCCCTTGGAAGACCTCCCCGGCTGCCTCCAAAGGCCGGTTTGCAAGCACTCAATCCCGCTGTTCCCGCCAGCCGCGCACAATGCTCCCAAGCCCGGGAGAAAAGCGCTTCGGGGTGGTGCTCTCTCCCGGCCCTTGGAAGACCTCCCCGGCTGCCTCCAAAGGCTGGTTTTCAAGAACTCCCTCCCGCTGACCCCCCAGCCGCACACAATGCTCCCAAGCCCGGGAGAAAAGCATTTTGGGGTGGTCTCTCTCGGGCCCTTGGAAGACTCCCCGGCTGCCTCTAAAGGCCGGTTTGCAAGCACTCATGTCCTCTGTTCCCGACAGCCGCGAACAATGCTCCCAATTCCGTGAGAAAAGTGCTTCGGGATGGTGCTCTCTCCGGGCCCTTGGAAGACCTCCCAAGCTGCCTCCAAAGGCCGGTTTGCAAGCACTCCCGCCCGCTGTTCCCGCCAGCCTCGCACAATGCTCCCAAGACCGGGAGAAAAGCGCTTCGGGGTGGTGTTCTCTCCGTGCCAATGGAGGACCTCCCTGGCTGCCCCCAAAGGCCGGTTTGCAAGCACTCCCACTCGCTGTTCCCGCCAGCCATGCACAATCCTCCAAAACCCCGGAGAAAAGCGCTTCGGGGTGGTGTTCTCTCCGTGCCCATGGAAGACCTCCCGGGGTGCCCCCAAAGGCCGGTTTGCAAGCACTCCCACTCGCTGTTCCCGCCATCCGCGCACAATGCTCCCAAGCCCGGGAGAAAAGCATTTTGGGGTGGTGCTCACACCGGGCCCTGGAAGACCTCCCCGGCTGCCTCCAAAGGACGGTTTTCAAGCACTCCTGCCTGCTGTTCCCGCCACCCGCGCACAATGCTCCCAAGCCCGGGAGAAAAGCGCTTCGGGGTGGTGCTCTCTACAGGCCCTTGGAAGACCTCCCCGGCTGCCTCCAAAGGCCGGTTTGCAAGGACTCCTTCCTGCTGTTCCCGCCATCCGCGCACAATGCTCCCAAGCCCGGGAGAAAAGCATTTTGGGGTGGTGCTCACACCGGGCCCTGGAAGACCTCCCCGGCTGCCTCCAAAGGACGGTTTTCAAGCACTCCTGCCTGCTGTTCCCGCCACCCGCGCAGAATGCTCCCAAGCGCGGGAGAAAAGCGCTTCGGGCTGGTGCTCTCTACAGGCCCTTGGAAGACCTCCCCGGCTGCCTCCAAAGGCCGGTTTGCAAGCACTCCCGCCCGCTGTTCCCGCCAGGCACGCACAATGCTCCCAAGCCCGGGAGAAAAGCGCTTCGGGGTGGTGCTCTCTCCAGGCCCTTGCCCCTGAGCCTGGGGGCCAGGCAGTTGGAACACACTCCCAGGCCAAGGCAGAACCACATGCACACGTCTGATCTGCCCCCTGCACCGGCAGAGAGCTCGGGGGAGCCAGAGTCTGTCAGGCAGCTGCTGGTCTGGCCGCCTGTGTGGGAAGTGGCAGAGCCGACCTAGGGGCAAGTTGGGCCTCTTGCTCTCCCTGCTGCCCTGAGGCTGCTGGGCCAAAGAGGTCTTGGGCATCCAGCCCCTTGCTGGTCCCTTCCCTCTGACGAGGCCCTCTGAGCTCCAGCACCTTGCAGTGTGGAGACAGCCCGTGCCAGCAACCTCCTCTCCAAGGAGGCCTCAACCGAGGCCTAGGCCCAGGGGAAAGGCACCAGCGGGGATGAGCCTGGGGAGGCGCCCGGGCATGTCTGGACCCAGTCCCCGCAGCCTGCCCCTTGGTGGGGCAGTACCCCCGGAGGCCAGGAAGGTCTGGGCAAGGCTGGCCAGGGGCAGGGGCCCTGCTGGGTCCTGCCCCTGGCCTGTGGGGCCTCTGAGCACAACCGGCCCTCTCCCACTGGAAGAACTCCCCGGCTGCCTCCAAAGGCCAGTTTGCCAACACTCCCGCCCGCTGTTCCCGCCAGGCAAGCACAATGCTCCCAAGCCCGGGAGAAAAGCGCTTCGGGGTGGTGCTCTCCTCGGGCCCTTGCCCCTGAGCCTGGGGGCCAGGCAGTTGGTCCACTCTCCCAGACCAAGGCAGAACCACATGCACACGTCTGTTCCTGACCCCTGCACCGGCAGAGAGCTCAGGGGAGCCAGAGTCTGTCAGGCAGCTGCTGGGCTGGCCGCCTGTGTGGGAAGGGGCAGAGCCAACCTAGGGGCAAGTTGGGCTTCTTCCTCTCCCTGCTGCCCTGAGGCTGCTGGGCCAAAGAGGTCTTGGGCATCCAGCCCCTTGCTGGTCCCTTCCCTCTGACGAGGCCCTTTGAGCTCCAGCACCTTGCAGTGTGGAGACAGCCCCTGCCAGCAACATCCTCTCCAAGGAGGCCTCAACCGAGGCCTAGGCCCAGGGGAAAGGCACCAGCGGGGATGAGCCTGGGGAGGCGCCCGGGCATGTCTGGACCCAGTCCCCGCAGCCTGCCCCTTGGTGGGGCAGTACCCCCGGAGGCCAGGAAGATCTGGGCAAGGCTGGCCAGGGGCAGGGGCCCTGCTGGGTCCTCCCCATGGCCTGTGGGGCCTCTGAGCACAACCGGCCCTCTCCCACTGGAAGACCTCCCCGGCTGCCTCCAAAGGCCAGTTTGCCAACACTCCTGCCCGCTCTTCCCGCCAGGCACGCACAATGCTCCCAAGCCCGGGAGAAAAGCGCTTCGGGGTGGTGCTCTCTCCGGGCCCTTGCCCCTGAGCCTGTGGGCAAGGCAGGGGGAACACACTCCCAGACCAAGGCAGAAACACATGCACACGTCTGGTCCTGTCCCCGGCACCGGCAGAGAGCTCGGGGGAGCCAGAGTCTCTCAGGCAGGTGCTGGGCTGGCCGCCTGTGTGGGAAGGGGCAGAGCCGACCTAGGGGCAAGTTGGGCCTCTTGCTCTCCCTGCTGCCCTGAGGCTGCAGGGCCAAAGACGTCTTGGGCATCCAGCCCCTTACTGGTCCCTTCCCTCTGACGAGGCCCTCTGAGCTCCAGCACCTTGCAGTGTGGAGACAGCCCCTGCCAGCAACCTCCTCTCCAAGGAGGCCTCAACCGAGGCCTAGGCCCAGGGGAAAGGCACCAGCGGGGTTGAGCCAGGGGAGGCGCCCGGGCATGTCTGGACCCTATCCCCGCAGCCTGCCCCTTGGTGGGGCAGTACCCCCGGAGGCCAGGAAGGTCTGGGCAAGGCTGGCCAGGGGCAGGGGCCCTGCTGGGTCCTGCCCCTGGCCTGTGGGGCCTCTGAGCACAACCGGCCCTCTCCCACTGGTAGACCTCCACGGCTGCCTCCAAAGTCCTGTTTGCAAACACTCCCGCCCGCTGTTCACGCCAGGCTCGCACAATGCTCCCAAGCCCGGGAGAAAAGCGCATTGGGGTGGTGCTCTCTCCGGGCCCTTGCCCCTGAGCCTGGGGGCAAGGCAGGGGGAACACACTCCCAGGCAAAGGCAGAACCACATGCCCACGTCTGTTCCTGTCCCCTGCACCGGCAGAGAGCTTGGGGGAGCCAGAGTCTGTCAGGCAGCTGCTGGGTTGGCCGCCTGTGTGGGAAGGGGCAGAGCCGCCCTAGGGGCAAGTTGGGCCTCTTGCTCTCCCTGCTGCCCTGAGGCTGCTGGGCCAAAGACGTCTTGGGCATCCAGCCCCTTACTGGTCCCTTCCCTCTGACGAGGCCCTCTGAGCTCCAGCACCTTGCAGTGTGGAGACAGCCCCTGCCAGCAACCTCCTCTCCAAGGAGGCCTCAACCGAGGCCTAGGCCCAGGGGAAAGGCACCAGCGGGGATGAGCCTGGGGAGGCGCCCGGGCATGTCTGGACCCAGGCCCCGCAGCCTGCCCCTTGGTGGGGCAGTACCCCCGGAGGCCAGGAAGGTCTGGGCAAGGCTGGCCAGGGGCAGGGTCCCTGCTGCGTCCTGCCCCTGGCCTGTGGGGCCTCTGAGCACAACCGGCCCTCTCCCACTGGAAGACCTCTCCGGCTGCCTCCAAAGGCCGGTTTGCAAGCGCTCCCGCCCACTGTTCCCAGCAGGCGTGCACAATGCTCCCAAGCCCGGGAGAAAAGCACTTCAGGGTGGTGCTCTCTCCGGGCCCTTGCCCCTGAGCCTGGGGGCAAGGCAGGGTGTCCACACTCCCAGGACAAGGCAGAACCACATGCAGACGTCTGATCTGCCCCCTGCACCGGCAGAGAGCTCGGGGGAGCCAGAGTCTGTCAGGCAGCTGCTGGGCTGGCCGCCTGTGTGGGAAGGGGCAGAGCCGACCTAGGGGCAAGTTGGGCCTCTTGCTCTCCCTGCTGCCCTGAGGCTGCTGGGCCAAAGACGTCTTGGGCATCTAGCCCCTTGCTGGTCCCTTCCCTCTGACGAGGCCCTCTGAGCTCCAGCACCTTGCAGTGTGGAGACAGCCCCTGCCAGCAACCTCCTCTCCAAGGAGGCCTCAACCGAGGCCTAGGCCCAGGGGAAAGGCACCAGCGGGGATGAGCCTGGGGAGGCGCCCGGGCATGTCTGGACCCAGTCCCCGCAGCCTGCCCCTTGGTGGGGCAGTACCCCCGGAGGCCAGGAAGGTCTGGGCAAGGCTGCCAGGGGCAGGGACACTGCTGGGTCCTGCCCCTGGCCTGTGGGGCGTCTGAGCACAACCGGCACTCTCCCGCTGGAAGACCTCCCCGTCTGCCTCGAAAGGCCGGTTTGCAAGCACTCCCGCCCGCTGTTCCCGCCAGGCACGCACAATGCTCCCAAGCCCGGGAGAAAAGCGCTTCGGTGTGGTGCTCTCACCGGGCCCTTGCCCCTGAGCCTGGGGGCCAGGCAGGGGGAACACACTCCCAGGCCAAGGCAGAACGACATGCACACGTCTGTTCCTGCCCCCTACACCGGCAGAGAGCTCGGGGGAGCCAGAGACTGCCAGGCTGCTGCTGGGCTGGCCGCCTGTGTGGGACGGGGCAGAGCCGACCTAGGGGCAAGTTGGGCCTCTTGCTCTCCGTGCTGCCCTGAGGCTGCTGGGTCAAAGAGGTCTTGGGAATCCAGCCCTTTGCTGGTCCCTTCCCTCTGACGAGGCCCTCTGATCTCCAGCACCTTGCAGTGTGGAGACAGCACCTGCCAGCAACCTCCTCTCCAAGGAGGCCTCAACCGAGGCCTAGGCCCAGGGGAAAGGCACCAGCGGGGATGAGCCTGGGGAGGCGCCCGGGCATGTCTGGACCCAGTCCCCGCAGCCTGCCCCTTGGTGGGGCAGTACCCCCGGAGGCCAGGAAGGTCTGGGCAAGGCTGGCCAGGGTCAGGGGCCCTGCTGGGTCCTGCCCCTGGCCTGTGGGGCCTCTGAGCACAACCGGCCCTCTCCCCCTGGAAGACCTCCCCGGCTGCCTCCAAAGTCCTGTTTGCAAACACTCCCGCCCGCTGTTCACGCCAGGCTCGCACAATGCTCCCAAGCCCGGGAGAAAAGCGCATTGGGGTGGTGCTCTCTCCAGGCCCTTGCCCCTGAGCCTGGGGGCAAGGCAGGGGGAACACACTCCCAGGCCAAGGCAGAACCACATGCCCACGTCTGTTCCTGTCCCCTGCACCGGCAGAGAGCTTGGGGGAGCCAGAGTCTGTCAGGCAGCTGCTGGGTTGGCCGCCTGTGTGGGAAGGGGCAGAGCCGCCCTAGGGGCAAGTTGGGCCTCTTGCTCTCCCTGCTGCCCTGAGGCTGCTGGGCCAAAGACGTCTTGGGCATCCAGCCCCTTACTGGTCCCTTCCCTCTGACGAGGCCCTCTGAGCTCCAGCACCTTGCAGTGTGGAGACAGCCCCTGCCAGCAACCTCCTCTCCAAGGAGGCCTCAACCGAGGCCTAGGCCCAGGGGAAAGGCACCAGCGGGGATGAGCCTGGGGAGGCGCCCGGGCATGTCTGGACCCAGGCCCCGCAGCCTGCCCCTTGGTGGGGCAGTACCCCCGGAGGCCAGGAAGGTCTGGGCAAGGCTGGCCAGGGGCAGGGGCCCTGCTGGTTCCTGCCCCTGGCCTGTGAGGCCTCTGAGAACAACTGGCACTCTCCCGCTGGAAGACCTCCCCGGCTGCCTCCAAAGGCTGGTTTGCAAGCACTCAATCCCGCTGTTCACGCCAGCTGCGCACAATGCTCCCAAGCCCGGGAGAAAAGCATTTTGGGGTGGTGCTCACTCCGGGCTTTGGAAGACCTCCCCGGCTGCCTCCAAGGCCGGTTTGCAAGCACTTCTGCCTGCTGTTCCCGCCACCCGCGCACAATGCTCCCAAGCCCGGGAGAAAAGCGTTTCGGGGTGGTGTTCTCTCTGGGCCCAAGAAAGACCTCCCGGGCTGCCCCCAAATGCCGGTTTGCAAGCACTCCCACTCGCTGTTCCCGCCATCCGTGCAAATGCTCCAAGCCCAGGAGAAAAGCCCTTCAGGGTGGTGCTCTCTCCCGGCCCTTGGAAGACCTCCCCGGCTGCCTCCAAAGGCTGGATTTCAAGTACTCCCTCCCGCTGTCCCGCCAGCCGCACACAATGCTCCCAATCACGGGAGAAAAGCGCTTCGGGGTGGTGCTCTCTACGGGCCCTTGGAAGACCTCCCCGTTTGTCTCCAAAGGCCGGTTTGCAAGCACTCATGCCCGCTGTTCCCGCCAGCCGCGCACAATGCTCCCAAGCCTAGGAGAAAAGCGCTTCGGGGTGGTGCTCTCTCCCGGCCCTTGGAAGACCTCCCCGGCTGCCTCCAAAGGCCGGTTTGCAAGCACTCAATCCCGCTGTTCCCGCCAGCCGCGCACAATGCTCCCAAGCCCGGGAGAAAAGCGCTTCGGGGTGGTGCTCTCTCCCGGCCCTTGGAAGACCTCCCCGGCTGCCTCCAAAGGCTGGTTTTCAAGAACTCCCTCCCGCTGACCCCCCAGCCGCACACAATGCTCCCAAGCCCGGGAGAAAAGCATTTTGGGGTGGTCTCTCTCGGGCCCTTGGAAGACTCCCCGGCTGCCTCTAAAGGCCGGTTTGCAAGCACTCATGTCCTCTGTTCCCGACAGCCGCGAACAATGCTCCCAATTCCGTGAGAAAAGTGCTTCGGGATGGTGCTCTCTCCGGGCCCTTGGAAGACCTCCCAAGCTGCCTCCAAAGGCCGGTTTGCAAGCACTCCCGCCCGCTGTTCCCGCCAGCCTCGCACAATGCTCCCAAGACCGGGAGAAAAGCGCTTCGGGGTGGTGTTCTCTCCGTGCCAATGGAGGACCTCCCTGGCTGCCCCCAAAGGCCGGTTTGCAAGCACTCCCACTCGCTGTTCCCGCCAGCCATGCACAATCCTCCAAAACCCCGGAGAAAAGCGCTTCGGGGTGGTGTTCTCTCCGTGCCCATGGAAGACCTCCCGGGGTGCCCCCAAAGGCCGGTTTGCAAGCACTCCCACTCGCTGTTCCCGCCATCCGCGCACAATGCTCCCAAGCCCGGGAGAAAAGCATTTTGGGGTGGTGCTCACACCGGGCCCTGGAAGACCTCCCCGGCTGCCTCCAAAGGACGGTTTTCAAGCACTCCTGCCTGCTGTTCCCGCCACCCGCGCACAATGCTCCCAAGCCCGGGAGAAAAGCGCTTCGGGGTGGTGCTCTCTACAGGCCCTTGGAAGACCTCCCCGGCTGCCTCCAAAGGCCGGTTTGCAAGGACTCCTTCCTGCTGTTCCCGCCATCCGCGCACAATGCTCCCAAGCCCGGGAGAAAAGCATTTTGGGGTGGTGCTCACACCGGGCCCTGGAAGACCTCCCCGGCTGCCTCCAAAGGACGGTTTTCAAGCACTCCTGCCTGCTGTTCCCGCCACCCGCGCAGAATGCTCCCAAGCGCGGGAGAAAAGCGCTTCGGGCTGGTGCTCTCTACAGGCCCTTGGAAGACCTCCCCGGCTGCCTCCAAAGACCGGTTTGCAAGCACTCCCGCCCGCTGTTCCCGCCAGGCACGCACAATGCTCCCAAGCCCGGGAGAAAAGCGCTTAGGGGTGGTGCTCTCTCCAGGCCCTTGCCCCTGAGCCTGGGGGCCAGGCAGTTGGAACACACTCCCAGGCCAAGGCAGAACCACATGCACACGTCTGATCTGCCCCCTGCACCGGCAGAGAGCTCGGGGGAGCCAGAGTCTGTCAGGCAGCTGCTGGTCTGGCCGCCTGTGTGGGAAGTGGCAGAGCCGACCTAGGGGCAAGTTGGGCCTCTTGCTCTCCCTGCTGCCCTGAGGCTGCTGGGCCAAAGAGGTCTTGGGCATCCAGCCCCTTGCTGGTCCCTTCCCTCTGACGAGGCCCTCTGAGCTCCAGCACCTTGCAGTGTGGAGACAGCCCGTGCCAGCAACCTCCTCTCCAAGGAGGCCTCAACCGAGGCCTAGGCCCAGGGGAAAGGCACCAGCGGGGATGAGCCTGGGGAGGCGCCCGGGCATGTCTGGACCCAGTCCCCGCAGCCTGCCCCTTGGTGGGGCAGTACCCCCGGAGGCCAGGAAGGTCTGGGCAAGGCTGGCCAGGGGCAGGGGCCCTGCTGGGTCCTGCCCCTGGCCTGTGGGGCCTCTGAGCACAACCGGCCCTCTCCCACTGGAAGAACTCCCCGGCTGCCTCCAAAGGCCAGTTTGCCAACACTCCCGCCCGCTGTTCCCGCCAGGCAAGCACAATGCTCCCAAGCCCGGGAGAAAAGCGCTTCGGGGTGGTGCTCTCCTCGGGCCCTTGCCCCTGAGCCTGGGGGCCAGGCAGTTGGTCCACTCTCCCAGACCAAGGCAGAACCACATGCACACGTCTGTTCCTGACCCCTGCACCGGCAGAGAGCTCAGGGGAGCCAGAGTCTGTCAGGCAGCTGCTGGGCTGGCCGCCTGTGTGGGAAGGGGCAGAGCCAACCTAGGGGCAAGTTGGGCCTCTTCCTCTCCCTGCTGCCCTGAGGCTGCTGGGCCAAAGAGGTCTTGGGCATCCAGCCCCTTGCTGGTCCCTTCCCTCTGACGAGGCCCTTTGAGCTCCAGCACCTTGCAGTGTGGAGACAGCCCCTGCCAGCAACATCCTCTCCAAGGAGGCCTCAACCGAGGCCTAGGCCCAGGGGAAAGGCACCAGCGGGGATGAGCCTGGGGAGGCGCCCGGGCATGTCTGGACCCAGTCCCCGTAGCCTGCCCCTTGGTGGGGCAGTACCCCCGGAGGCCAGGAAGATCTGGGCAAGGCTGGCCAGGGGCAGGGGCCCTGCTGGGTCCTCCCCATGGCCTGTGGGGCCTCTGAGCACAACCGGCCCTCTCCCACTGGAAGACCTCCCCGGCTGCCTCCAAAGGCCAGTTTGCCAACACTCCTGCCCGCTCTTCCCGCCAGGCACGCACAATGCTCCCAAGCCCGGGAGAAAAGCGCTTCGGGGTGGTGCTCTCTCCGGGCCCTTGCCCCTGAGCCTGTGGGCAAGGCAGGGGGAACACACTCCCAGACCAAGGCAGAAACACATGCACACGTCTGGTCCTGTCCCCGGCATCGGCAGAGAGCTCGGGGGAGCCAGAGTCTCTCAGGCAGGTGCTGGGCTGGCCGCCTGTGTGGGAAGGGGCAGAGCCGACCTAGGGGCAAGTTGGGCCTCTTGCTCTCCCTGCTGCCCTGAGGCTGCAGGGCCAAAGACGTCTTGGGCATCCAGCCCCTTACTGGTCCCTTCCCTCTGACGAGGCCCTCTGAGCTCCAGCACCTTGCAGTGTGGAGACAGCCCCTGCCAGCAATCTCCTCTCCAAGGAGGCCTCAACCGAGGCCTAGGCCCAGGGGAAAGGCACCAGCGGGGTTGAGCCAGGGGAGGCGCCCGGGCATGTCTGGACCCTATCCCCGCAGCCTGCCCCTTGGTGGGGCAGTACCCCCGGAGGCCAGGAAGGTCTGGGCAAGGCTGGCCAGGGGCAGGGGCCCTGCTGGGTCCTGCCCCTGGCCTGTGGGGCCTCTGAGCACAACCGGCCCTCTCCCACTGGTAGACCTCCACGGCTGCCTCCAAAGTCCTGTTTGCAAACACTCCCGCCCGCTGTTCACGCCAGGCTCGCACAATGCTCCCAAGCCCGGGAGAAAAGCGCATTGGGGTGGTGCTCTCTCCGGGCCCTTGCCCCTGAGCCTGGGGGCAAGGCAGGGGGAACACACTCCCAGGCAAAGGCAGAACCACATGCCCACGTCTGTTCCTGTCCCCTGCACCGGCAGAGAGCTTGGGGGAGCCAGAGTCTGTCAGGCAGCTGCTGGGTTGGCCGCCTGTGTGGGAAGGGGCAGAGCCGCCCTAGGGGCAAGTTGGGCCTCTTGCTCTCCCTGCTGCCCTGAGGCTGCTGGGCCAAAGACGTCTTGGGCATCCAGCCCCTTACTGGTCCCTTCCCTCTGACGAGGCCCACTGAGCTCCAGCACCTTGCAGTGTGGAGACAGCCCCTGCCAGCAACCTCCTCTCCAAGGAGGCCTCAACCGAGGCCTAGGCCCAGGGGAAAGGCACCAGCGGGGATGAGCCTGGGGAGGCGCCCGGGCATGTCTGGACCCAGGCCCCGCAGCCTGCCCCTTGGTGGGGCAGTACCCCCGGAGGCCAGGAAGGTCTGGGCAAGGCTGGCCAGGGGCAGGGTCCCTGCTGCGTCCTGCCCCTGGCCTGTGGGGCCTCTGAGCACAACCGTCCCTCTCCCACTGGAAGACCTCTCCGGCTGCCTCCAAAGGCCGGTTTGCAAGCGCTCCCGCCCACTGTTCCCAGCAGGCGTGCACAATGCTCCCAAGCCCGGGAGAAAAGCGCTTCAGGGTGGTGCTCTCTCCGGGCCCTTGCCCCTGAGCCTGGGGGCAAGGCAGGGTGTCCACACTCCCAGGACAAGGCAGAACCACATGCACACGTCTGATCTGCCCCCTGCACCGGCAGAGAGCTCGGGGGAGCCAGAGTCTGTCAGGCAGCTGCTGGGCTGGCCGCCTGTTTGGGAAGGGGCAGAGCCGACCTAGGGGCAAGTTGGGCCTCTTGCTCTCCCTGCTGCCCTGAGGCTGCTGGGCCAAAGACGTCTTGGGCATCTAGCCCCTTGCTGGTCCCTTCCCTCTGACGAGGCCCTCTGAGCTCCAGCACCTTGCAGTGTGGAGACAGCCCCTGCCAGCAACCTCCTCTCCAAGGAGGCCTCAACCGAGGCCTAGGCCCAGGGGAAAGGCACCAGCGGGGATGAGCCTGGGGAGGCGCCCGGGCATGTCTGGACCCAGTCCCCGCAGCCTGCCCCTTGGTGGGGCAGTACCCCCGGAGGCCAGGAAGGTCTGGGCAAGGCTGCCAGGGGCAGGGACACTGCTGGGTCCTGCCCCTGGCCTGTGGGTCGTCTGAGCACAACCGGCACTCTCCCGCTGGAAGACCTCCCCGTCTGCCTCGAAAGGCCGGTTTGCAAGCACTCCCGCCCGCTGTTCCCGCCAGGCACGCACAATGCTCCCAAGCCCGGGAGAAAAGCGCTTCGGGGTGGTGCTCTCACCGGGCCCTTGCCCCTGAGCCTGGGGGCCAGGCAGGGGGAACACACTCCCAGGCCAAGGCAGAACGACATGCACACGTCTGTTCCTGCCCCCTACACCGGCAGAGAGCTCGGGGGAGCCAGAGACTGCCAGGCTGCTGCTGGGCTGGCCGCCTGTGTGGGACGGGGCAGAGCCGACCTAGGGGCAAGTTGGGCCTCTTGCTCTCCGTGCTGCCCTGAGGCTGCTGGGTCAAAGAGGTCTTGGGAATCCAGCCCTTTGCTGGTCCCTTCCCTCTGACGAGGCCCTCTGATCTCCAGCACCTTGCAGTGTGGAGACAGCACCTGCCAGCCACCTCCTCTCCAAGGAGGCCTCAACCGAGGCCTAGGCCCAGGGGAAAGGCACCAGCGGGGATGAGCCTGGGGAGGCGCCCGGGCATGTCTGGACCCAGTCCCCGCAGCCTGCCCCTTGGTGGGGCAGTACCCCCGGAGGCCAGGAAGGTCTGGGCAAGGCTGGCCAGGGTCAGGGGCCCTGCTGGGTCCTGCCCCTGGCCTGTGGGGCCTCTGAGCACAACCGGCCCTCTCCCCCTGGAAGACCTCCCCGGCTGCCTCCAAAGTCCTGTTTGCAAACACTCCCGCCCGCTGTTCACGCCAGGCTCGCACAATGCTCCCAAGCCCGGGAGAAAAGCGCATTGGGGTGGTTCTCTCTCCGGGCCCTTGCCCCTGAGCCTGGGGGCAAGGCACGGGGAACACACTCCCTGGCCAAGGCAGAACCACATGCCCACGTCTGTTCCTGTCCCCTGCACCGGCAGAGAGCTTGGGGGAGCCAGAGTCTGGCAGGCAGCTGCTGGGCTGGCCGCCTGTGTGGGAAGGGGCAGAGCCGACCTAGGGGCAAGTTGGGCCTCTTGCTCTCCCTGCTGCCCTGAGGCTGCTGGGCCAAAGAGGTCTTGGGCATCCAGCCCCTTACTGGTCCCTTCCCTCTGACGAGGCCCTCTGAGCTCCAGCACCTTGCAGTGTGGAGACAGCCCCTGCCACCAACCTCCTCTCCAAGGAGGCCTCAACCGAGGCCTAGGCCCAGGGGAAAGGCACCAGCGGGGATGAGCCAGTGGAGGCGCACGGGCATGTCTGGACCCAGTCCCCGCAGCCTGCCCCTTGGTGGGGCAGTACCCCCGGAGGCCAGGAAGGTCTGGGCAAGGCTGCCAGGGGCAGGGACACTGCTGGGGCTGCCCCTGGCCTGTGGGGCGTCTGAGCACAACCGGCACTCTCCCGCTGGAAGACCTGCCCGGCTGCCTCCAAAGGCCGGTTAACAAGCGCTCCCGCCCACTGTTCCCAGCAGGCGTGCACAATGCTCCCAAGCCCGGGAGAAAAGCGCTTCGCGGTGGTGCTCTCTCCGGGCCCTTGCCCCTGAGCCTGGGGTCCAGGCAGTTGGAACACACTCCCAGGCCAAAGCAGAACGACATGCACACGCCTGTTCCTGCCCCCTACACCGGCAGAGAGCTCGGGGGAGCCAGAGACTGCCAGGCTGCTGCTGGGCTGGCTGCCTGTGTGGGACGGGGCAGAGCCGACCTACGGGCAAGTTGGGCCTCTTGCTCTCCCTGCTGCCCTGAGGCTGCTGGGTCAAAGAGGTCTTGGGCATCCAGCCCTTTGCTGGTGCCTTCCCTCTGACGAGGCCCTCTGAGCTCCAGCACCTTGCAGTGTGGAGATAGCCCCTGCCAGCAACCTCCTCTCCAAAGAGGCCTCAACCGAGGCCTACGCCCAGGGGAAAAGCACCAGCGGGGATGATCCTGGGGAGGCGCACGGACATGTCTGGACCCAGTCCCCGCAGCCTGCCCCTTGGTGGGGCAGTACCCCCGGAGGCCAGGAAGGTCTGGGCAAGGCTGGCCAGGGGCAGGGGCCCTGCTGGGTCCTGCCCCTGGCCTGTGAGGCCTCTGAGCACAACCGGCCCTCTCCCACTGGAAGACCTCCCCAGCTGCATCCAAAGTCCTGTTTGCAAACACTCCCGCCCGCTGTTCACGCCAGGCTCGCACAATGCTCCCAAGCCCGGGAGAACAGCGCTTCGGGATGGTGCTCTCTCCGGGCCCTTGCCCCTGAGCCTGGGGGCCAGGCAGTGGGTCCACACTCCCAGACCAAGGCAGAACCACATGCACACGTCTGTTCCTGACCCCTGCACCGGCAGAGAGCTCGGGGGAGCCAGAGTCTGTCAGGCAGCTGCTGGGCTGGCTGCCTGTGTGGGAAGGGGCAGAGCCGACCTAGGGGCAAGTTGGGCCTCTTCCTCTCCCTGCTGCCCTGAGGCTGCTGGGCCAAAGAGGTCTTGGGCATCCAGCCCCTTGCTGGTCCCTTCCTTCTGACGAGGCCCTCTGAGCTCCAGCACCTTGCAGTGTGGAGACAGCCCCTGCCAGCAACCTCCTCTCCAATGAGGCCTCAACCGAGGCCTAGGCCCAGGGGAAAGGCACCAGCGGGGATGAGCCTGGGGAGGCGCCCGGGCATGTCTGGACCCAGTCCCCGCAGCCTGCCCCTTGGTGGGGCAGTACCCCTGGAGGCCAGGAAGGTCTGTGCAAGGCTGCCAGGGGCAGGGACAGCGCTGAGTCCTGCCCCTGGCCTGTGGGACGTCTGAGCACAACCGGCACTCTCCCGCTGGAAGACCTCCCCGTGTGCCTCCAAAGGCCGGTTTGCAAGCACTCCCGCCCGCTGTTCCCGCCAGGCACGCACAATGCTCCCAAGCCCGGGAGAAAAGCGCTTCGGGGTGGTGCTCTCTCCGGGCCCTTGCCCCTAACCCTGAGGGCCAGGCAGGGGGAACACTCTCCCAGGCCAAGACAGAACGACATGAACACATCTGTTCCTGCCCCCTACACCGGCAGAGAGCTCGGGGGAGCCAGAGTCTCTCAGGCAGGTGCTGGGCTGGCCGCCTGTGTGGGAAGGGGCAGAGCCGACCTAGGGGCAAGTTGGGCCTCTTGCTCTCCCTGCTGCCCTGAGGCTGCTGGGCCAAAGACGTCTTGGGCATCCAGCCCTTTGCTGGTCCCTTCCCTCTGACGAGGCCCTCTGAGCTCCAGCACCTTGCAGTGTGGAGACAGCACCTGCCAGCAATCTCCTCTCCAAGGAGGCCTCAACCGAGGCCTAGGCCCAGGGGAAAGGCACCAGCGGGGATGAGCCTGGGGAGGCGCCCGGGCATGTCTGGACCCAGTCCCCGCAGCCTGCCCCTTGGTGGGGCAGTACCCCCGGAGGCCAGGAAGGTCTGGGCAAGGCTGGCCAGGGTCAGGGGCCCTGCTGGGTCCTGCCCCTGGCCTGTGGGGCCTCTGAGCACAACCGGCCCTCTCCCCATGGAAGACCTCCCCGGCTGCCTCCAAAGTCCTGTTTGCAAACACTCCCGCCCGCTGTTCACGCCAGGCTCGCACAATGCTCCCAAGCCCGGGAGAAAAGCGCATTGGGGTGGTTCTCTCTCCGGGCCCTTGCCCCTGAGCCTGGGGGCAAGGCACGGGGAACACACTCCCTGGCCAAGGCAGAACCACATGCCCACGTCTGTTCCTGTCCCCTGCACCGGCAGAGAGCTTGGGGGAGCCAGAGTCTGGCAGGCAGCTGCTGGGTTGGCCGCCTGTGTGGGAAGGGGCAGAGCCGACCTAGGGGCAAGTTGGGCCTCTTACTCTCCCTGCTGCCCTGAGGCTGCTGGGCCAAAGACGTCTTGGGCATCCAGCCCCTTACTGGTCCCTTCCCTCTGACGAGGCCCTCTGAGCTCCAGCACCTTGCAGTGTGGAGACAGCCCCTGCCAGCAACCTCCTCTCCAAGGAGGCCTCAACCGAGGCCTAGGCCCAGGGGAAAGGCACCAGCGGGGATGAGCCAGGGGAGGCGCCCGAGCATGTCTGGACCCAGTCCCCGCAGCCTGCCCCTTGGTGGGGCAGTACCCCCGGAGGCCAGGAAGGTCTGGGCAAGGCTGGCCAGGGGCAGGGGCCCTGCTGCGTCCTGCCCCTGGCCTGTGGGGCCTCTGAGCACAACCGGCCCTCTCCCACTGGAAGACCTCCCCGGCTGTCTCCAAAGGCCGGTTTGCAAGCGCGCCCACCCACTGTTCCCAGCAGGCGTGCACAATGCTCCCAAGCCCGGGAGAAAAGGGCTTCAGGGTGGTGCTCTCTCCGGGCCCTTGCCCCTGAGCCTGGGGGCAAGGCAGGGTGTCCACACTCCCAGGCCAAGGCAGAACCACATGCACACGTCTGATCTGCCCCCTGCACCGGCAGAGAGCTCGGGGGAGCCAGAGTCTGTCAGGCAGCTGCTGGGTTGGCCGCCTGTGTGGGAAGGGGCAGAGCCGACCTAGGGGCAAGTTGGGCCTCTTGCTCTCCCTGCTGCCCTGAGGCTGCTGGGCCAAAGAGGTCTTGGGTATCCAGCCCCTTGCTGGTCCCTTCCCTCTGACGAGGCCCTCTGAGCTCCAGCACCTTGCAGTGTGGAGACAGCCCCGGCCAGCAACCTCCTCTCCAAGGAGGCCTCAACCGAGGCCTAGGCCCAGGGGAAAGGCACCAGCGGGGATGAGCCTGGGGAGGCGCCCGGGCATGACTGGACCCAGTCCCCGCAGCCTGCCCCTTGGTGGGGCAGTACCCCCGGAGGCCAGGAAGGTCTGGGCAAGGCTGGCCAGGGTCAGGGGCCCTGCTGGGTCCTGCCCCTGGCCTGTGGGGCCTCTGAGCACAACCGGCCCTCTCCCACTGGAAGACCTCCCCGGCTGCCTCCAAAGGCCGGTTTGCCAACACTCCCGCCCGCTGTTCTCGCCAGGCACGCACAATTCTCCCAAGCCCGGGAGAAAAGCGCTTCGGTGTGTTGCTCTCTCCGGGCCCTTGCCCCTGAGTGTGGGGGCCAGGCAGTGGTTCCACACTCCCAGACCAAGGCAGAACCACATGCACACGTCTGTTCCTGACCCCTGCACCGGCAGAGAGCTCGGGGGAGCCAGAGTCTGTCAGGCAGCTGCTGGGCTGGCCGCCTGTGTGGGAAGGGGCAGAGCCGACCTAGGGGCAAGTTGGGCCTCTTGCTCTCCCTGCTGCCCTGAGGCTGCTGGGCCAAAGAGTTCTTGGGCATCCAGCCCCTTGCTGGTCCCTTCCCTCTGACGAGGCCCTCTGAGCTCCAGCACCTTGCAGTGTGGAGACAGCCCCTGCCACCAACCTCCTCTCCAAGGAGGCCTCAACCGAGGCCTAGGCCCAGGGGAAAGGCACCAGCGGGGATGAGCCAGTGGAGGCGCACGGGCATGTCTGGACCCAGTCCCCGCAGCCTGCCCCTTGGTGGGGCAGTACCCCCGGAGGCCAGGAAGGTCTGGGCAAGGCTGCCAGGGGCAGGGACACTGCTGGGGCTGCCCCTGGCCTGTGGGGCGTCTGAGCACAACCGGCACTCTCCCGCTGGAAGACCTGCCCGGCTGCCTCCAAAGGCCGGTTAACAAGCGCTCCCGCCCACTGTTCCCAGCAGGCGTGCACAATGCTCCCAAGCCCGGGAGAAAAGCGCTTCGCGGTGGTGCTCTCTCCGGGCCCTTGCCCCTGAGCCTGGGGTCCAGGCAGTTGGAACACACTCCCAGGCCAAAGCAGAACGACATGCACACGCCTGTTCCTGCCCCCTACACCGGCAGAGAGCTCGGGGGAGCCAGAGACTGCCAGGCTGCGGCTGGGCTGGCTGCCTGTGTGGGACGGGGCAGAGCCGACCTAGGGGCAAGTTGGGCCTCTTGCTCTCCCTGCTGCCCTGAGGCTGCTGGGTCAAAGAGGTCTTGGGCATCCAGCCCTTTGCTGGTCCCTTCCCTCTGACGAGGCCCTCTGAGCTCCAGCACCTTGCAGTGTGGAGATAGCCCCTGCCAGCAACCTCCTCTCCAAAGAGGCCTCAACCGAGGCCTACGCCCAGGGGAAAAGCACCAGCGGGGATGATCCTGGGGAGGCGCACGGACATGTCTGGACCCAGTCCCCGCAGCCTGCCCCTTGGTGGGGCAGTACCCCCGGAGGCCAGGAAGGTCTGGGCAAGGCTGGCCAGGGGCAGGGGCCCTGCTGGGTCCTGCCCCTGGCCTGTGAGGCCTCTGAGCACAACCGGCCCTCTCCCACTGGAAGACCTCCCCAGCTGCATCCAAAGTCCTGTTTGCAAACACTCCCGCCCGCTGTTCACGCCAGGCTCGCACAATGCTCCCAAGCCCGGGAGAACAGCGCTTCGGGATGGTGCTCTCTCCGGGCCCTTGCCCCTGAGCCTGGGGGCCAGGCAGTGGGTCCACACTCCCAGACCAAGGCAGAACCACATGCACACGTCTGTTCCTGACCCCTGCACCGGCAGAGAGCTCGGGGGAGCCAGAGTCTGTCAGGCAGGTGCTGGGCTGGCCGCCTGTGTGGGAAGGGGCAGAGCCGACCTAGGGGCAAGTTGGGCCTCTTCCTCTCCCTGCTGCCCTGAGGCTGCTGGGCCAAAGAGGTCTTGGGCATCCAGCCCCTTGCTGGTCCCTTCCCTCTGGCGAGGCCCTCTGAGCTCCAGCACCTTGCAGTGTGGAGACAGCCCCTGCCAGCAACCTCCTCTCCAATGAGGCCTCAACCGAGGCCTAGGCCCAGGGGAAAGGCACCAGCGGGGATGAGCCTGGGGAGGCGCCCGGGCATGTCTGGACCCAGTCCCCGCAGCCTGCCCCTTGGTGGGGCAGTACCCCCGGAGGCCAGGAAGGTCTGTGCAAGGCTGCCAGGGGCAGGGACAGCGCTGGGTCCTGCCCCTGGCCTGTGGGACGTCTGAGCACAACCGGCACTCTCCCGCTGGAAGACCTCCCCGTCTGCCTCCAAAGGCCGGTTTGCAAGCACTCCCTCCCGCTGTTCCCGCCAGGCACGCACAATGCTCCCAAGCCCGGGAGAAAAGCGCTTCGGGGTGGTGCTCTCTCCGGGCCCTTGCCCCTAAGCCTGCGGGCCAGGCAGGGGGAACACTCTCCCAGGCCAAGACAGAACGACATGAACACGTCTGTTCCTGCCCCCTGCACCGGCAGAGAGCTCGGGGGAGCCAGAGTCTCTCAGGCAGGTGCTGGGCTGGCCGCCTGTGTGGGAAGGGGCAGAGCCGACCTAGGGGCAAGTTGGGCCTCTTGCTCTCCCTGCTGCCCTGAGGCTGCTGGGCCAAAGACGTCTTGGGCATCCAGCCCTTTGCTGGTCCCTTCCCTCTGACGAGGCCCTCTGAGCTCCAGCACCTTGAGTGTGGAGACAGCACCTGCCAGCAATCTCCTCTCCAAGGAGGCCTCAACCGAGGCCTAGGCCCAGGGGAAAGGCACCAGCGGGGATGAGCCTGGGGAGGCGCCCGGGCATGTCTGGATCCAGTCCCCGCAGCCTGCCCCTTGGTGGGGCAGTACCCCTGGAGGCCAGGAAGGTCTGGGCAAGGCTGACCAGGGGCAGGGGACCTGCTGGGTCCTGCCCCTGGCCTTTGGGGCCTCCGAGCACAACCGGCCCTCTCCCACTGGAAGACCTCCCCGGCTGCCTCCAAAGGCCGTTTTGCACGCACTCCCGCCCACTGTTCCCACCAAGCGCGCACAATGCTCCCAAGCCCGGGAGAAAAGCGCTTCGGGGTGGTGCTCTCTCCGGGCCCTTGCCCCTGAGCCTGGGGGCCAGGAAGGGGGTCCACACTCCCAGGGCAAGGCAGAACCACATGCACACGTCTGTTCCTGACCCCTGCACCGGCAGAGAGCTCGGGGGAGCCAGAGTCTGTCAGGCAGCTGCTGGGCTGGCCGCCTTTGTGGGAAGGGGCAGAGCCGACCTAGGGGCAAGTTGGGCCTCTTGCTCTCCCTGCTGCCCTGAGGCTGCTGGGCCAAAGAGGTCTTGGGCATCCAGCCCTTTGCTTGTCCCTTCCCTCTGACGAGGCCCTCTGAGCTCCAGCACCTTGCAGTGTGGAGACAGCCCCTGCCAGCAACCTCCTCTCCAAGGAGGCCTCAACCGAGACCTAGGTCCAGGGGAAAGGCACCAGCGGGGATGAGCCTGGGGAGGCGCCCGGGCATGTCTGGACCCAGTCCCCGCAGCCTGCCCCTTGGTGGGGCAGTACCCCCGGAGGCCAGGAAGGTCTGGGCAAGGCTGGCCAGGGGCAGGGGACCTGCTGGGTCCTGCCCCTGGCCTGTGGGGCCTCTGAGCACAACCGGCCCTCTCCCACTGGAAGACCTCCCCGGCTGCTTCCAAAGTCCTGTTTGCCAACACTCCCACCCCCTGTTCACGCCAGACTTGCACAATGCTCCCAAGCCCGGGAGAAAAGCGCTTCGGGGTGGTGCTCTCTCCGGGCCCTTGCCCCTGAGCCTGGGGGCAAGGCATGGGGCACACACTCCCAGGCCAAAGCAGAACCACATGCCCACGTCTGTTCCTGTCCCCTGCACCGGCAGAGAGCTTGGGGGAGCCAGAGTCTGTCAGGCAGCTGCTGGTTTGGCCGCCTGTGTGGGAAGGGGCAGAACCGCCCTAGGGGCAAGTTGGGCCTCTTGCTCTCCCTGCTGCCCTGAGGCTGCTGGGCCAAAGACGTCTTGGGCATCCAGCCCCTTACTGGTCCCTTCCCTCTGACGAGGCCCTCTGAGCTCCAGCACCTTGCAGTGTGGAGACAGCCCCTGCCAGCAACCTCCTCTCCAAGGAGGCCTCAACCGAGGCCTAGGCCCAGGGGAAAGGCACCAGCGGGGATGAGCCAGGGGAGGCGCCCGAGCATGTCTGGACCCAGTCCCCGCAGCCTGCCCCTTGGTGGGGCAGTACCCCCGGAGGCCAGGAAGGTCTGGGTAAGGCTGGCCAGGGGCAGGGGCCCTGCTGGGTCCTGCCCCTGGCCTGTGGGGCCTCTGAGCACAACCGGCCCTTTCCCACTGGAAGACCTCCCCGGCTGCCTCCAAAGGCCGGTTTGCAAGCACTCCCGCCCACTGTTCCCGTCAGGCGCGCACAATGCTCCCAAGCCCGGGAGAAAAGCGCTTCGGGGTGTTGGTCTCTCCGGGCCCTTGCCCCTGAGCCTGGGGGCCAGGCAGGGGATCCACAGTCCCAGGCCAAGGCACAACAACATGCACACGTCTGTTCCTGCCCCCTCCACCGGCAGAGAGCTGGGGGGAGCCAGAGTCTGTCAGGCAGCTGCTGGGCGGGCCGCCTGTGTGGGAAGGGGCAGAGCCGACCTAGGGGCAAGTTGGGCCTCTTGCTCTCCCTGCTGCCCTGAGGCTGCTGGGCCAAAGAGGTCTTGGGCATCCAGCCCCTTGCTGGTCCCTTCCCTCTGACGAGGCCCTCTGAGCTCCAGCACCTTGCAGTGTGGAGACAGCCCCTGCCAGCAACCTCCTCTCCAAGGAGGCCTCAACCGAGGCCTAGGCCCAGGGGAAAGGCACCAGCGGGGATGAGCCTGGGGAGGCGCACGGGCATATCAGGACCCAGTCCCCGCAGCCTGCCCCTTGGTGGGGCAGTACCCCCGGAGGCCAGGAAGGTCTGGGCAAGGCTGGCCAGGGGCAGAGTCCCTGCTGGGTCCTGCCCCTGGCCTGTGGGGCCTCTGAGCACAACCGGCCCTCTCCCACTGGAAGACCTCCCCGGCTGCCTCCAAAGGCCGGTTTGCCAACACTCCCGCCCGCTGTTCCCGCCAGGCACGCACAACGCTCCCAAGGCCAGGAGAAAAGCGCTTCGGGGTGTTGCTCTCTCCGGGACCTTGCCCCTGAGCCTGGGGTCCAGGCAGTGGGTCCACACTCCCAGACCAAGGCAGAACCACATGCACACGTCTGTTCCTGACCCCTGAACCGGCAGAGAGCTCGGGGGAGCCAGAGTCTGTCAGGCAGCTGCTGGGTTGGCTGCCTGTGTGGGAAGGGGCAGAGCCGACCTAGGGGCAAGTTGGGCCTCTTGCTCTCCCTGCTGCCCTGAGGCTGCTGGGCCAAAGAGGTCTTGGGTATCCAGCCCCTTGCTGGTCCCTTCCCGCTGACGAGGCCCTCTGAGCTCCAGCACCTTGCAGTGTGGAGACAGCCCCTGCCAGCAACCTCCTCTCCAAGGAGGCATCAACCGAGGCCTATGCCCAGGGGAAAGGCACCAGCGGGGATGAGCCTGGGGAGGCGCCCAGGCATGTCTGGACCCAGTCCCCGCAGCCTGCCCCTTGGTGGGGCAGTACCCCCTGAGGCCAGGAAGGTCTGGGCAAGGCTGGCCAGGGGCAGGGGCCCTGCTGGGTCCTGCCCCTGGCCTGTGAGGCCTCTGAGCACAACCGGCCCTCTCCCACTGGAAGACCTCCACGGCTGCCTCCAAAGTCCTGTTTGCAAACACTCCCGCCCGCTGTTCACGCCAGGCTCGCACAATGCTCCCAAGCCCGGGAGAAAAGCGCTTCGGGGTGGTGCTCTCTCCGGGCCCTTGCCCCTGAGCCTGGGGGCAAGGCAGGGGGAACACACTCCCAGGCCAAGGCAGAACCACATGCCCACGTCTGTTCCTGTCCCCTGCACCGGCAGAGAGCTTGGGGGAGCCAGAGTCTGTCAGGCAGCTGCTGGGTTGGCCGCCTGTGTGGGAAGGGGCAGAGCCGCCCTAGGGGCAAGTTGGGCCTCTTGCTCTCCCTGCTGCCCTGAGGCTGCTGGGCCAAAGACGTCTTGGGCATCCAGCCCCTTACTGGTCCCTTCCCTCTGACGAGGCCCTCTGAGCTCCAGCACCTTGCAGTGTGGAGACAGCCCCTGCCAGCAACCTCCTCTCCAAGGAGGCCTCAACCGAGGCCTAGGCCCAGGGGAAAGGCTCCAGCGGGGATGAGCCTGGGGAGGCGCCCGGGCATGTCTGGACCCAGGCCCCGCAGCCTGCCCCTTGGTGGGGCAGTACCCCCGGAGGCCAGGAAGGTCTGGGCAAGGCTGGCCAGGGGCAGGGGCCCTGCTGCGTCCTGCCCCTGGCCTGTGGGTCCTCAGAGCACAACCGGCCCTCTCCCACTGGAAGACCTCCCCGGCTGCCTCCAAAGGCCGGTTTGCAAGCGCTCCCACCCACTGTTCCCAGCAGGCGTGCACAATGCTCCCAAGCCCGGGAGAAAAGCGCTTCAGGCTGGTGCTCTCTCCGGGCCCTTGCCCCTGAGCCTGGGGGCAAGGCAGGGTGTCCACACTCCCAGGACAAGGCAGAACCACATGCACACGTCTGATCTGCCCCCTGCACCGGCAGAGAGCTCGGGGGAGCCAGAGTCTGTCAGGCAGCTGCTGGGCTGGCCGCCTGTGTGGGAAGGGGCAGAGCCGACCTAGGGGCAAGTTGGGCCTCTTGCTCTCCCTGCTGCCCTGAGGCTGCTGGGCCAAAGACGTCTTGGGCATCCAGCCCCTTGCTGGTCCCTTCCCTCTGACGAGGCCCTCTGAGCTCCAGCACCTTGCAGTGTGGAGACAGCCCCTGCCAGCAACCTCCTCTCCAAGGAGGCCTCAACCGAGGCCTAGGCCCAGGGGAAAGGCACCAGCGGGGATGAGCCTGGGGAGGCGCCCGGGCATGTCTGGACCCAGTCCCCGCAGCCTGCCCCTTGGTGGGGCAGTACCCCCGGAGGCCAGGAAGGTCTGGGCAAGGCTGCCAGGGGCAGGGACACTGCTGGGTCCTGCCCCTGGCCTGTGGGGCGTCTGAGCACAACCGACACTCTCCCGCTGGAAGACCTGCCCGTCTGCCTCGAAAGGCCGGTTTGCAAGCACTCCCGCCCGCTGTTCCCGCCAGGCACGCACAATGCTCCCAAGCCCGGGAGAAAAGCAATTCGGGGTGGTGCTCTCACCGGGCCCTTGCCCCTGAGCCTGGGGGCAAGGCAGGGGGAACACACTCCCAGGCCAAGGCAGAACGACATGCACACGTCTGTTCCTGCCCCCTACACCGGCAGAGAGCTAGGGGGAGCCAGAGACTGCCAGGCTGCTGCTGGGCTGGCCGCCTGTGTGGGACGGGGCAGAGCCGACCTAGGGGTAAATTGGGCCTCTTGCTCTCCCTGCTGCCCTGAGGCTGCTGGGTCAAAGAGGTCTTGGGCATCCAGCCCTTTGCTGGTCCCTTCCCTCTGACGAGGCCCTCTGATCTCCAGCACCTTGCAGTGTGGAGACAGCCCCTGCCAGCAACCTCCTCTCCAAGGAGGCCTCAACCGAGGCCTAGGCCCAGGGGAAAGGCACCAGCGGGGATGAGCCTGGGGAGGCGCCCGGGCATGTCTGGACCCAGTCCCCGCAGCCTGCCCCTTGGTGGAGCAGTACCCCCGGAGGCCAGGAAGGTCTGGGAAAGGCTGGCCAGGGGCAGGGGCCCTGCTGGGTCCTGCCCCTGGCCTGTGGGGCCTCTGAGCACAACCGGCCCTCTCCCACTGGAAGACCTCCCCGGCTGCCTTCAAAGGCCGGTTTGCAAGCACTCCCGCCCACTGTTCCCACCAAGCGCGCACAATTCTCCCAAACCCGGGAGAAAAGCGCTTCGGGGTGGTGCTCTCTCCGGGCCCTTGCCCCTGAACCTGGGGGCCAGGCAGTTGGTCCACACTCGGAGACCAAGGCAGAACCACATGCACACGTCTGTTCCTGACCCTTGCACAGGCAGAGAGCTGGGGGGAGCCAGAGTCTGTCAGGCAGCTGCTGGGCTGGCCGCCTGTGTGGGAAGGGGCAGAGCCGACCTAGGGGCAAGTTGGGCCTCTTCCTCTCCCTGCTGCCCTGAGGCTGCTGGGCCAAAGAGGTCTTGGGCATCCAGCCCCTTGCTGGTCCCTTCCCTCTGATGAGGCCCTCTGAGCTCCAGCACCTTGCAGTGTGGAGACAGCCCCTGCCAGCAACCTCCTCTCCAAGGAGGCCTCAACCGAGGCCTAGGCCTAGGGGAAAGGCACCAGCGGGGATGAGCCTGGGGAGGCGCCCGGCCATGTCTGGACCCAGTCCCCGCAGCCTGCCCCTTGGTGGGGCAGTACCCCCGGAAGCCAGGAAGGTCTCGGCAAGGCTGCCAGGGGTAGGGACACTGCTGGGTCCTGCCCCTGGCCTGTTGGGCGTCTGAGCACAACCGGCACTCTCCCGCTGGAAGACCTCCCCGTCTGCCTCCAAATTCCTGTTTGCAAGCACGCCCACCCGCTGTTCCCACAGGCACGCACAATGCTCCCAAGCCCGGGAAAAAAGCGCTTCGGGGTGGTGCTCTCTCCGGGCCCTTGCCCCTGAGCCTGGGGCCAGGCAGGGGGAACACACTCCCAGGCCAAGGCAGAACGACATGCACACGTCTGTTCCTGGCCCCTACACCGGCAGAGAGCTCGGGGGAGCCAGAGACTGCCAGGCTGCTGCTGGGCTGGCTGCCTGTGTGGGACGGGGCAGAGCCGACCTAGGGGCAAGTTGGGCCTCTTGCTCTCCCTGCTGCCCTGAGGCTGCTGGGTCAAAGAGGTCTTGGGCATCCAGCCCTTTGCTGGTGCCTTCCCTCTGACGAGGCCCTCTGAGCTCCAGCACCTTGCAGTGTGGAGACAGCCCCTGCCAGCAACCTCCTCTCCAAGGAGGCCTCAGCCGAGGCCTAGGACCAGGGGAAAGGCACCAGCGGGGATGAGCCTGGGGAGGCGCCCGGGCATGTCTGGACCCAGTCCCCGCAGCCTGCCCCTTGGTGGGGCAGTACCCCCGGAGGCCAGGAAGGTCTGGGCAAGGCTGGCCACGGGCAGGGGCCCTGCTGGGTCCTGCCCCTGGCCTGTGGGGCCTCTGAGCACAACCGGCCCTCTCCCACTGGAAGACTTCCCGGGCTGCCTCCAAAGGCCGGTTTGCCAACACTCCCGCCCTCTGTTCCCGCCAGGCACGCACAATTCTCCCAAGCCCGGGAGAAAAGCGCTTCGGGGTGTTGCTCTCTCCGGGCCCTTGCCCCTGAGTGTGGGGGCGAGGCAGTGGGACCACACTCCCAGACCAACGCAGAACCACATGCACACGTCTGTTTCTGACCCCTGCACCGGCAGAGAGCTCGGGGGAGCCAGAGTCTGTCAGGCAGCTGCTGGGCTGGCCGCCTGTGTGGGAAGGGGCAGAGCCGACCTAGGGGCAAGTTGGGCCTCTTCCTCTCCCTGCTGCCCTGAGGCTGCTGGGCCAAAGAGGTCTTCGGCATCCAGCCCCTTGCTGGTCCCTTCCCTCTGACGAGGCCCTCTGAGCTCCAGCACCTTGCAGTGTGGAGACAGCCCCTGCCAGCAACCTCCTCTCCAAGGAGGCCTCAACCGAGGCCTAGGCCCAGGGGAAAGGCACCAGCGGGGATGAGCCTGGGGAGGCGCCCGGCCATGTCTGGACCCAGTCCCCGCAGCCTGCCCCTTGGTGGGGCAGTACCCCCGGAGGCCAGGAGGGTCTGGGCAAGGCTGCCAGGGGCAGGAACACTGCTGGGTTCCGCCCCTGGCCTGTGGGGCGTCTGAGCACAACCGGCACTCTCCCGCTGGAAGACCTCCCCGGCTGCCTCCAAAGGCCGGTTTGCAAGCACTCCCGCCCGCTGTTCCCGCCAGGCACGCACAATGCTCCCAAGCCCGGTAGAAAAGCGCTTCGGGGTGGTGCTCTCTCCGGGCCCTTGCCCCTGAGCCTGGGGGACAGGCAGGGGGAACACACTCCCAGGCCAAGGCAGAATGACATGCACACGTCTGTTCCTGCCCCCTACACCGGCAGAGAGTTCGGGGGAGCCAGTGACTGCCAGGCTGCTGCTGGGCTGGCTGCCTGTGTGGGACGGGGTAGAGCCGACCTAGGGGCAAGTTTGGCCTCTTGCTCTCCCTGCTGCCCTGAGGCTGCTGGGTCAGAGAGGTCTTGGGCATCCAGCCCTTTGCTGGTCCTTTCCCTCTGACGAGGCCCTCTGAGCTCCAGCACCTTGCAGTGTGCAGACAGCCCCTGCCGGCAACCTCCTCTCCAAGGAGGCCTCAACCGAGGCCTAGGCCCAGGGGAAAGGCACCAGCGTGGATGAGCCTGGGGAGGCGCCCGGGCATGTCTGGACCCAGTCCCCGCAGCCTGCCCCTTGGTGGGGTAGTACCCCCGGAGGCCAGGAAGATCTGGGCAAGGCTGCCAGAGGCAGGGACACTGCTGGGTCCTGCCCCTGGCCTGTGGGGCCTCTGAGAACAACTGGCACTCTCCCGCTGGAAGACCTCCCCGGCTGCCTCCAAAGGCTGGTTTGCAAGCACTCAATCCCGCTGTTCACGCCAGCTGCGCACAATGCTCCCAAGCCCGGGAGAAAAGCATTTTGGGGTGGTGCTCACTCCGGGCTTTGGAAGACCTCCCCGGCTGCCTCCAAGGCCGGTTTGCAAGCACTTCTGCCTGCTGTTCCCGCCACCCGCGCACAATGCTCCCAAGCCCGGGAGAAAAGCGTTTCGGGGTGGTGTTCTCTCTGGGCCCAAGAAAGACCTCCCGGGCTGCCCCCAAATGCCGGTTTGCAAGCACTCCCACTCGCTGTTCCCGCCATCCGTGCAAATGCTCCAAGCCCAGGAGAAAAGCCCTTCAGGGTGGTGCTCTCTCCCGGCCCTTGGAATACCTCCCCGGCTGCCTCCAAAGGCTGGATTTCAAGTACTCCCTCCCGCTGTCCCGCCAGCCGCACACAATGCTCCCAATCACGGGAGAAAAGCGCTTCGGGGTGGTGCTCTCTACGGGCCCTTGGAAGACCTCCCCGTTTGTCTCCAAAGGCCGGTTTGCAAGCACTCATGCCCGCTGTTCCCGCCAGCCGCGCACAATGCTCCCAAGCCTAGGAGAAAAGCGCTTCGGGGTGGTGCTCTCTCCCGGCCCTTGGAAGACCTCCCCGGCTGCCTCCAAAGGCCGGTTTGCAAGCACTCAATCCCGCTGTTCCCGCCAGCCGCGCACAATGCTCCCAAGCCCGGGAGAAAAGCGCTTCGGGTTGGTGCTCTCTCCCGGCCCTTGGAAGACCTCCCCGGCTGCCTCCAAAGGCTGGTTTTCAAGAACTCCCTCCCGCTGACCCGCCAGCCGCACACAATGCTCCCAAGCCCGGGAGAAAAGCATTTTGGGGTGGTCTCTCTCCGGGCCCTTGGAAGACTCCCCGGCTGCCTCTAAAGGCCGGTTTGCAAGCACTCATGTCCTCTGTTCCCGACAGCCGCGAACAATGCTCCCAATTCCGTGAGAAAAGTGCTTCGGGATGGTGCTCTCTCCGGGCCCTTGGAAGACCTCCCAAGCTGCCTCCAAAGGCCGGTTTGCAAGCACTCCCGCCCGCTGTTCCCGCCAGCCTCGCACAATGCTCCCAAGACCGGGAGAAAAGCGCTTCGGGGTGGTGTTCTCTCCGTGCCAATGGAGGACCTCCCTGGCTGCCCCCAAAGGCCGGTTTGCAAGCACTCCCACTCGCTGTTCCCGCCAGCCATGCACAATCCTCCAAAACCCCGGAGAAAAGCGCTTCGGGGTGGTGTTCTCTCCGTGCCCATGGAAGACCTCCCGGGGTGCCCCCAAAGGCCGGTTTGCAAGCACTCCCACTCGCTGTTCCCGCCATCCACGCACAATGCTCCCAAGCCCGGGAGAAAAGCATTTTGGGGTGGTGCTCACACCGGGCCCTGGAAGACCTCCCCGGCTGCCTCCAAAGGACGGTTTTCAAGCACTCCTGCCTGCTGTTCCCGCCACCCGCGCACAATGCTCCCAAGCCCGGGAGAAAAGCGCTTCGGGGTGGTGCTCTCTACAGGCCCTTGGAAGACCTCTCCGGCTGCCTCCAAAGGCCGGTTTGCAAGGACTCCTTCCTGCTGTTCCCGCCATCCGCGCACAATGCTCCCAAGCCCGGGAGAAAAGCATTTTGGGGTGGTGCTCACACCGGGCCCTGGAAGACCTCCCCGGCTGCCTCCAAAGGACGGTTTTCAAGCACTCCTGCCTGCTGTTCCCGCCACCCGCGCACAATGCTCCCAAGCCCGGGAGAAAAGCGCTTCGGGGTGGTGCTCTCTCCGGGCACTTTCAAGACCTCCCCGGCTGCCTCCAAAGGCCGGTTTGTAAGTACTCATTCCCGCTGCTTCCGCCAGCCACGCACAATGCTCCCAAGCCCGGGAGAAAAGCATTTTGGGGTGGTGCTCTCTCCGGGCCCTTGGAAGACCTCCCGGGCTGCCTCCAAAGGCCGGTTTGCAAGCACTCATGTCCGCTGTTCCCGACAGCCGCGCACAATGCTCCCAAGCCCGGGAGAAAAGCATTTTGGGGTGGTGATCAGTCCGGGCCCTTGGAAGACCTCCCCGGCTGCCTCCAAAGGACAGTTTGCAAGCACTCAATCCCGCTGTTCCCGCCAGCCGCGCACAATGCTCCCAAGCCCGGGAGAAAAGCGCTTCGGGGTGGTGCTCTCTCCCGGCCCTTGGAAGACCTCCCCGGCTGCCTCCAAAGGCTGGTTTTCAAGAACTCCCTCCCGCTGACCCGCCAGCCGCACACAATGCTCCCAAGCCCGGGAGAAAAGCATTTTGGGGTGGTCTCTCTCCGGGCCCTTGGAAGACTCCCCGGCTGCCTCTAAAGGCCGGTTTGCAAGCACTCATGTCCTCTGTTCCCGACAGCCGCGAACAATGCTCCCAATTCCGTGAGAAAAGTGCTTCGGGATGGTGCTCTCTCCGGGCCCTTGGAAGACCTCCCAAGCTGCCTCCAAAGGCCGGTTTGCAAGCACTCCCGCCCGCTGTTCCCGCCAGCCTCGCACAATGCTCCCAAGACCGGGAGAAAAGCGCTTCGGGGTGGTGTTCTCTCCGTGCCAATGGAGGACCTCCCTGGCTGCCCCCAAAGGCCGGTTTGCAAGCACTCCCACTCGCTGTTCCCGCCAGCCACGCACAATCCTCCAAAACCCCGGAGAAAAGCGCTTCGGGGTGGTGTTCTCTCCGTGCCCATGGAAGACCTCCCGGGGTGCCCCCAAAGGCCGGTTTGCAAGCACTCCCACTCGCTGTTCCCGCCATCCGCGCACAATGCTCCCAAGCCCGGGAGAAAAGCATTTTGGGGTGGTGCTCACACCGGGCCCTGGAAGACCTCCCCGGCTGCCTCCAAAGGACGGTTTTCAAGCACTCCTGCCTGCTGTTCCCGCCACCCGCGCACAATGCTCCCAATCCCGGGAGAAAAGCGCTTCGGGGTGGTGCTCTCTACAGGCCCTTGGAAGACCTCCCCGGCTGCCTCCAAAGGCCGGTTTGCAAGGACTCCTTCCTGCTGTTCCCGCCATCCCCGCACAATGCTCCCAAGCCCGGGAGAAAAGCATTTTGGGGTGGTGCTCACACCGGGCCCTGGAAGACCTCCCCGGCTGCCTCCAAAGGACGGTTTTCAAGCACTCCTGCCTGCTGTTCCCGCCACCCGCGCAGAATGCTCCCAAGCGCGGGAGAAAAGCGCTTCGGGGTGGTGCTCTCTACAGGCCCTTGGAAGACGTCCCCGGCTGCCTCCAAAGGCCCGTTTGCAAGGACTCCTTCCTGCTCTTCCCGCCAGCCACGCACAATGCTCCCAAGCCCGGGAGAAAAGCATTTTGGGGTGGTGCTCACTCCGGGCCCTTGGAAGACCTCCCCGGCTGCCTCCAAAGGCCAGTTTGCAAGCAGTCCTGCCTGCTGTTCCCGCCAGCCGCGCACAATGCTCCCAAGCCCGGGAGAAAAGCGCTTCGGGGTGGTGCTCTCTCCGGGCCCTTGGAAGACGTCCCCGGCTGCCTCCAAAGGCCGGTTTGCAAGCACTCATGCCCGTTGTTCCCACCAGCCGCGCACAATGCTCCCAAGCCCGGGAGAAAAGCATTTTGGGGTGGTGCTCACTCCGGGCCCTTGGAAGACCTCCCCGGCTGCCTCCAAAGGCCAGTTTGCAAGCAGTCCTGCCTGCTGTTCCCGCCAGCCGCGCACAATGTTCCCAAGCCCGGGAGAAAAGCGCTTCGGGGTGGTGCTCTCTCCGGGCACTTTCAAGACCTCCCCGGCTGCCCCCAAAGGCCGGTTTGTAAGTACTCATTCCCGCTGCTTCCGCCAGCCACGCACAATGCTCCCAAGCCCGGGAGAAAAGCATTTTGGGGTGGTGCTCTCTCCGGGCCCTTGGAAGACCTCCCGGGCTGCCTCCAAAGGCCGGTTTGCAAGCATTCATGTCCGTTGTTCCCGACAGCCGCGCACAATGCTCCCAAGCCCGAGAGAAAAGCATTTTGGGGTGGTGATCAGTCCGGCCCTTGGAAGACCTCCCCGGCTGCCTCCAAAGGACAGTTTGCAAGCACTCATGCCCGCTGTTCCCGCCAGCCACGCACAATGCTCCCAAGACCGTGAGAAAAGCGCTTCGGGGTGGTGTTCTCTCAGGGACCATGGAGGACCTCCCCGGCTGCCCCCAAAGGCCGGTTTGCAAGCATTCCCACTCGCTGTTCCCGCCAGGCACACACAATGTTCCAAAACCCCGGAGAAAAGCGCTTCGGGGTGGTGCTCTCTCCGCGCCCTTGGAAGACTTCTCTGGCTGCCGCCAAATGCCGGTTTGCAAGAATTCCCTCCCGCTGTCCCACCAGCCGCACACAATGCTCCAAAACCCGAGAGAAAAGCGCTTCGAGGTGGTGCTCTCTCCGGGCCCTTGGAAGACCTCCCCGGCTGCCTCCAAAGGCCGGTTTGCAAGCACTCCTGCCTGCTGTTCCCGCCACGCGCGCACAATGCTCCCAAGCCCGGAAGAAAAGCATTTTGGGGTAGTGTTCTCTCCGGGCGCTTGGAAGACCTCCCGGGCGGCCTCCAAAGGCCGGTTTGCAAGCACTCATGTCCGCTGTTCCCGACAGCCGCACACAATGCTCCCAAGCCCGGGAGAAAAGCATTTTGGGGTGGTGATCAGTCCGGGCCCTTGGAAGACCTCCCCGGCTGCCTCCAAAGGACAGTTTGCAAGAACTCATGCCCGCTGTTCCCGCCAGGCACGCACAATGCTCCCAAGCCCGGGAGAAAAGCGCTTCGGGGTGGTGCTCTCACCGGTCCCTTGCCCCTGAGCCTGGGGGCAATGCAGGGGGAACACACTCCCAGGCCAAGGCAGAACCACATGCAAACGTCTGTTCCTGGTCCCTGCACCGGCAGAGAGCTCGGGGGAGCCAGAGTATGCCAGGCAGCTGCTGGGTTGGCGGCCTGAGTGGAAAGGGGCAGAGCCGACCTAGGGGCAAGTTGGGCCTCTTGCTCTCCCTGCTGCCCTGAGGCTGCTGGGCCAAAGAGGTCTTGGGCATCCAGCCCCTTGCTGGTCCCTTCCCTCTGATGAGGCCCTCTGAGCTCCAGCACCTTGCAGTGTGGAGACAGCCCCTGCCAGCAACCTCCTCTCCAAGGCGGCCTCAACCGAGGCCTAGGCCCAGGGGAAAGGCACGAGCGGGGATGAGCCTGGGGAGGCGCCCGGGCATGTCTGGACCCAGTCCCCGCAGCCTGCCCCTTGGTGGGGCAGTACCCCCGGAAGCCAGGAAGGTCTGGGCAAGGCTGCCAGGGGCAGGGACACTGCTGGGTCCTGCCCCTGGCCTGTGGGGCGTCTGAGCACAACCAGCACCCTCCCGCTGGAAGACCTCCCCGTCTGCCTCCAAAGGCCTGTTTGCAAGCACTCCCACCCGCTGTTCCCGCCAGGCACGCACAATGCTCCCAAGCCCGGGAGAAAAGCGCTTCGGGGTGGTGCTCTCCTCGGGCCCTTGCCCCTGAGCCTGGGGGCCAGGCAGGTGGAACACACTCCCAGGCCAAGGGAGAACGACATGCACACGTCTGTTCCTGCCCCCTACACCGGCAGAGAGCTCGGGGGAGCCAGAGTCTGTCAGGCAGGTGCTGGGCTGGCCGCCTGTGTGGGAAGTGGCAGAGCCGACCTAGGGGCATGTTGGGCCTCTGCTCTCCCTGCTGCCCTGAGGCTGCTGGGCCAAAGAGGTCTTGGGCATCCAGCCCCTTGCTGGTCCCTTCCCTCTGATGAGGCCCTCTGAGCTCCAGCACCTTGCAGTGTGGAGACAGCCCCTGCCAGCAACCTCCCCTCCAAGGAGGCCTCAACCGAGGCCTAGCCCCAGGGGAAAGGCACCAGCTGGGAAGAGCCTGGGGAGGCGCCCGGGCATGTCTGGACCCAGTCCCCGCAGCCTGCCCCTTGGTGAGGCAGTACCCCCGGAGGCCAGGAAGGTCTGGGCAAGGCTGGTCAGGGGCAGGGGCCCTGCTGGGCCCTGCCCCTGCCTGTGGGGCCTCTGAGCACAACCGGCCCTCTCCCACTGGAAGACGTCTCCGGGTGCCTCCAAAGGCCGGTTTGCCAACACTCCCGCCCGCTGTTCCCGCCAGGCACGCACAATTCTCCCAAGCCCGGGAGAAAAGCGCTTCGGGGTGGTGCTCTCTCCGGGCCCTGGCCCATGAGCCTGGGGGCAAGGCAGGGAGAACACACTCCCAGGCCAAGGCAGAACCACATGCCCACGTCTGTTCCTGTCCCCTGCACCGGCAGAGAGCTTGGGGGAGCCAGAGTCTGTCAGGCAGCTGCTGGGTTGGCCGCCTGTGTGGGAAGGGGCAGAGCCGAATAGGGGCAAGTTGGGCCTCTTGCTCTCCCTGCTGCCCTGAGGCTGCTGGGCCAAAGATGTCTTGGGCATCCAGCCCTTTACTGGTCGCTTCTCTCTGACGAGGCTCTCTGAGCTGCAGCACTTTGCAGTGTGGAGACAGCCCCTGCCAGCAACCTCCTCTCCAAGGAGGCCTCAACCGAGGCCTAGGCCCAGGGGAAAGGCACCAGCGGGGATGAGCCTGGGGAGGCGCCCGGGCATGACTGGACCCAGGCCCGCAGCCTGCCCCTTGGTGGGGCAGTACCCCCGGAGGCCAGGAAGGTCTGGGCAAGGCTGGCCAGGGGCAGGGGCCCTGCTGGGTCCTGCCCCTGGCCTGTGGGGCCTCTGAGCACAACCGGCCCTCTCCCACTGGAAGACCTCCCCAGCTGCCTCCAAAGGCCGGTTTGCAAGCGCTCCCGCCCACTGTTCCCAGCAGGCGTGCACAATGCTCCTAAGCCCGGGAGAAAAGCGCTTCGGGGTGGTGCTCTCTCCGGGCCCTTGCCCCTGAGCCTGGGGGCAAGGCAGGGTGTCCACACTCCCAGGCCAAGGCAGAACCACATGCACACGTCTGATCTGCCCCCTGCACCGGCAGAGAGCTCGGGGGAGCCAGAGTCTGTCAGGCAGCTGCTGGGCTGGCCGCCTGTGTGGGAAGGGGCAGAGCCGACCTAGGGGCAAGTTGGGCCTCTTGCTCTCCCTGCTGCCCTGAGGCTGCTGGGCCAAAGAGGTCTTGGGCATCCAGCCCCTTGCTGGTCCCATCCCTCTGATGAGGCCCTCTGAGCTCCAGCACCTTGCAGTGTGGAGACAGCCCCTGCCAGCAACCTCCTCTCCAAGGAGGCCTCAACCGAGGCCTAGGCCCAGGGGAAAGGCACCAGCGGGGATGAGCCTGGGGAGGCGTCCGGGCATGACTGGACCCAGGCCCGCAGCCTGCCCCTTGGTGGGGCAGTACCCCCGGAGGCCAGGAAGGTCTGGGCAAGGCTGGCCAGGGGCAGGGGCCCTGCTGGGTCCTGTCCCTGGCCTGTAGGGCCTCTGAGCACAAACGGCCCTCTCCCACTGGAAGACCTCCCCGGCTGCCTCCAAAGGCCAGTTTGCCAACACTCCTGCCCGCTGTTCCCGCCAGGCACGCACAATGCTCCCAAGCCCAGGAGAAAAGCGCATCGGGGTGGTGGTCTCTCCGGGCCCCTGCCCGTGAACCTGGGGGCCAGGCAGGGGATCCACAGTCCCAGGCCAAGGCAGAACCACATGCACACGTCTGTTCCTGACCCCTGCACCGGCAGAGAGCTGGGGGGAGCCAGAGTCTGTCAGGCAGCTGCTGGGCTGGCCGCCTGTGTGGGAAGGGGCAGAGCCGAACTAGGGGCAAGTTGGGCCTCTTGCTCTCCCTGCTGCCCTGAGGCTGCTGGGCCAAAGAGGTCTTGGGCATCCAGCCCCTTGCTGGTCCCTTCCCTCTGACGAGGCCCTCTGAGCTCCAGCACCTTGCAGTGTGGAGACAGCCCCTGCCAGCAACCTCCTCTCCAAGGAGGCCTCAACCGAGGCCTAGGCCCAGGGGAAAGGCACCAGCGGGGATGAGCCAGTGGAGGCGCACGGGCATGTCTGGACCCAGTCCCCGCAGCCTGCCCCTTGGTGGGGCAGTACCCCCGGAGGCCAGGAAGGTCTGGGCAAGGCTGGCCAGGGGCAGGGGCCCTGCTGGGTCCTGCCCCTGGCCTGTGGGGCCTCTGAGCACAACCGGCCCTCTCCCACTGGAAGACCTCCCCGGCTGCCTCGAAAGGCCGGTTTGCCAACACTCCCGCCCGCTGTTCACGCCAGGCACGCACAATGCTCCCAAGCCCGGGAGAAAAGCGCTTCGGGGTGTTGCTCTCTCCGGGCCCTTGCCCCTGAGCCTGGGGTCCAGGCAGTGTGTCCACACTCCCAGACCAAGGCAGAACCACATGCACACGTCTGTTCCTGACCCCTGCACCGGCAGAGAGATCGGGGGAGCCAGAGACTGCCAGGCTGCTGCTGGGCTGGCTGCCTGTCTGGGACGGGGCAGAGCCGACCTAGGGGCAAGTTGGGCCTCTTGCTCTCCCTGCTGCCCTGAGGCTGCTGGGCCAAAGAGGTCTTGGGCATCCAGCCCTTTCCTGGTCCCTTCCCTCTGACGAGGCCCTCTGAGCTCCAGCACCTTGCAGTGTGGAGACAGCCCCTGCCAGCAACCTCCTCTCCAAAGAGGCCTCAACCGAGGCCTACGCCCAGGGGAAAGGCACCAGCGGGGATGATCCTGGGGAGGCGCACGGACATGTCTGGACCCAGTCACCGCAGCCTGCCCCTTGGTGGGGCAGTACCCCCGGAGGCCAGGAAGGTCTGGGCAAGGCTGGCCAGGGGCAGGGGCCCTGCTGGGTCCTGCCCCTGGCCTGTGGGGCCTCTGAGCCCAACCGGCCCTCTCCCACTGGAAGACCTCCCCGGCTGCCTCCAAAGGCCGGTTTGCAAGCGCTCCCGCCCACTGTTCCCAGCAGGCGTGGACAATGCTCCCAAGCCCGGGAGAAAAGCGCTTCAGGGTGGTGCTCTCTCTGGGCCCTTGCCCCTGAGCCTGGGGGCAAGGCAGGGTGTCCACACTCCCAGGCCAAGGCAGAACCACATGCACACGTCTGATCTGCGCCCTGCACCGGCAGAGAGCTCGGGGGAGCCAGAGTCTGTCAGGCAGCTGCTGGGCTGGCCGCCTGTGTGGGAAGGGGCAGAGCCGACCTAGGGGCAAGTTGGGCCTCTTGCTCTCCCTGCTGCCCTGAGGCTGCTGGGCCAAAGAGGTCTTGGCCATCCAGCCCCTTGCTGGTCCCTTCCCTCTGACGAGGCCCTCTGAGCTCCAGCACCTTGCAGTGTGGAGACAGCCCCTGCCAGCAACCTCCTCTCCAAGGAGGCCTCAACCGAGGCCTAGGCCCAGGGGAAAGGCACCAGCGGGGATGAGCCTGGGGAGGCGCCCGGGCATGACTGGACCCAGGCCCGCAGCCTGCCCCTTGGTGGGGCAGTACCCCCGGAGGCCAGGAAGGTCTGGGCAAGGCTGGCCAGGGGCAGGGGCCCTGCTGGGTCCTGCCCCTGGCCTGTGGGGCCTCTGAGCACAACCGGCCCTCTCCCACTGGAAGACCTCCCCGGATGCCTCCAAAGGCCGGTTTGCCAACACTCCCGCCCGCTGTTCTCGCCAGGCACGCACAATTCTCCCAAGCCCGGGAGAAAAGCGCTTCGGTGTGTTGCTCTCTCCGGGCCCTTGCCCCTGAGCCTGGGGGCCAGGCAGTGGTTCCACACTCCCAGACCAAGGCAGAACCACATGCACACGTCTGTTCCTGACCCCTGCACCGGCAGAGAGCTCGGGGGAGCCAGAGTCTGTCAGGCAGCTGCTGGGCTGGCCGCCTGTGTGGGAAGGGGCAGAGCCGACCTAGGGGCAAGTTGGGCCTCTTCCTCTCCCTGCTGCCCTAAGGCTGCTGGGCCAAAGAGGTCTTGGGCATCCAGCCCCTTGCTGGTCCCTTCCCTCTGACGAGGCCCTCTGAGCTCCAGCACCTTGCAGTGTGGAGACAGCCCCTGCCAGCAACCTCCTCTCCAAGGAGGCCTCAACCGAGGCCTAGGCCCAGGGGAAAGGCACCAGCGGGGATGAGCCAGTGGAGGCGCAAGGGCATGTCTGGACCCAGTCCCCGCAGCCTGCCCCTTGGTGGGGCAGTACCCCCGGAGGCCAGGAAGGTCTGGGCAAGGCTGCCAGGGGCAGGGACACTGCTGGGTCCTGCCCCTGGCCTGTGGGGCGTCTGAGCACAACCGGCACTCTCCCGCTGGAAGACCTGCCCGGCTGCCTCCAAAGGCCGGTTAACAAGCGCTCCCGCCCACTGTTCCCAGCAGGCGTGCACAATGCTCCCAAGCCCGGGAGAAAAGCGCTTCGGGGTGGTGCTCTCTCCGGGCCCTTGCCCCTGAGCCTGGGGGCAAGGCAGGGTGTCCACACTCCCAGGCCAAGGCAGAACCACATGCACACGTCTGATCTGCCCCCTGCACCGGCAGAGAGCTCGGGGGAGCCAGAGTCTGTCAGGCAGCTGCTGGGCTGGCCGCCTGTGTGGGAAGGGGCAGAGCCGACCTAGGGGCAAGTTGGGCCTCTTGCTCTCCCTGCTGCCCTGAGGCTGCTGGGCCAAAGAGGTCTTGGGCATCCAGCCCCTTGCTTGTCCCTTCCCTCTGACGAGGCCCTCTGAGCTCCAGCACCTTGCAGTGTGGAGACAGCACCTGCCAGCAACCTCCTCTCCAAGGAGGCCTCAACCGAGGCCTAGGCCCAGGGAAAAGGCACCAGCGGGGTTGAGCCAGGGGAGGCGCCCGGGCATGTCTGGACCCTGTCCCCGCAGCCTGCCCCTTGGTGGGGCAGTACCCCCGGAGGCCAGGAAGGTCTGGGCAAGGCTGGCCAGGGGCAGGGGCCCTGCTGGGTCCTGCCCCTGGCCTGTGGGGCCTCTGAGCACAACCGGCCCTTGCCCACTGGAAGACCTCCCCGGCTGCCTCCAAAGGCCGGTTTGCAAGCCCTCCCGCCCACTGTTCCCGCCAGGCGCGCACAATGCTCCCAAGCCCGGGAGAAAAGCGCTTCGGGGTGGTGGTCTCTCCGGGCCCCTGCCCCTGAGCCTGGGGGCCAGGCAGGGGATCCACAGTCCCAGGCCAAGGCAGAACCACATGCACACGTCTGTTCCTGCCCCCTCCACCGGCAGAGAGCTGGGGGGAGCCAGAGTCTGTCAGGCAGCTGCTGGGCTGGCCGCCTGTGTGGGAAGGGGCAGAGCCGACCTAGGGGCAAGTTGGGCCTCTTGCTCTCCCTGCTGCCCTGAGGCTGCTGGGCCAAAGAGGTCTTGGGCATCCAGCCCCTTGCTGGTCCCTTCCCTCTGACGAGGCCCTCTGAGCTCCAGCACCTTGCAGTGTGGAGACAGCCCCTGCCAGCAACCTCCTCTCCAAGGAGGCCTCAACCGAGGCCTAGGCCCAGGGGAAAGGCACCAGCGGGGATGAGCCAGTGGAGGCGCACGGGCATGTCTGGACCCAGTCCCCGCAGCCTGCCCCTTGGTGGGGCAGTACCCCCAGAGGCCAGGAAGGTCTGGGCAAGGCTGGCCAGGGGCAGGGGCCCTGCTGGGTCCTGCCCCTGGGCTGTGGGGCCTCTGAGCACAACCGGCCCTCTCCCACTGGAAGACCTCCCCGGCTGCCTCCAAAGGCCGGTTTGCCAACACTCCCGCCCGCTGTTCCCGCCAGGCACGCACAATGCTCCCAAGCCCGGGAGAAAAGCGCTTCGGGGTGTTGCCCTCTCCGGACCCTTGCCCCTGAGCCTGGGGTCCAGGCAGTGGGTCCACACTCCCAGACCAAGGCAGAACCACATGCACTCGTCTGTTCCTGACCCCTGCACCGGCAGAGAGCTCGGGGGAGCCAGAGTCTGTCAGGCAGCTGCTGGGCTGGCCGCCTGTGTGGGAAGGGGCAGAGCCGACCTAGGGGCAAGTTGGGCCTCTTGCTCTCCCTGCTGCCCTGAGGCTGCTGGGCCAAAGAGGTCTTGGGCATCCAGCCCCTTGCTGGTCCCTTCCCTCTGACGAGGCCCTCTGAGCTCCAGCACCTTGCAGTGTGGAGACAGCCCCTGCCAGCAACCTCCTCTCCAAGGAGGCCTCAACCGAGGCCTAGGCCCAGGGGAAAGGCACCAGCGGGGATGAGCCTGGGGAGGCGCCCGGGCATGTCTGGACCCAGTCCCCGCAGCCTGCCCCTTGGTGGGGCAGTACCCCCGGAGGCCAGGAAGGTCTGGGCAAGGCTGCGAGGGGCAGGGGCCCTGCTGGGTCGTGCCACTGGCCTGTGGGGCCTCTGAGCACAACCGGCACTCTCCCGCTGGAAGACCTCCCCGTCTGCCTCGAAAGGCCGGTTTGCAAGCACTCCCGCCCGCTGTTCCCGCCAGGCAGGCACAATGCTCCCAAGCCCGGGAGAAAAGCGCTTTGGGGTGGTGCTCTCCTCGGTCCCTTGCCCCTGAGCCTGGGGGCCAGGCAGTTGGAACACACTCCCAGGCCAAGACAGAACGACATGAACACGTCTGTTCCTGCCCCCTACACCGGCAGAGAGCTCGGGGGAGCCAGAGTCTCTCAGGCAGGTGCTGGGCTGGCCGCCTGTGTGGGACGGGGCAGAGCCGACCTAGGGGCAAGTTGGGCCTCTTGCTCTCCCTGCTGCCCTGAGGCTGCTGGGCCAAAGACGTCTTGGGCATCCAGCCCTTTGCTGGTCCCTTCCCTCTGACGAGGCCCTCTGAGCTCGAGACCTTGCAGTGTGGAGACAGCCCCTGCCAGCAATCTCCTCTCCAAGGAGGCCTCAACCGAGGCCTAGGCCCAGGGGAAAGGCACCAGCGGGGATGAGCCTGGAGAGGCGCCCGGGCATGTCTGGACCCAGTCCCCGCAGCCTGCCCCTTGGTGGGGCAGTACGCCTGGAGGCCAGAAAGGTCTGGGCAAGGCTGACCAGGGGCAGGGGACCTGCTGGGTCCTGCCCCTGGCCTGTGGGGCCTCTGAGCACAACCGGCCCTCTCCCACTGGAAGACCTCCCCGACTGCCTCCAAAGGCCGTTTTGCACGCACTCCCGCCCACTGTTCCCACCAAGCGCGCACAATGCTCCCATCCCGGGAGAAAAGCGCTTCGGGGTGGTGCTCTCTCCGGGCCCTTGCCCCTGAGACTGGGGGCCAGGCAGGGGTCCACACTCCCAGGCCAAGGCAGAACCACATGCACACGTCTGTTCCTGACCCCTGCACCGGCAGAGAGCTCGGGGGAGCCAGAGTCTGTCAGGCAGCTGCTGGGCTGGCCGCCTTTGTGGGAAGGGGCAGAGCCGACCTAGGGGCAAGTTGGGACTCTTGCTCTCCCTGCTGCCCTGAGGCTGCTGGGCCAAAGAGGTCTTGGGCATCCAGCCCTTTGCTTGTCCCTTCCCTCTGACGAGGCCCTCTGAGCTCCAGCACCTTGCAGTGTGGAGACAGCCCCTGCCAGCAACCTCCTCTCCAAGGAGGCCTCAACCGAGACCTAGGACCAGGGGAAAGGCACCAGCGGGGATGAGCCTGGGGAGGCGCCCGGGCATGTCTGGACCCAGTCCCCGCAGCCTGCCCCTTGGTGGGGCAGTACCCCCGGAGGCCAGGAAGGTCTGGGAAAGGCTGGCCAGGGGCAGGGGACCTGCTGGGTCCTGCCCCTGGCCTGTGGGGCCTCTGAGCACAACCGGCCCTCTCCCACTGGAAGACCTCCCCGGCTGCCTCCAAAGTCCTGTTTGCCAACACTCCCACCCGCTGTTCACGCCAGACTTGCACTATGCTCCCAAGCCCGGGAGAAAAGCGCTTCGGGGTGGTGCTCTCTCCGGGCCCTTGCCCCTGAGCCTGGGGGCAAGGCATGGGGAACACACTCCCAGGCCAAGGCAGAACCACATGCCCACGTCTGTTCCTGTCTCCTGCACCGGCAGAGAGCTTGGGGGAGCCAGAGTCTGTCAGGCAGCTGCTGGGTTGGCCGCCTGTGTGGGAAGGGGCAGAGCCGCCCTAGGGGCAAGTTGGGCCTCTTGCTCTCCCTGCTGCCCTGAGGCTGCTGGGCCAAAGACGTCTTGGGCATCCAGCCCCTTGCTTGTCCCTTCCCTCTGACGAGGCCCTCTGAGCTCCAGCACCTTGCAGTGTGGAGACAGCCCCTGCCAGCAACCTCCTCTCCAAGGAGGCCTCAACCGAGGCCTAGGCCCAGGGGAAAGGCACCAGCGGGGATGAGCCAGGGGAGGCGCCCGAGCATGTCTGGACCCAGTCCCCGCAGCCTGCCCCTTGGTGGGGCAGTACCCCCGGAGGCCAGGAAGGTCTGGGTAATACTGGCCAGGGGCAGGGGCCCTGCTGGGTCCTGCCCCTGGCCTGTCTGGCCTCTGAGCACAACCGGCCCTCTCCCATTGGAAGACCTCCCCGGCTGCCTCCAAAGGCCGGTTTGCAAGCGCTCCCGGCCACTGTTACCAGCAGGCGGGCACAATGCTCCTAAGCCCGGAAGAAAAGCGCTTCAGGGTGGTGCTCTCTCTGGGCCCTTGCCCCTGAGCCTGGGGGCAAGGCAGGGTGTCCACACTCCCAGGCCAAGGCAGAACCACATGCACACGTCTGACCTGCCCCCTGCACCGGCAGAGAGTTCGGGGGAGCCAGAATCTGTCAGGCAGCTGCTGGGCTGGCCGCCTGTGTGGGAAGTGGCAGAGCCGACCTAGGGGCAAGTTGGGCCTCTTGCTCTCCCTGCTGCCCTGAGGCTGCTGGGCCAAAGAGGTCTTGGGCATCCAGCCCCTTGCTGGTCCCTTCCCTCTGACGAGGCCCTCTGAGCTCCAGCACCTTGCAGTGTGGAGACAGCCCCTGCCAGCAACCTCCTCTCCAAGGAGGCCTCAACCGAGGCCTAGGCCCAGGGGAAAGGCACCAGCGGGGATGAGCCTAGGGAGGCGCCCGGGCATGTCTGGACCCAGTCCCCGCAGCCTGCCCCTTGGTGGGGCAGTACCCCCGGAGGCCAGGAAGGTCTGGGCAAGGCTGGCCAGGGGCAAGGGCCCTGCTGGGTCCTGCCCCTGGCCTGTGGGGCCTCTGAGCACAACCGGCCCTCTCCCACTGGAAGAACTCCCCAGCTGCCTCCAAAGGCCAGTTTGCCAACACTCCCGCCCGCTGTTCCCGCCAGGCACGCACAATGCTCCCAAGCCCGGGAGAAAAGCACTTCGGGGTGGTGCTCTCCTCGGGCCCTTGCCCCTGAGCCTGGGGGCCAGGCAGTTGGTCCACACTCCCAGACCAAGGCAGAACCACATGCACACGTCTGTTCCTGACCCCTGCACCGGCAGAGAGCTCGGGGGAGCCAGAGTCTGTCAGGCAGCTGCTGGGCTGGCCGCCTTTGTGGGAAGGGGCAGAGCCGACCTAGGGGCAAGTTGGGCCTCTTGCTCTCCCTGCTGCCCTGAGGCTGCTGGGCCAAAGAGGTCTTGGGCATCCAGCCCCTTGCTGGTCCCTTCCCTCTGACGAGGCCCTCTGAGCTCCAGCACCTTGCAGTGTGGAGACAGCCCCTGCCAGCAACCTCCTCTCCAAGGAGGCCTCAACCGAGGCCTAGGCCCAGGGGAACGGCACCAGCGGGGATGAGCCTGGGGAGGCGCCCGGGCATGTCTGGACCCAGTCCCCGCAGCCTGCCCCTTGGTGGGGCAGTACCCCCGGAGGCCAGGAAGATCTGGGCAAGGCTGGCCAGGGGCAGGGGCCCTGCTGGGTCCTCCCCATGGCCTGTGGGGCCTCTGAGCACAACCGGCCCTCTCCCACTGGAAGACCTCCCCGGCTGCCTCCAAAGGCCAGTTTGCCAACACTCCTGCCCGCTCTTCCCGCCAGGCACGCACAATGCTCCCAAGCCCGGGAGAAAAGCGCTTCGGGGTGGTGCTCTCTCCGGGCCCTTGCCCCTGAGCCTGTGGGCAAGGCAGGGGGAACACACTCCCAGACCAAGGCAGAAACACATGCACACGTCTGTTCCTGTCCCCTGCACCGGCAGAGAGCTCGGGGGAGCCAGAGTCTCTCAGGCAGGTGCTGGGCTGGCCGCCTGTGTGGGAAGGGGCAGAGCCGACCTAGGGGCAAGTTGGGCCTCTTGCTCTCTCTGCTGCCCTGAGGCTGCAGGGCCAAAGACGTCTTGGGCATCCAGCCCCTTACTGGTCCCTTCCCTCTGACGAGGCCCTCTGAGCTCCAGCACCTTGCAGTGTGGAGACAGCCCCTGACAGCAATCTCCTCTCCAAGGAGGCCTCAACCGAGGCCTAGGCCCAGGGGAAAGGCACCAGCGGGGTTGAGCCAGGGGAGGCGCCCGGGCATGTCTGGACCCTGTCCCCGCAGCCTGCCCCTTGGTGGGGCAGTACCCCCGGAGGCCAGGAAGGTCTGGGCAAGGCTGGCCAGGGGCAGGGGCCCTGCTGGGTCCTGCCCCTGGCCTGTGGGTCCTCTGAGCACAACCGGCCCTCTCCCACTGGAAGACCTCCCCGGCTGCCTCCAAAGGCCGGTTTGCAAGCACTCCCGCCCACTGTTCCCGCCAGGCGCGCACAATGCTCCCAAGCCCGGGAGAAAAGCGCTTCGGGGTGGTGGTCTCTCCGGGCCCTTGCCCCTGAGCCTGGGGGCCAGGCAGGGGATCCACAGTCCCAGGCCAAGGCACAACAACATGCACACGTCTGTTCCTGCCCCCTCCACCGGCAGAGAGCTGGGGGGAGCCAGAGTCTGTCAGGCAGCTGCTGGGCTGGCCGCCTGTGTGGGAAGGGGCAGAGCCGACCTAGGGGCAAGTTGGGCCTCTTGCTCTCCCTGCTGCCCTGAGGCTGCTGGGCCAAAGAGGTCTTGGGCATCCAGCCCCTTGCTGGTCCCTTCCTTCTGACGAGGCCCTCTGAGCTCCAGCACCTTGCAGTGTGGAGACAGCCCCTGCCAGCAACCTCCTCTCCAAGGAGGCCTCAACCGAGGCCTAGGCACAGGGGAAATGCACCAGCGGGGATGAGCCAGTGGAGGCGCACGGGCATATCAGGACCCAGTCCCCGCAGCCTGCCCCTTGGTGGGGCAGTACCCCCGGAGGCCAGGAAGGTCTGGGCAAGGCTGGCCAGGGGCAGGGTCCCTGCTGGGTCCTGCCCCTGGCCTGTGGGGCCTCTGAGCACAACCGGCCCTCTCCCACTGGAAGACCTCCCCGGCTGCCTCCAAAGGCGGGTTTGCCAACACTCCCGCCCGCTGTTCCCGCCAGGCACGCACAACGCTCCCAAGGCCAGGAGAAAAGCGCTTCGGGGTGTTGCTCTCTCCGGGCCCTTGCCCCTGAGCCTGGGGTCCAGGCAGTGGGTCCACACTCCCAGACCAAGGCAGAACCACATGCACACGTCTGTTCCTGACCCCTGCACCGGCAGAGAGCTCGGGGGAGCCAGAGTCTCTCAGGCAGCTGCTGGGTTGGCTGCCTGTGTGGGAAGGGGCAGAGGCGACCTAGGGGCAAGTTGGGCCTCTTGCTCTCCCTGCTGCCCTGAGGCTGCTGGGCCAAAGAGGTCTTGGGCATCCAGCCCCTTGCTGGTCCCTTCCCGCTGACGAGGCCCTCTGAGCTCCAGCACCTTGCAGTGTGGAGACAGCCCCTGCCAGCATCCTCCTCTCCAAGGAGGCATCAACCGAGCCCTATGCCCAGGGGAAAGGCACCAGCGGGGATGAACCTGGTGAGGCGCCCAGGCATGTCTGGACCCAGTCCCCGCAGCCTGCCCCTTGGTGGGGCAGTACCCCCGGAGGCCAGGAAGGTCTGGGCAAGGCTGGCCAGGGGCAGGGGCCCTACTGGGTCCTGCCCCTGGCCTGTGGGGCCTCTGAGCACAACCGGCCCTCTCCCACTCGAAGAACTCCCCGGCTGCCTCCAAAGGCCAGTTTGCCAACACTCCCGCCCGCTGTTCCCGCCCCGCACGCACAATGTTCCCAAGCCCGGGAGAAAAGCACTTCGGGGTGGTGCTCTCCTCGGGCCCTTGCCCCTGAGCCTGGGGGCCAGGCAGTTGGTCCACACTCCCAGACCAAGGCAGAACCACATGCACACGTCTGTGCCTGACCCCTGCACCGGCAGAGAGCTCGGGGGAGCCAGAGTCTGTCAGGCAGCTGCTGGGCTGGCCGCCTGTGTGGGAAGGGGCAGAGCCGACCTAGGGGCAAGTTGGGCCTCTTGCTCTCCCTGCTGCCCTGAGGCTGCTGGGCCAAAGAGGTCTTGGGCATCCAGCCCCTTGCTGGTCCCTTCCCTCTGACGAGGCCCTCTGAGCTCCAGCACCTTGCAGTGTGGAGACAGCCCCTGCCAGCAACCTCCTCTCCAAGGAGGCCTCAACCGAGGCCTAGGCCCAGGGGAAAGGCACCAGCGGGGATGAGCCTGGGGAGGCGCCCGGGCATGTCTGGACCCAGTCCCCGCAGCCTGCCCCTTGGTGGGGCAGTACCCCCGGAGGCCAGGAAGGTCTGGGCAAGGCTGCCAGGGGCAGGGACACTGCTGGGTCCTGCCCCTGGCCTGTGGGGCGTCTGAGCACAACCGGCACTCTCCCGCTGGAAGACCTCCCTGGCTGCCTCCAAAGGCCGGTTTGCAAGCACTCCCGCCCGCTGTTCCCGCCAGGCACGCACAATGCTCCCAAGCCCGGGAGAAAAGCGCTTCGGGGTGGTGCTCTCTCCGGGCCCTTGCCCCTGAGCCTGGGGGCAAGGCATGGGGAACACACTCCCAGGCCAAAGCAGAACCACATGCCCACGTCTGTTCCTGTCCCCTGCACCGGCAGAGAGCTCGGGGGAGCCAGAGTCTGTCAGGCAGCTGCTGGGCTGGCCGCCTGTGTGGGAAGGGGCAGAGCCGACCTAGGGGCAAGTTGGGCCTCTTGCTCTCCCTGCTGCCCTGAGGCTGCTGGGCCAAAGAGGTCTTGGGCATCCAGCCCCTTGCTTGTCCCTTCCCTCTGACGAGGCCCTCTGAGCTCCAGCACCTTGCAGTGTGGAGACAGCCCCTGCCAGCAATCTCCTCTCCAAGGAGGCCTCAACCGAGGCCTAGGCCCAGGGAAAAGGCACCAGCGGGGTTGAGCCAGGGGAGGCGCCCGGGCATGTCTGGACCCTGTCCCCGCAGCCTGCCCCTTGGTGGGGCAGTACCCCCGGAGGCCAGGAAGGTCTGGGCAAGGCTGGCCAGGGGCAGGGGCCCTGCTGGGTCCTGCCCCTGGCCTGTGGGGCCTCTGAGCACAACCGGCCCTTGCCCACTGGAAGACCTCCCCGGCTGCCTCCAAAGGCCGGTTTGCAAGCACTCCCGCCCACTGTTCCCGCCAGGCGCGCACAATGCTCCCAAGCCCGGGAGAAAAGCGCTTCAGGGTGGTGCTCTCTCCGGGCCCCTGCCCCTGAGCCTGGGGGCCAGGCAGGGGATCCACAGTCCCAGGCCAAGGCAGAACCACATGCACACGTCTGTTCCTGCCCCCTCCACCGGCAGAGAGATGGGGGGAGCCAGAGTCTGTCAGGCAGCTGCTGGGCTGGCCGCCTGTGTGGGAAGGGGCAGAGCCGACCTAGGGGCAAGTTGGGCCTCTTGCTCTCCCTGCTGCCCTGAGGCTGCTGGGCCAAAGAGGTCTTGGGCATCCATCCCGTTGCTGGTCCCTTCCCTCTGACGAGGCCCTCTGAGCTCCAGCACCTTGCAGTGTGGAGACAGCCCCTGCCAGCAACCTCTTCTCCAAGGAGGCCTCAACCGAGGCCTAGGCCCAGGGGAAAGGCACCAGCGGGGATGAGCCAGTGGAGGCGCACGGGCATGTCTGGACCCAGTCCCCGCAGCCTGCCCCTTGGTGGGGCAGTACCCCCGGAGGCCAGGAAGGTCTGGGCAAGGCTGGCCAGGGGCAGGGGCCCTGCTGGGTCCTGCCCCTGGCCTGTGGGGCCTCTGAGCACAACCGGCCCTCTCCCACTGGAAGACCTCCCCGGCTGCCTCCAAAGGCCGGTTTGCCAACACTCCCGCCCGCTGTTCCCGCCAGGCACGCACAATGCTCCCAAGCCCGGGAGAAAAGCGCTTCAGGGTGTTGCCCTCTCCGGGCCCTTGCCCCTGAGCCTGGGGACCAGGCAGTGGGTCCACACTCCCAGACCAAGGCAGAACCACATGCACACGTCTGTTCCTGACCCCTGCACCGGCAGAGAGCTCGGGGGAGCCAGAGTCTGTCAGGCAGCTGCTGGGTTGGCTGCCTGTGTGGGAAGGGGCAGAGCCGACCTAGGGGCAAGTTGGGCCTCTTCCTCTCCCTGCTGCCCTGAGGCTGCTGGGCCAAAGACGTCTTGGGCATCCAGCCCCTTACTGGTCCCTTCCCTCTGACGAGGCCCTCTGAGCTCCAGCACCTTGCAGTGTGGAGACAGCCCCTGCCAGCAACCTCCTCTCCAAGGAGGCCTCAACCGAGGCCTAGGCCCAGGGGAAAGGCACCAGCGGGGATGAGCCAGTGGAGGCGCAAGGGCATGTCTGGACCCAGTCCCCGCAGCCTGCCCCTTGGTGGGGCAGTACCCCCGGAGGCCAGGAAGGTCTGGGCAAGGCTGCGAGGGGCAGGGGCCCTGCTGGGTCGTGCCCCTGGCCTGTGGGGCGTCTGAGCACAACCGGCACTCTCCCGCTGGAAGACCTCCCCGTCTGCCTCCAAAGGCCGGTTTGCAAGCACTCCCGCCCGCTGTTCCCGCCAGGCAGGCACAATGCTCCCAAGCCCGGGAGAAAAGCGCTTCGGGGTGGTGCTCTCCTCGGGCCCTTGCCCCTGAGCCTGGGGGCCAGGCAGTTGGAACACACTCCCAGGCCAAGGCAGAACGACATGCACACGTCTGTTCCTGCCCCCTACACCGGCAGAGAGCTCGGGGGAGCCAGAGACTGCCAGGCTGCTGCTGGGCTGGCTGCCTGTGTGGGACGGGGCAGAGCCGACCTAGGGGCAAGTTGGGCCTCTTGCTCTCCCTGCTACCCTGAGGCTGCTGGGTCAAAGAGGTCTTGGGCATCCAGCCCTTTGCTGGTCCCTTCCCTCTGACGAGGCCCTCTGAGCTCCAGCACCTTGCAGTGTGGAGACAGCCCCTGCCAGCAACCTCCTCTCCAAAGAGGCCTCAACCGAGGCCTACGCCCAGGGGAAAAGCACCAGCGGGGATGATCCTGGGGAGGCGCACGGACATGTCTGGACCCAGTCCCCGCCGCCTGCCCCTTGGTGGGGCAGTACCCCCGGAGGCCAGGAAGGTCTGGGCAAGGCTGGCCAGGGGCAGGGGACCTGCTGGGTCCTACCCCTGGCCTGTGAGGCCTCTGAGCACAACCGGCCCTCTCCCACTGGAAGACCTCCCCAGCTGCCTCCAAAGTCCTGTTTTCAAAGACTCCCGCCCGCTGTTCACGCCAGGCTCGCACAATGCTCCCAAGCCCGGGAGAAAAGTGCTTCGGGGTGGTGCTCTCTCCGGGCCCTTGCCCCTGAGCCTGGGGGCCAGGCAGTGGGTCCACACTCCCAGACCAAGGCAGAACCACATGCACGCGTCTGTTCCTGACCCCTGCACCGGCAGAGAGCTTGGGGGAGCCAGAGTTTGTCAGGCAGCTGCTGGGTTGGCCGCCTGTGTGGGAAGGGGCAGAGCCGAATAGGGGCAAGTTGGGCCTCTTGCTCTCCCTGCTGCCCTGAGGCTGCTGGGCCAAAGATGTCTTGGGCATCCAGCCCTTTACTGGTCCCTTCTCTCTGACGAGGCTCTCTGAGCTGCAGCACCTTGCAGTGTGGAGACAGCCCCTGCCAGCAACCTCCTCTCCAAGGAGGCCTCAACCGAGGCCTAGGCCCAGGGGAAAGGCACCAGCGGGGATGAGCCAGGGGAGGCGCCCGAGCATGTCTGGACCCAGTCCCCGCAGCCTGCCCCTTGGTGGGGCAGTACCCCCGGAGGCCAGGAAGGTCTGGGCAAGGCTGGCCAGGGGCAGGGGCCCTGCTGGGTCCTGCCCCTGGCCTGTGGGGCCTCTGAGCACAACCGGCCCTCTCCCACTGGAAGACCTCCCCGGCTGCCTCCAAAGGCCGGTTTGCAAGCGCTCCCGCCCACTGTTCCCAGCAGGCGTGCACAATGCTCCTAAGCCCGGGAGAAAAGCGCTTCAGGGTGGTGCTCTCTCCGGGCCCTTGCCCCTGAGCCTGGGGGCAAGGCAGGGTGTCCACACTCCCAGGCCAAGGCAGAACCACATGCACACGTCTGATCTGCCCCCTGCACCGGCAGAGAGCTCGGGGGATCCAGAGTCTGTCAGGCAGCTGCTGGGCTGGCCGCCTGTGTGGGAAGGGGCAGAGCCGAACTAGGGGCAAGTTGGGCCTCTTGCTCTCCCTGCTGCCCTGAGGCTGCTGGGCCAAAGAGGTCTTGGGCATCCAGCCCCTTGCTGGTCCCTTCCCTCTGATCAGGCCCTCTGAGCTCCAGCACCTTGCAGTGTGGAGACAGCCCCTGCCAGCAACCTCCTCTCCAAGGAGGCCTCAACCGAGGCCTAGGCCCAGGGGAAAGGCACCAGCAGGGATGAGCCTGGGGAGGCGCCCGGGCATGACTGGACCCAGGCCCGCAGCCTGCCCCTTGGTGGGGCAGTACCCCCGGAGGCCAGGAAGGTCTGGGCAAGGCTGGCCAGGGGCAGGGGCCCTGCTGGGTCCTGTCCCTGGCCTGTAGGGCCTCTGAGCACAACCGGCCCTCTCCCACTGGAAGACCTCCCCGGCTGCCTCCAAAGGCCAGTTTGCCAACACTCCTGCCCGCTGTTCCCGCCAGGCACGCACAATGCTCCCAATTCCGTGAGAAAAGTGCTTCGGCATGGTGCTCTCTCCGGGCCCTTGGAAGACCTCCCAAGCTGCCTCCAAAGGCCGGCTTGCAAGCACTTCCGCCCGCTGTTCCCGCCAGCCTCGCACAATGCTCCCAAGCCCGGGAGAAAAGCGCTTCGGGGTGGTGTTCTCTCCGTGCCCATGGAGGACCTCCCTACCTGGCCCCAAAGGCCGGTTTGCAAGCACTCCCACTCGCTGTTCCCGCCAGCCACGCACAATCCTCCAAAACCCCGGAGAAAAGCGCTTCGGGGTGGTGTTCTCTCCGTGCCCATGGAAGACCTCCCGGGGTGCCCCCAAAGGCCGGTTTGGAACCACTCCCACTCGCTGTTCCCGCCATCCGCGCAAATGTTCCAAAACCGGGAGAAAAGCGCTTCTGGGTGGTGCTCTCTCCTGGCCCTTGGAAGACCTCCCCGGCTGCCTCCAAAGGCCGGTTTGCAAGCACTCCCGCCCGCTGTTCCCACCAGCCACGCACAATGCTCCCAAGCCCGGGAGAAAAGCATTTTGGGGTGGTGCTCACACCGGGCCCTGGAAGACCTCCCCGGCTGCCTCCAAAGGACGGTTTTCAAGCACTCCTGCCTGCTGTTCCCGCCACCCGCGCACAATGCTCCCAAGCCCGGGAGAAAAGCGCTTCGGGGTGGTGCTCTCTACAGGCCCTTCGAAAACCTCCCCGGCTGCCTCCAAAGGCCGGTTTGCAAGGACTCCTTCCTGCTGTTCCCGCCAGCCACGCACAATGCTCCCAAGCCCGGGAGAAAAGCATTTTGGGGTGGTGCTCACTCCGGGCCCTTGGAAGACTTCCCCGGCTGCCTCCAATGGCCAGTTTGCAAGCACTCATGGCCGCTGTTCCCACCAGCCGCGCACAATGCTCCCAAGCCCGGGAGAAAAGCTTTTTGGGGTGGTGCTCACACCGGGCCCTGGAAGACCTCCCCGGGTGCCTCCAAAGGCCGGTTTTCAAGCACTACTGCCTTCTGTTCCCGCCACCTGCGCACAATGCTCCCAAGCCCGGGAGAAAAGCGCTTCGGGGTGGTGCTCTCTACAGGCCCTTGGAAGACCTCCCCGGCTGCCTCCAAAGGCCGGTTTGCAAGGACTCCTTCCTGCTGTTCCCGCCAGCCACGCACAATGCTCCCAAGCCCGGGAGAAAAGCATTTTGGGGTGGTGCTCTCTACAGGCCCTTGGAAGACCTCCCCGGCTGCCTCCAATGGCCAGTTTGAAAGCACTCATGCCCGCTGTTCCCACCAGCCGCGCACAATGCTCCCAAGCCCGGGAGAAAAGCTTTTTGGGGTGGTGCTCACACCGGGCCCTGGAAGACCTCCCTGGCTGCCTCCAAAGGCCGGTTTTCAAGCACTCCTGCCTGCTGTTCCCGCCACCTGCGCACAATGCTCCCAAGCCCGGGAGAAAAGCGCTTCGGGGTGGTGCTCTCTACAGGCCCTTGGAAGACCTCCCCGGCTGCCTCCAATGGTCAGTTTGCAAGCACTCATGCCCGCTGTTCCCACCAGCCGCGCACAATGCTCCAAAGCACGGGAGAAAAGCTTTTTGGGGTGGTGCTCACACCGGGCCCTGGAAGACCTCCCCGGCTGCCTGCAAAGGCCGGTTTTCAAGCACTCCTGCCTGCTGTTCCCGCCACCTGCGCACAATACTCCCAAGCCCGGGAGAAAAGCGCTTCGGGGTGGTGCTCTCTACAGGTCCTTGGAAGACCTCCCCGGCAGCCTCCAAAGGCCGGTTTGCAAGGACTCCTTCCTGCTGTTCCCGCCAGCCACGCACAATGCTCCCAAGCCCGGGAGAAAAGTGCTTCGGGGTGGTGCTCTCTCCGGGCCCTTGGAAGACGTCCCCGGCTGCCTCCAAAGGCCGGTTTGCAAGCACTCATGCCCGTTGTTCCCACCAGCCGCGCACAATGCTCCCAAGCCCGGGAGAAAAGCGCTTCGGGGTGGTGCTCACTCCGGGCCCTTGGAAGACGTCCCCGGCTGCTTCCAATGGCCAGTTTGAAAGCACTCATGCCCGCTGTTCCCACCAGCCACGCACAATGCTCCCAAGCCCGGGAGAAAAGCTTTTTGGGGTGGTGCTCACACCGGGCCCTGGAAGACCTCCCCGGCTGCCTCCAAAGTCCGGTTTTCAAGCACTCCTGCCTGCTGTTCCCGCCACCTGCGCACAATGCTCCCAAGCCCGGGAGAAAAGCGCTTCGGGGTGGTGCTCTCTACAGGCCCTTGGAAGACCTCCCCGGCTGCCTCCAAAGGCCGGTTTGCAAGGACTCCTTCCTGCTGTTCCCGCCAGCCACGCACAATGCTCCCAAGCCCGGGAGAAAAGCATTTTGGGGTGGTGCTCTCTACAGGCCCTTGGAAGACCTCCCCGGCTGCCTCCAATGGCCAGTTTGCAAGCACTCATGCCCGCTGTTCCCACCAGCCACGCACAATGCTCCCAAGCCCGGGAGAAAAGCTTTTTGGGGTGGTGCTCACACCGGGCCCTGGAAGACCTCCCCGGCTGCCTCCAAAGGCCGGTTTTCAAGCACTCCTGCCTGCTGTTCCCGCCACCTGCGCACAATGCTCCCAAGCCCGGGAGAGAAGCGCTTCGGGGTGGTGCTCTCTACAGGCCCTTGGAAGACCTCCCCGGCTGCCTCCAAAGGCCGGTTTGCAAGGACTCCTTCCTGCTGTTCCCGCCAGCCACGCACAATGCTCCCAAGCCCGGGAGAAAAGCATTTTGGGGTGGTGCTCTCTACAGGCCCTTGGAAGACCTCCCCGGCTGCCTCCAATGGCCAGTTTGCAAGCACTCATGCCCGCTGTTCCCACCAGCCGCGCACAATGCTCCCAAGCCCGGGAGAAAAGCTTTTTGGGGTGGTGCTCACACCGGGCCCTGGAAGACCTCCCCGGCTGCCTGCAAAGGCCGGTTTTCAAGCACTCCTGCCTGCTGTTCCCGCCACCCGCGCACAATGCTCCCAAGCCCGGGAGAAAAGCGCTTCGGGGTGGTGCTCTCTACAGGCCCTTGGAAGACCTCCCCGGCTGCCTCCAAAGGCCGGTTTGCAAGGACTCCTTCCTGCTGTTCCCGCCAGCCACGCACAATGCTCCCAAGCCCGGGAGAAAAGTGCTTCGGGGTGGTGCTCTCTCCGGGCTCTTGCAAGACGTCCCCGGCTGCCTCCAAAGGCCGGTTTGCAAGCACTCATGCCCGTTGTTCCCACCAGCTGCGCACAATGCTCCCAAGCCCGGGAGAAAAGCATTTTGGGGTGGTGCTCACTCCGGGCCCTTGGAAGACCTCTCCGGCTGCCTCCAAAGGCCAGTTTGCAAGCACTCCTGCCTGCTGTTCCCGCCAGCCGCGCACAATGCTCCCAAGCCCGGGAGAAAAGCGCTTCGGGGTGGTGCTCTCTCCGGGCACTTTCAAGACCTCCCCGGCTGCCTCCAAAGGCCGGTTTGTAAGTACTCATTCCCGCTGCTTCCGCCAGCCACGCACAATGCTCCCAAGACCGGGAGAAAAGCATTTTGGGGTGGTGCTCTCTCCGGGCCCTTGGAAGACCTCCCGGGCTGCCTCCAAAGGCCGGTTTGCAAGCACTCATGTCCGCTGTTCCCGACAGCCGCGCACAATGCTCCCAAGCCCGGGAGAAAAGCATTTTGGGGTGGTGATCAGTCCGGGCCCTTGGAAGACCTCCCCGGCTGCCTCCAAAGGACAGTTTGCAAGCATTCATGCCCGCTGTTCCCGCCAGCCGCGCACAATGCTTCCAAGACCGTGAGAAAAGCGCTTCGGGGTGGTGGTCTCTCCGGGACCATGGAGGACCTCCCCGGCTGCCCCCAAAGGCCGGTTTGCAAGCACTCCCACCCGCTGTTCCCGCCAGCCACACACAATGTTCCAAAACCCCAGAGAAAAGCGCTTCGGGGTGGTGCTCTCTCCGGGCCCTTGGAAGACTTCTCTGGCTGCCCCCAAAGGCCGGTTTGCAAGCATTCCCACTAGCTGTTCCCGCCAGCCACGCAAATGCTCCCAAGCCCGGGAGAAAAGCATTTTGGGGTGGTGCTCTCTCCGGGCCCTTGCCCCTGTGCCTCGGGGCCAGGCAGGGGGTCCACACGCCGAGGCAAAGTCAGAACCACATGCACACGTCTGTTCCTGTCCCCTGCACCGGAAGAGAGCTCGGGGGAGCCAGAGTCTGTCAGGCAGCTGCTGGGCTGGCGGCCTGTGTGGGAAGGGGCAGAGCCGACCTAGGGGCAAGTTGGGCCTCTTGCTCTCCCTGCTGCCCTGAGGCTGCTGGGCCAAAGAGGTCTTGGACATCCAGCCCCTTGCTGGTCCCTTCCATCTGAGGAGGCCCTCTGAGCTCCAACACCTTGCAGTGTGGAGACAGCCCCTGCCAGCAACCTCCTCTCCAAGGAGGCCTCAACCGAGGCCTAGTCCCAGGGAAAGGCACCAGCGGGGATGAACCTGGGGAGGCGCCCGGGAATGTCTGGACCCAGTCCCCGCAGCCTGTCCCTTGGTGGGGCAGTACCCCCGGAGGCCAGGAAGGTCTGGGCAAGGTTGGCCTGGGGCAGGGGCCCTGCTGGGTCCTGCCCCTGGCCTGTGGGGCTTCTGAGCATGAGCGGGCCTCTCCTGCTGGAAGACCTCCCCGGCTGCCACCAAAGGCCAATTTGCCAACACTCGCGCCCGCTGTTCCCGCCAGGCACGCACAATGCTCCCAAGCCCGGGAAAAAAGCGCTTCGGGGTGGTGGTCTCTCCGGGCCCCTGCCCCTGAGCCTGGGGGCCAGGCAGCGGATCCACAGTCCCAGGCCAAGGCAGAACCACATGCACACGTCTGTTCCTGCCCCCTTCCCCGGCAGAGAGCTGGGGGGAGCCAGAGTCTGTCAGGCAGCTGCTGGGCTGGCCGCCTGTGTGGGAAGGGGCAGAGCCGACCTAGGGGCAAGTTGGGCCTCTTGCTCTCCCTGCTGCCCTGAGGCTGCTGGGCCAAAGACGTCTTGGGCATCCAGCCCCTTCCTGGTCCCTTCCCTCTGACGAGGCCCTCTGAGCTCCAGCACCTTGCAGTGTGGAGACAGCCCCTGCCAGCAACCTCCTCTCCAAGGAGGCCTCAACCGAGGCCTAGGCCCAGGGGAAAGGCACCAGCGGAGATGAGCCAGTGGAGGCGCCCGGGCATGTCTGGACCCAGTCCCCGCAGCCTGCCCCTTGGTGGGGCAGTACCCCGGGAGGCCAGGAAGGTCTGGGCAAGGCTGGCCAGGGGCAGGGGCCCTGCTGGGTCCTGCCCCTGGCCTGTAGGGCCTCTGAGCACAACCGGCCCTCTCCCGCTGGAAGACCTCCCCGGCTGCCTCCACAGGCCAGTTTGCCAACACTCCTGCCCGCTGTTCCCGCCAGGCACGCACAATGATCCCAAGCCCAGGAGAAAAGCACTTCAGGGTGGTGCTCTCTCCCGGCACTTGCCCCTGAGCCTGTGGGCAAGGCAGGGGGAACACACTCCCAGACCAAGGCAGAACCACATGCACACGTCTGTTCCTGACCCCTGCACTGGCAGAGAGCTCGGGGGAGCCAGAGTCTGTCAGGCAGCTGCTGGATTGGCTGCCTGTGTGGGAAGGGGCAGAGCCGACCTAGGGGCAAGTTGGGCCTCTTCCTCTCCCTGCTGCCCTGAGGCTGCTGGGCCAAAGAGGTCTTGGGCATCCAGCCCCTTGCTGGTCCCTTCCCTCTGACGAGGCCCTCTGAGCTCCAGCACCTTGCAGTGTGGAGACAGCCCCTGCCAGCAACCTCCTCTCCAAGGAGGCCTCAACCGAGGCCTAGGCCCAGGGGAAAGGCACCAGCGGGGATGAGCCTGGGGAGGCGCCCGGCCATGTCTGGACCCAGTCCGCGCAGCCTGCCCCTTGGTGGGGTAGTAACCCCGGAGGCCAGGAGGGTCTGGGCAAGGCTGCCAGGGGCAGGGACACTGCTGGGTCCTGCCCCTGACCTGTGGGGCGTCTGAGCAAAACCGGCACTCTCCCGCTGGAAGACCTCCCCGTCTGCCTCCAAAGGCCGGTTTGCAAGCACTCCCGCCCGCTGTTCCCGCCAGGCACGCACAATGCTCCCAAGCCCGGGAGAAAAGCGCTTCGGGGTGGTGCTCTCTCCGGGCCCTTGCCCCTGAGCCTGGGGGCCAGGCAGGGGGAACACACTCCCAGGCCAAGGCAGAACGACATGCACACGTCTGTTCCTGTCCCCTACACCGGCAGAGAGATCGGGGGAGCCAGAGACTGCCAGGCTGCTGCTGGGCTGGCTGCCTGTCTGGGACGGGGCAGAGCCGACCTAGGGGCAAGTTGGGCCTCTTGCTCTCCCTGCTGCCCTGAGGCTGCTGGGTCAAAGAGGTCTTGGGCATCCAGCCCCTTACTGGTCCCTTCCCTCTGACGAGGCCCTCTGAGCTCCAGCACCTTGCAGTGTGGAGACAGCCCCTGCCAGCAACCTCCTCTCCAAAGAGGCCTCAACCGAGGCCTAGGCCCAGGGGAAAGGCACCAGCGGGGATGAGCCTGGGGAGGCGCACGGACATGTCTGGACCCAGTCCCCGCAGCCTTCCCCTTGGTGGGGCAGTACCCCCGGAGGCCAGGAAGGTCTGGGCAAGGCTGGCCAGGGTCAGGGGCCCTGCTGGGTCCTGCCCCTGGCCTGTGGGGCCTCTGAGCACAACCGGCCCTCTCCCACTGGAAGACCTCCCCGGCTGCCTCCAAAGGCCGGTTTGCAAGCGCTCCCGCCCACTGTTCCCAGCAGGCGTGCACAATGCTCCCAAGCCCGGGAGAAAAGCGCTTCAGGGTGGTGCTCTCTCTGGGCCCTTGCCCCTGAGCCTGGGGCAAGGCAGGGTGTCCACACTCCCAGGCCAAGGCAGAACCACATGCACACGTCTGATCTGCCCCCTGCACCGGCAGAGAGCTCGGGGGAGCCAGAGTCTGTCAGGCAGCTGCTGGGTTGGCCGCCTGTGTGGGAAGGGGCAGAGCCGACCTAGGGGCAAGTTGGGCCTCTTGCTCTCCCTGCTGCCCTGAGGCTGCTGGGCCAAAGAGGTCTTGGCCATCCAGCCCCTTGCTGGTCCCTTCCCTCTGACGAGGCCCTCTGAGCTCCAGCACCTTGCAGTGTGGAGACAGCCCCTGCCAGCAACCTCCTCTCCAAGGAGGCCTCAACCGAGGCCTAGGCCCAGGGGAAAGGCACCAGCGGGGATGAGACTGGGGAGGCGCCCGGGCATGACTGGACCCAGTCCCCGCAGCCTGCCCCTTGGTGGGGCAGTACCCCCGGAGGCCAGGAAGGTCTGGGCAAGGCTGGCCAGGGGCAGGGGCCCTGCTGGGTCCTGCCCCTGTCCTGTGGGGCCTCTGAGCACAACCGGCCCTCTCCCACTGGAAGACCTCCCCGGCTGCCTCCAAAGGCCGGTTTGCCAACACTCCCGCCCGCTGTTCTCGCCAGGCACGCACAATTCTCCCAAGCCCGGGAGAAAAGCGCTTCGGTGTGTTGCTCTCTCCGGGCCCTTGCCCCTGAGTGTGGGGGCCAGGCAGTGGTTCCACACTCCCAGACCAAGGCAGAACCACATGCACACGTCTGTTCCTGACCCCTGCACCGGCAGAGAGCTCGGGGGAGCCAGAGTCTGTCAGGCAGCTGCTGGGCTGGCCGCCTGTGTGGGAAGGGGCAGAGCCGACCTAGGGGCAAGTTGGGCCTCTTCCTCTCCCTGCTGCCCTGAGGCTGCTGGGCCAAAGAGGTCTTGGGCATCCAGCCCCTTGCTGGTCCCTTCCCTCTGTCGAGGCCCTCTGAGCTCCAGCACCTTGCAGTGTGGACACAGCCCCTGCCAGCAACCTCCTCTCCAAGGAGGCCTCAACCGAGGCCTAGGCCCAGGGGAAAGGCACCAGCGGGGATGAGCCAGTGGAGGCGCACGGGCATGTCTGGACCCAGTCCCCGCAACCTGCCCCTTGGTGGGGCAGTACCCCCGGAGGCCAGGAAGGTCTGGGCAACGCTGCCAGGGGCAGGGGCCCTGCTGGGGCTGCCCCTGGCCTGTGGGGCCTCTGAGCACAACCGGCCCTCTCCCACTGGAAGACCTCCACGGCTGCCTCCAACGTCCTGTTTGCAAACACTCCCGCCCGCTGTTCACGCCAGGCTCGCACAATGCTCCCAAGCCCGGGAGAAAAGCGCTTCGGGGTGGTGCTCTCTCCGGGCCCTTGCCCCTGAGCCTGGGGGCAAGGCAGGGGGAACACACTCCCAGGCCAAGGCAGAACCACATGCCCACGTCTGTTCCTGTCCCCTGCACCGGCAGAGAGCTTGGGGGAGCCAGAGTCTGTCAGGCAGCTGCTGGGTTGGCCGCCTGTGTGGGAAGGGGCAGAGCCGCCCTAGGGGCAAGTTGGGCCTCTTGCTCTCCCTGCTGCCCTGAGGCTGCTGGGCCAAAGACGTCTTGGGCATCCAGCCCCTTACTGGTCCCTTCCCTCTGACGAGGCCCTCTGAGCTCCAGCACCTTGCAGTGTGGAGACAGCCCCTGCCAGCAACCTCCTCTCCAAGGAGGCCTCAACCGAGGCCTAGGCCCAGGGGAAAGGCACCAGCGGGGATGAGCCTGGGGAGGCGCCCGGGCATGTCTGGACCCAGGCCCCGCAGCCTGCCCCTTGGTGGGGCAGTACCCCCGGAGGCCAGGAAGGTCTGGGCAAGGCTGCCAGGGGCAGGGACACTGCTGGGTCCTGCCCCTGGCCTGTGGGGCGTCTGAGCACAACCGGCACTCTCCCGCTGGAAGACCTCCCCGTCTGCCTCGAAAGGCCGGTTTGCAAGCACTCCCGCCCGCTGTTCCCGCCAGTCACGCACAATGCTCCCAAGCCCGGGAGAAAAGCGCTTCGTGGTGGTGCTCTCACCGGGCCCTTGCCCCTGAGCCTGGGGGCCAGGCAGGGGGAACACACTCCCAGGCCAAGGCAGAACGACATGCACAGGTCTGTTCCTGCCCCCTGCACCGGCAGAGAGCTCGGGGGAGCCAGAGTCTCTCAGGCAGGTGCTGGGCTGGCCGCCTGTGTGGGAAGGGGCAGAGCCGACCTAGGGGCAAGTTGGGCCTCTTGCTCTCCCTGCTGCCCTGAGGCTGCTGGGCCAAAGAGATCTTGGGCATCCAGCCCCTAACTGGTCCCTTCCCTCTGACGAGGCCCTCTGAGCTCCAGCACCTTGCAGTGTGGAGACAGCCCCTGCCAGCAACCTCCTCTCCAAGGAGGCCTCAACCGAGGCCTAGGCCCAGGGGAAAGGCACCAGCGGGGATGAGCCTGGGGAGGCGCCCGGGCATGTCTGGACCCAGTCCCCGCAGCCTGCCCCTTGGTGGGGCAGTACCCCTGGAGGCCAGGAATGTCTGGGCAAGGCTGACCAGGGGCAGGGGCCCTGCTGGGTCCTGCCCCTGGCCTGTGGGGCCTCTGAGCACAACCGGCCCTACCCACTGGAAGACCTCCCCGGCTGCCTCCAAAGGCCGTTTTGCACGGACCTCCGCCCACTGTTCCCACCAAGCGCGCACAATGCTCCCAAGCCCGGGAGAAAAGCGCTTCGGGGTGGTGCTCTCTCCGGGCCCTTGCCCCTGAGCCTGGGGGCCAGGAAGGGGGTCCACACTCCCAGACCAAGGCAGAACCACATGCACACGTCTGTTCCTGACCCCTGCACCGGCAGAGAGCTCGGGGGAGCCAGAGTCTGTCAGGCAGCTGCTGGGTTGGCTGCCTGTGTGGGAAGGGGCAGAGCCGACCTAGGGGCAAGTTGGGCCTCTTGCTCTCCCTGCTGCCCTGAGGCTGCTGGGCCAAAGAGGTCTTGGGCATCCAGCCCCTTGCTGGTCCCTTCCCGCTGACGAGGCCCTCTGAGCTCCAGCACCTTGCAGTGTGGAGACAGCCCCTGCCAGCAACCTCCTCTCCAAGGAGGCATCAACCGAGGCCTATGCCCAGGGGAAAGGCACCAGCGGGGATGAGCCTGGGGAGGCGCCCAGGCATGTCTGGACCCAGTCCCCGCAGCCTGCCCCTTGGTGGGGCAGTACCCCCGGAGGCCAGGAAGGTCTGGGCAAGGCTGGCCAGGGGCAGGGGACCTGCTGGGTCCTGCCCCTGGCCTGTGAGGCCTCTGAGCACAACCGGCCCTCTCCCACTGGTAGACCTCCACGGCTGCCTCCAAAGTCCTGTTTGCAAACACTCCCGCCCGCTGTTCACGCCAGGCTCGCACAATGCTCCCAAGCCCGGGAGAAAAGCGCATTGGGGTGGTGCTCTCTCCGGGCCCTTGCCCCTGAGCCTGGGGGCAAGGCAGGGGGAACACACTCCCAGGCCAAGGCAGAACCACATGCCCACGTCTGTTCCTGTCCCCTGCACCGGCAGAGAGCTTGGGGGAGCCAGAGTCTGTCAGGCAGCTGCTGGGTTGGCCGACTGTGTGGGAAGGGGCAGAGCCGCCCTAGGGGCAAGTTGGGCCTCTTGCTCTCCCTGCTGCCCTGAGGCTGCTGGGCCAAAGACGTCTTGGGCATCCAGCCCCTTACTGGTCCCTTCCCTCTGACGAGGCCCTCTGAGCTCCAGCACCTTGCAGTGTGGAGACAGCCCCTGCCAGCAACCTCCTCTCCAAGGAGGCCTCAACCGAGGCCTAGGCCCAGGGGAAAGGCACCAGCGGGGATGAGCCTGGGGAGGCGCCCGGGCATGTCTGGACCCAGGCCCCGCAGCCTGCCCCTTGGTGGGGCAGTACCCCCGGAGGCCAGGAAGATCTGGGCAAGGCTGGCCAGGGGCAGGGGCCCTGCTGCGTCCTGCCCCTGGCCTGTGGGTCCTCTGAGCACAACCGGCCCTCTCCCACTGGAAGACCTCCCCGGCTGCCTCCAAAGGCCGGTTTGCAAGCGCTCCCGCCCACTGTTCCCAGCAGGCGTGCACAATGCTCCCAAGCCCGGGAGAAAAGCGCTTCAGGGTGGTGCTCTCTCCGGGCCCTTGCCCCTGAGCCTGGGGGCAAGGCAGGGTGTCCACACTCCCAGGACAAGGCAGAACCACATGCACACGTCTGATCTGCCCCCTGCACCGGCAGAGAGCTCGGGGGAGCCAGAGTCTGTCAGGCAGCTGCTGGGCTGGCCGCCTGTGTGGGAAGGGGCAGAGCCGACCTAGGGGCAAGTTGGGCCTCTTGCTCTCCCTGCTGCCCTGAGGCTGCTGGGCCAAAGAGGTCTTGGGCATCCAGCCCCTTGCTGGTCCCTTCCCTCTGACGAGGCCCTCTGAGCTCCAGCACCTTGCAGTGTGGAGACAGCCCCTGCCAGCAACCTCCTCTCCAAGGAGGCCTCAACCGAGGCCTAGGCCCAGGGGAAAGGCACCAGCGGGGATGAGCCTGGGGAGGCGCCCGGGCATGTCTGGACCCAGTCCCCGCAGCCTGCCCCTTGGTGGGGCAGTACCCCCGGAGGCCAGGAAGGTCTGGGCAAGGCTGTCAGGGGCAGGGACACTGCTGGGTCCTGCCCCTGGCCTGTGGGGCGTCTGAGCACAACCGGCACTCTCCCGCTGGAAGACCTCCCCGTCTGCCTCGAAAGGCCGGTTTGCAGCACTCCCGCACGCTGTTCCCGCCAGGCACGCACAATGCTCCCAAGCCCGGGAGAAAAGCGCTTCGGGGTGGTGCTCTCACCGGGCCCTTGCCCCTGAGCCTGGGGGCCAGGCAGGGGGAACACACTCCCAGGCCAAGGCAGAACGACATGCACAGGTCTGTTCCTGCCCCCTACACCGGCAGATAGCTCGGGGGAGCCAGAGACTGTCAGGCTGCTGCTGGGCTGGCCGCCTGTGTGGGACGGGGCAGAGTCGACCTAGGGGCAAGTTGGGCCTCTTGCTCTCCCTGCTGCCCTGAGGCTGCTGGGTCAAAGAGGTCTTGGGCATCCAGCCCTTTGCTGGTCCCTTCCCTCTGACGAGGCCCTCTGATCTCCAGCACCTTGCAGTGTGGAGACAGCCCCTGCCAGCAACCTCCTCTCCAAGGAGGCCTCAACCGAGGCCTAGGCCCAGGGGAAAGGCACCAGCGGGGATGAGCCTAGGGAGGCACCCGGGCATGTCTGGACCCAGTCCCCGCAGCCTGCCCCTTGGTGGGGCAGTACCCCCGGAGGCCAGGAAGGTCTGGGCAAGGCTGGCCAGGGTCAGGGGCCCTGCTGGGTCCTGCCCCTGGCCTGTGGGGCCTCTGAGCACAACCGGCCCTCTCCCACTGGAAGACCTCCCCGGCTGCCTCCAAAGTCCTGTTTGCAAACACTCCCGCCCGCTGTTCACGCCAGGCTCGCACAATGCTCCCAAGCCCGGGAGAAAAGCGCATTGGGGTGGTTCTCTCTCCGGGCCCTTGCCCCTGAGCCTGGGGGCAAGGCACGGGGAACAAACTCCCTGGCCAAGGCAGAACCACATGCCCACGTCTGTTCCTGTCCCCTGCACCGGCAGAGAGCTCGGGGGAGCCAGAGTCTCTCAGGCAGGTGCTGGGCTGGCCGCCTGTGTGGGAAGGGGCAGAGCCGACCTAGGGGCAAGTTGGGCCTCTTGCTCTCCCTGCTGCCCTGAGGCTGCTGGGCCAAAGAGGTCTTGGGCATCCAGCCCCTAACTGGTCCCTTCCCTCTGACGAGGCCCTCTGAGCTCCAGCACCTTGCAGTGTGGAGACAGCCCCTGCCAGCAACCTCCTCTCCAAGGAGGCCTCAACCGAGGCCTAGGCACAGGGGAAAGGCACCAGCGGGGATGAGCCTGGGGCGGCGCCCGGGCATGTCTGGACCCAGTCCCCGCAGCCTGCCCCTTGGTGGGGCAGTACCCCTGGAGGCCAGGAAGGTCTGGGCAAGGCTGACCAGGGGCAGGGGACCTGCTGCGTCCTGCCCCTGGCCTGTGGGGCCTCTGAGCACAACCGGCCCTCTCCCACTGGAAGACCTCCCCGGCTGCCTCCAAAGGCCGTTTTGCACGCACCTCCGCCCACTGTTCCCACCAAGCCCGCACAATGCTCCCAAGCCCGGGAGAAAAGCGCTTCGGGGTGGTGCTCTCTCCGGGCCCTTGCCCCTGAGCCTGGGGGCCAGGAAGGGGGTCCACACTCCCAGACCAAGGCAGAACCACATGCACACGTCTGTTCCTGACCCCTGCACCGGCAGAGAGCTCGGGGGAGCCAGAGTCTGTCAGGCAGCTGCTGGGTTGGCTGCCTGTGTGGGAAGGGGCAGAGCCGACCTAGGGGCAAGTTGGGCCTCTTGCTCTCCCTGCTGCCCTGAGGCTGCTGGGCCAAAGAGGTCTTGGGCATCCAGCCCCTTGCTGGTCCCTTCCCGCTGACGAGGCCCTCTGAGCTCCAGCACCTTGCAGTGTGGAGACAGCCCCTGCCAGCAACCTCCTCTCCAAGGAGGCATCAACCGAGGCCTATGCCCAGGGGAAAGGCACCAGCGGGGATGAGCCTGGGGAGGCGCCCAGGCATGTCTGGACCCAGTCCCCGCAGCCTGCCCCTTGGTGGGGCAGTACCCCCGGAGGCCAGGAAGGTCTGGGCAAGGCTGGCCAGGGGCAGGGGACCTGCTGGGTCCTGCCCCTGGCCTGTGAGGCCTCTGAGCACAACCGGCCCTCTCCCACTGGTAGACCTCCACGGCTGCCTCCAAAGTCCTGTTTGCAAACACTCCGGCCCGCTGTTCACGCCAGGCTCGCACAATGCTCCCAAGCCCGGGAGAAAAGCGCATTGGGGTGGTGCTCTCTCCGGGCCCTTGCCCCTGAGCCTGGGGGCAAGGCAGGGGGAACACACTCCCAGGCCAAGGCAGAACCACATGCCCACGTCTGTTCCTGTCCCCTGCACCGGCAGAGAGCTTGGGGGAGCCAGAGTCTGTCAGGCAGCTGCTGGGTTGGCCGCCTGTGTGGGAAGGGGCAGAGCCGCCCTAGGGGCAAGTTGGGCCTCTTGCTCTCCCTGCTGCCCTGAGGATGCTGGGCCAAAGACGTCTTGGGCATCCAGCCCCTTACTGGTCCCTTCCCTCTGACGAGGCCCTCTGAGCTCCAGCACCTTGCAGTGTGGAGACAGCCCCTGCCAGCAACCTCCTCTCCAAGGAGGCCTCAACCGAGGCCTAGGCCCAGGGGAAAGGCACCAGCGGGGATGAGCCTGGGGAGGCGCCCGGGCATGTCTGGACCCAGGCCCCGCAGCCTGCCCCTTGGTGGGGCAGTACCCCCGGAGGCCAGGAAGGTCTGGGCAAGGCTGGCCAGGGGCAGGGGACCTGCTGCGTCGTGCCCCTGGCCTGTGGGTCCTCTGAGCACAACCGGCCCTCTCCCACTGGAAGACCTCCCCGGCTGCCTCCAAAGGCCGGTTTGCAAGCGCTCCCGCCCACTGTTCCCAGCAGGCGTGCACAATGCTCCCAAGCCCGGGAGAAAAGCGCTTCAGGGTGGTGCTCTCTCCGGGCCCTTGCCCCTGAGCCTGGGGGCAAGGCAGGGTGTCCACACTCCCAGGACAAGGCAGAACCACATGCACACGTCTGATCTGCCCCCTGCACCGGCAGAGAGCTCGGGAGAGCCAGAGTCTGTCAGGCAGCTGCTGGGCTGGCCGCATGTGTGGGAAGGGGCAGAGCCGACCTAGGGCCAAGTTGGGCCTCTTGCTCTCCCTGCTGCCCTGAGGCTGCTGGGTCAAAGAGGTCTTGGGCATCCAGCCCTTTGCTGGTCCCTTCCCTCTGACGAGGCCCTCTGATCTCCAGCACCTTGCAGTGTGGAGACAGCACCTGCCAGCAACCTCCTCTCCAAGGAGGCCTCAACCGAGGCCTAGGCCCAGGGGAAAGGCACCAGCGGGGATGAGCCTGGGGAGGCGCCCGGGCATGTCTGGACCCAGTCCCCGCAGCCTGCCCCTTGGTGGGGCAGTACCCCCGGAGGCCAGGAAGGTCTGGGCAAGGCTGCCAGGGGCAGGGACACTGCTGGGTCCTGCCCCTGGCCTGTGGGGCGTCTGAGCACAACCGGCACTCTCCCGCTGGAAGACCTCCCCGTCTGCCTCGAAAGGCCGGTTTGCAAGCACTCCCGCCCGCTGTTCCCGCCAGGCACGCACAATGCTCCCAAGCCCGGGAGAAAAGCGCTTCGGGGTGGTGCTCTCACCGGGCCCTTGCCCCTGAGCCTGGGGGCCAGGCAGGGGGAACACCCTCCCAGGCCAAGGCAGAACGACATGCACACGTCTGTTCCTGCCCCCTACACCGGCAGAGAGCTCGGGGGAGCCAGAGACTGCCAGGCTGCTGCTGGGCTGGCCGCCTGTGTGGGACGGGGCAGAGCCGACCTAGGGGCAAGTTGGGCCTCTTGCTCTCCCTGCTGCCCTGAGGCTGCTGGGTCAAAGAGGTCTTGGGCATCCAGCCCTTTGCTGGTCCCTTCCCTCTGACGAGGCCCTCTGATCTCCAGCACCTTGCAGTGTGGAGACAGCCCCTGCCAGCAACCTCCTCTCCAAGGAGGCCTCAACCGAGGCCTAGGCCCAGGGGAAAGGCACCAGCGGGGATGAGCCTGGGGAGGCGCCCGGGCATGTCTGGACCCAGTCCCCGCAGCCTGCCCCTTGGTGGGGCAGTACCCCCGGAGGCCAGGAAGGTCTGGGCAAGGCTGGCCAGGGTCAGGGGCCCTGCTGGGTCCTGCCCCTGGCCTGTGGGGCCTCTGAGCACAACCGGCCCTCTCCCACTGGAAGACCTCCCCGGCTGCCTCCAAAGTCCTGTTTGCAAACACTCCCGCCCGCTGTTCTCGCCAGGCACGCACAATTCTCCCAAGCCCGGGAGAAAAGCGCTTAGGTGTGTTGCTCTCTCCGGGCCCTTGCCCCTGAGTGTGGCGGCCAGGCAGTGGTTCCACACTCCCAGACCAAGGCAGAACCACATGCACACGTCTGTTCCTGACCCCTGCACCGGCAGAGAGCTCGGGGGAGCCAGAGTCTGTCAGGCAGCTGCTGGGCTGGCCGCCTGTGTGGGAAGGGGCAGAGCCGACCAGGGGCAAGTTGGGCCTCTTGCTCTCCCTGCTGCCCTGAGGCTGCTGGGCCAAAGAGGTCTTGGGCATCCAGCCCCTTGCTGGTCCCTTCCCTCTGACGAGGCCCTCTGAGCTCCAGCACCTTGCAGTGTGGAGACAGCCCCTGCCAGCAACCTCCTCTCCAAGGAGGCCTCAACCGAGGCCTAGGCCCAGGGGAAAGGCACCAGCGGGGATGAGCCAGTGGAGGCGCACGGGCATGTCTGGACCCAGTCCCCGCAGCCTGCCCCTTGGTGGGGCAGTACCCCCGGAGGCCAGGAAGGTCTGGGCAAGTCTGCCAGGGGCAGGGACACTGCTGGGGCTGCCCCTGGCCTGTGGGGCGTCTGAGCACAACCGGCCCTCTCCCGCTGGAAGACCTCCCCGGCTGCCTCCAAAGGCCGGTTAACAAGCGCTCCCGCCCACTGTTCCCAGCAGGCGTGCACAATGCTCCCAAGCCCGGGAGAAAAGCGCTTCGGGGTGGTGCTCTCTCCGGGCCCTTGCCCCTGAGCCTTGGGGCCAGGCAGTTGGAACACACTCCCAGGCCAAAGCAGAACGACATGCACACGTCTGTTCCTGCCCCCTACACCGGCAGAGAGCTCGGGGGAGCCAGAGACTGCCAGGCTGCTGCTGGGCTGGCTGCCTGTGTGGGACGGGGCAGAGCCGACCTAGGGGCAAGTTGGGCCTCTTGCTCTCCCTGCTGCCCTGAGGCTGCTGGGTCAAAGAGGTCTTGGGCATCCAGCCCTTTGCTGGTCCCTTCCCTCTGACGAGGCCCTCTGAGCTCCAGCACCTTGCAGTGTGGAGATAGCCCCTGCCAGCAACCTCCTCTCCAAAGAGGCCTCAACCGAGGCCTAGGCCCAGGGGAAAAGCACCAGCGGGGATGATCCTGGGGAGGCGCACGGACATGTCTGGACCCAGTCCCCGCAGCCTGCCCCTTGGTGGGGCAGTACCCCCGGAGGCCAGGAAGGTCTGGGCAAGGCTGGCCAGGGGCAGGGACCCTGCTGGGTCCTGCCCCTGGCCTGTGAGGCCTCTGAGCACAACCAGCCCTCTCCCACTGGAAGACCTCCCCAGCTGCATCCAAAGTCCTGTTTGCAAACACTCCCGCCCGCTGTTCACGCCAGGCTCGCACAATGCTCCCAAGCCCGGGAGAAAAGCGCTTCGGGGTGGTGCTCTCTCCGGGCCCTTGCCCCTGAGCCTGGGGGCCAGGCAGTGGGTCCACACTCCCAGACCAAGGCAGAACCACATGCACACGTCTTTTCCTGACCCCTGCACCGGCAGAGAGCTCGGGGGAGCCAGAGTCTGTCAGGCAGGTGCTGGGCTGGCCGCCTGTGTGGGAAGGGGCAGAGCCGACCTAGGGGCAAGTTGGGCCTCTTCCTCTCCCTGATGCCCTGAGGCTGCTGGGCCAAAGAGGTCTTGGGCATCCAGCCCCTTGCTGGTCCCTTCCCTCTGACGAGGCCCTCTGAGCTCCAGCACCTTGCAGTGTGGAGACAGCCCCTGCCAGCAACCTCCTCTCCAATGAGGCCTCAACCGAGGCCTAGGCCCAGGGGAAAGGCACCAGCGGGGATGAGACTGGGGAGGCGCCCGGGCATGTCTGGACCCAGTCCCCGCAGCCTGCCCCTTGGTGGGGCAGTACCCCCGGAGGCCAGGAAGGTCTGTGCAAGGCTGCCAGGGGCAGGGACAGCGCTGGGTCCTGCCCCTGGCCTGTGGGACGTCTGAGCACAACCGGCACTCTCCCGCTGGAAGACCTCCCCGTCTGCCTCCAAAGGCCGGTTTGCAAGCACTCCCGCCCGCTGTTCCCGCCAGGCACGCACAATGCTCCCAAGCCCGGGAGAAAAGCGCTTCGGGGTGGTGCTCTCTCCGGGCCCTTGCCCCTAAGCCTGCGGGCCAGGCAGGGGGAACACACTCCCAGGCCAAGACAGAACGACATGAACAAGTCTGTTCCTGCCCCCTACACCGGCAGAGAGCTCGGGGGAGCCAGAGTCTCTCAGGCAGGTGCTGGGCTGGCCGCCTGTGTGGGAAGGGGCAGAGCCGACCTAGGGGCAAGTTGGGCCTCTTGCTCTCCCTGCTGCCCTGAGGCTGCTGGGCCAAAGACGTCTTGGGCATCCAGCCCTTTGCTGGTCCCTTCCCTCTGACGAGGCCCTCTGAGCTCCAGCACCTTGCAGTGTGGAGACAGCACCTGCCAGCAATCTCCTCTCCAAGGAGGCCTCAACCGAGGCCTAGGCCCAGGGGAAAGGCACCAGCGGGGATGAGCCTGGGGAGGCGCCCGGGCATGTCTGGACCCAGTCCCCGCAGCCTGCCCCTTGGTGGGGCAGTACCCCTGGAGGCCAGGAAGGTCTGGGCAAGGCTGACCAGGGGCAGGGGACCTGCTGGGTCCTGCCCCTGGCCTGTGGGGCCTCTGAGCACAACCGGCCCTCTCCCACTGGAAGACCTCCCCGGCTGCCTCCAAAGTCCTGTTTGCAAACACTCCCGCCCTCTGTTCACGCCAGGCTCGCACAATGCTCCCAAGCCCGGGAGAAAAGCGCTCCAGGGTGGTGCTCTCCTCGGGCCCTTGCCCCTGAGCCTGGGGGCCAGGCAGTTGGTCCACACTCCCAGACCAAGGCAGAACCACATGCACACGTCTGTTCCTGACCCCTGCACCGGCAGAGAGTTCGGGGGAGCCAGAGTCTGTCAGGCAGCTGCTGGGCTGGCCGCCTGTGTGGGAAGGGGCAGAGCCGACCTAGGGGCAAGTTGGGCCTCTTGCTCTCCCTGCTGCCCTGAGGCTGCTGTGCCAAAGAGGTCTTGGGCATCCACCCCCTTGCTGGTCCCTTCCCTCTGACGAGGCCCTCTGAGCTCCAGCACCTTGCAGTGTGGAGACAGCCCCTGCCAGCAATCTCCTCTCCAAGGAGGCCTCAACCGAGGCCTAGGCCCAGGGGAAAGGCACCAGCGGGGTTGAGCCAGGGGAGGCGCCCGTGCATGTCTGGACCCTGTCCCCGCAGCCTGCCCCTTGGTGGGGCAGTACCCCCGGAGGCCAGGAAGGTCTGGGCAAGGCTGGCCAGGGGCAGGGGACCTGCTGGGTCCTGCCCCTGGCTTGTGGGGCCTCTGAGCACAACCGGCCCTCTCCCACTGGAAGACCTCCACGGCTGCCTCCAAAGGCCGGTTTGCAAGCACTCCCGCCCACTGTTCCTGCCAGGCGCGCACAATGCTCCCAAGCCCGGGAGAAAAGCGCTTCGGGGTGGTGGTCTCTTCGGGCCCTTGCCCCTGAGCCTGGGGGCCAGGCAGGGGATCCACAGTCCCAGGCCAAGGCACAACAACATGCACACGTCTGTTCCTGCCCCCTCCACCGGCAGAGAGCTGGGGGGAGCCAGAGTCTGTCAGGCAGCTGCTGGGCTGGCCGCCTGTGTGGGAAGGGGCAGAGCCGACCTAGGGGCAAGTTGGGCCTCTTGCTCTCCCTGCTGCCCTGAGGCTGCTGTGCCAAAGAGGTCTTGGGCATCCAGCCCCTTGCTGGTCCCTTCCCTCTGACGAGGCCCTCTGAGCTCCAGCACCTTGCAGTGTGGAGACAGACCCTGCCAGCAACCTCCTCTCCAAGGAGGCCTCAACCGAGGCCTAGGCCCAGGGGAAAGGCACCAGCGGGGATGAGCCTGGGGAGGCGCCCGGGCATGTCTGGTCCCAGGCCCCGCAGCCTGCCCCTTGGTGGGGCAGTACCCCCGGAGGCCAGGAAGGTCTGGGCAAGGCTGGCCAGGGGCAGGGGCCCTGCTGGGTCCTGCCCCTGGCCTGTGGGGCCTCTGAGCACAACCGGCCCTCTCCCACTGGAAGACCTCCCCGGCTGCCTTCAAAGGCGGGTTTGCCAACACTCCCGCCCGCTGTTCCCGCCAGGCACGCACAACGCTCCCAAGGCCAGGAGAAAAGCGCTTCGGGGTGTTGCTCTCTCCGGGCCCTTGCCCCTGAGCCTGGGGTCCAGGCAGTGGGTCCACACTCCCAGACCAAGGCAGAACCACATGCACACGTCTGTTCCTGACCCCTGAACCGGCAGAGAGCTCGGGGGAGCCAGAGTCTATCAGGCAGCTGCTGGGTTGGCTGCCTGTGTGGGAAGGGGCAGAGCCGACCTAGGGGCAAGTTGGGCCTCTTGCTCTCCCTGCTGCCCTGAGGCTGCTGGGCCAAAGAGGTCTTGGGCATCCAGCCCCTTGCTGGTCCCTTCCCGCTGACGAGGCCCTCTGAGCTCCAGCACCTTGCAGTGTGGAGACAGCCCCTGCCAGCAACCTCCTCTCCGAGGAGGCATCAACCGAGGCCTATGCCCAGGGGAAAGGCACCAGCGGGGATGAGCCTGGGGAGGCGCCCAGGCATGTCTGGACCCAGTCCCCGCAGCCTGCCCCTTGGTGGGGCAGTACCCCCGGAGGCCAGGAAGGTCTGGGCAAGGCTGGCCACGGGCAGGGGCCCTGCTGGGTCCTGCCCGTGGCCTGTGTGGCCTCTGAGCACAACCGGCCCTCTCCCACTGGAAGACCTCCACGGCTGCCTCCAAAGTCCTGTTTGCAAACACTCCCGCCCGCTGTTCACGCCAGGCTCGCACAATGCTCCCAAGCCCGGGAGAAAAGCGCTTCAGGGTGGTGCTCTCTCCGGGCCCTTGCCCCTGAGCCTGGGGCAAGGCAGGGTGTCCACACTCCCAGGAAAAGGCAGACCACATGCACACGTCTGATCTGCCCCCTGCACCAGCAGAGAGCTCGGGGGAGCCAGAGTCTGTCAGGCAGCTGCTGGGCTGGCCGCCTGTGTGGGAAGGGGCAGAGCCGACCTAGGGGCAAGTTGGGCCTCTTGCTCTCCCTGCTGCCCTGAGGCTGCTGGGCCAAAGAGGTCTTGGGCATCCAGCCCCTTGCTGGTCCCTTCCCTCTGACGAGGCCCTCTGAGCTCCAGCACCTTGCAGTGTGGAGACAGCCCCTGCCAGCAACCTCCTCTCCAAGGAGGTCTCAACTGAGGCCTAGGCCCAGGGGAAAGGCACCAGCGGGGATGAGCCTGGGGAGGCGCCCGGCCATGTCTGGACCCAGTCCCCGCAGCCTGCCCCTTGGTGGGGCAGTACCCCCGGAGGCCAGGAGGGTCTGGGCAAGGCTGCCAGGGGCAGGGACACTGCTGGGTCCTGCCCCTGGCCTGTGGGGCGTCTGAGCACAACCGGCACTCTCCCGCTGGAAGACCTCCCCGGCTGCCTCCAAAGGCCGGTTTGCAAGCACTCCCGCCCGCTGTTCCCGCCAGGCATGCACAATGCTCCCAAGCCCGGGAGAAAAGCGCTTCGGGGTGGTACTCTCGCCGGGCCCTTGCCCCTGAGCCTGGGGGACAGGCAGGGGGAACACACTCCCAGGCCAAGGCAGAACGACATGCACACGTCTGTTCCTGCCCCCTACACCGGCAGAGAGTTCGGGGGAGCCAGAGACTGCCAGGCTGCTGCTGGGCTGGCTGCCTGTGTGGGACGGGGTAGAGCCGACCTAGGGGCAAGTTGGGCCTCTTGCTCTCCCTGCTGCCCTGAGGCTGCTGGGTCAGAGAGGTCTTGGGCATCCAGCCCTTTGCTGGTCCTTTCCCTCTGACGAGGCCCTCTGAGCTCCAGCACCTTGCAGTGTGCAGACAGCCCCTGCCGGCAACCTCCTCTCCAAGGAGGCCTCAACCGAGGCCTAGGCCCAGGGGAAAGGCACCAGCGGGGATGAGCCTGGGGAGGCGCCCGGGCATGTCTGGACCCAGGCCCCGCAGCCTGCCCCTTGGTGGGGTAGTACCCCCGGAGGCCAGGAAGGTCTGGGCAAGGCTGCCAGAGGCAGGGACACTGCTGGGTCCTGCCCCTGGCCTGTGGGGCCTCTGAGAACAACTGGCACTCTCCCGCTGGAAGACCTCCCCGGCTGCCTCCAAAGGCTGGTTTGCAAGCACTCAATCCCGCTGTTCACGCCAGCTGCGCACAAGGCTCCCAAGCCCGGGAGAAAAGCATTTTGGGGTGGTGCTCACTCCGGGCTTTGGAAGACCTCCCCGGCTGCCTCCAAGGCCGGTTTGCAAGCACTTCTGCCTGCTGTTCCCGCCACCCGCGCACAATGCTCCCAAGCCCGGGAGAAAAGCGTTTCGGGGTGGTGTTCTCTCTGGACCCAAGAAAGACCTCCCGGGCTGCCCCCAAATGCCGGTTTGCAAGCACTCCCACTCACTGTTCCCGCCATCCGTGCAAATGCTCCAAGCCCAGGAGAAAAGCCCTTCAGGGTGGTGCTCTCTCCCGGCCCTTGGAAGACCTCCCCGGCTGCCTCCAAAGGCTGGATTTCAAGTACTCCCTCCCGCTGTCCCGCCAGCCGCACACAATGCTCCCAATCACGGGAGAAAAGCGCTTCGGGGTGGTGCTCTCTACGGGCCCTTGGAAGACCTCCCCGTTTGTCTCCAAAGGCCGGTTTGCAAGCACTCATGCCCGCTGTTCCCACCAGCCGCGCACAATGCTCCCAAGCCTAGGAGAAAAGCGCTTCGGGGTGGTGCTCTCTCCCGGCCCTTGGACGACCTCCCCGGCTGCCTCCAAAGGCCGGTTTGCAAGCACTCCCGCCCGCTGTTCCCGCCAGCCGCGCACAATGCTCCCAAGCCCGGGAGAAAAGCGCTTCGGGGTGGTGCTCTCTCCTGGCCCTTGGAAGACCTCCCCGGCTGCCTCCAAAGGCTGGTTTTCAAGAACTCCCTCCCGCTGACCCGCAAGCCGCACACAATGCTCCCAAGCCCGGGAGAAAAGCATTTTGAGGTGGTCTCTCTCCGGGCCCTTGGAAGACTCCCCGGCTACCTCTAAAGGCCGGTTTGTAAGCACTCATGTCCTCTGTTCCCGACAGCCGCGAACAATGCTCCCAATTCCGTGAGAAAAGTGCTTCGGGATGGTGCTCTCTCCGGGCCCTTGGAAGACCTCCCAAGCTGCCTCCAAAGGCCGGTTTGCAAGCACTCCCGCCCGCTGTTCCCGCCAGCCTCGCACAATGCTCCCAAGACCGGGAGAAAAGCGCTTCGGGGTGGTGTTCTCTCCCTGCCAATGGAGGACCTCCCTGGCTGCCCCCAAAGGCCGGTTTGCAAGCACTCCCACTCGCTGTTCCCGCCATCCGCGCACAATGCTCCCAAGCCCGGGAGAAAAGCATTTTGGGGTGGTGCTCACACCGGGCCCTGGAAGACCTCCCCGGCTGCCTCCAAAGGACGGTTTTCAAGCACTCCTGCCTGCTGTTCCCGCCACCCGCGCACAATGCTCCCAAGCCCGGGAGAAAAGCGCTTCGGGGTGGTGCTCTCTACAGGCCCTTGGAAGACCTCCCCGGCTGCCTCCAAAGGCCGGTTTGCAAGGACTCCTTCCTGCTGTTCCCGCCATCCGCGCACTATGCTCCCAAGCCCGGGAGAAAAGCATTTTGGGGTGGTGCTCACACCGGGCCCAGGAAGACCTCCCCGGCTGCCTCCAAAGGACGGTTTTCAAGCACTCCTGCCTGCTGTTCCCGCCACCCGCGCAAACTGCTCCCAAGCCCGGGAGAAAAGCGCTTCGGGGTGGTGCTCTCTACAGGCCCTTGGAAGACCTCCCCGGCTGCCTCCAAAGGACGGTTTGCAAGGACTCCTTCCTGCTGTTCCCGCCAGCCACGCACAATGCTCCCAAGCCCGGGAGAAAAGCATTTTGGGGTGGTGCTCACACCGGGCCCTGGAAGACCTCCCCGGCTGCCTCCAAAGGACGGTTTTCAAGCACTCCTGCCTGCTGTTCCCGCCACCCGCGCAGAATGCTCCCAAGCGCGGGAGAAAAGCGCTTCGGGGTGGTGCTCTCTACAGGCCCTTGGAAGACCTCCCCGGCTACCTCCAAAGGCCGGTTTGCAAGGACTCCTTCCTGCTGTTCCCGCCAGCCACGCACAATGCTCCCAAGCCCGGGAGAAAAGCATTTTGGGGTGGTGCTCACTCCGGGCCCTTGGAAGACCTCCCCGGCTGCCTCCAGTGGCCAGTTTGCAAGCACTCATGCCCGCTGTTCCCACCAGCCACGCACAATGCTCCCAAGCCCGGGAGAAAAGCTTTTTGGGGTGGTGCTCACACCGGGCCCTGGAAGACCTCCCCGGCTGCCTGCAAAGGCCGGTTTTCAAGCACTCCTGCCTGCTGTTCCTGCCACCCGCGCACAATACTCCCAAGCCCGGGAGAAAAGCGCTTCGGGGTGGTTCTCTCTACAGGCCCTTGGAAGACCTCCCCCGCTGCCTCCAAAGGCCGGTTTGCAAGGACTCCTTCCTGCTGTTCCCGCCAGCCACGCACAATGCTCCCAAGCCCGGGAGAAAATTGCTTCGGGGTGGTGATCTCTCCGGGCCCTTGGAAGTCGTCCCCGGCTGCCTCCAAAGGCCGGTTTGCAAGCACTCATGCCCGTTGTTCCCACCAGCCGCGCACAATGCTCCCAAGCCCGGGAGAAAAGCATTTTGGGGTGGTGCTCACTCCGGGCCCTTGGAAGACCTCCCCAGCTGCCTCCAAAGGCCAGTTTGCAAGCAGTCCTGCCTGCTGTTCCCGCCAGCCGCGCACAATGTTCCCAAGCCCGGGAGAAAAGCGCTTCGGGGTGGTGCTCTCTCCGGGCACTTTCAAGACCTCCCCGGCTGCCTCCAAAGGCCGGTTTGTAAGTACTCATTCCCGCTGCTTCCGCCAGCCACGCACAATGCTCCCAAGCCCGGGAGAAAAGCATTTTGGGGTGGTGCTCTCTCCGGGCCCTTGGAAGACCTCCCGGGCTGCCTCCAAAGGCCGGTTTGCAAGCATTCATGTCCGTTGTTCCCGACAGCCGCGCACAATGCTCCCAAGCCCGAGAGAAAAGCATTTTGGGGTGGTGATCAGTCCGGCCCTTGGAAGACCTCCCCGGCTGCCTCCAAAGGACAGTTTGCAAGCACTCATGCCCGCTGTTCCCGCCAGCCGCGCACAATGCTCCCAAGACCGTGAGAAAAGCGCTTCGGGGTGGTGTTCTCTCAGGGACCATGGAGGACCTCCCCGGCTGCCCCCAAAGGCCGGTTTGCAAGCATTCCCACTCGCTGTTCCCGCCAGGCACACACAATGTTCCAAAACCCCGGAGAAAAGCGCTTCGGGGTGGTGGTCTCTCCGGGCCCCTGCCCCTGAGCCTGGGGGCCAGGCAGGGGATCCACAATCCCAGGCCAAGGCAGAACCACATGCACACGACTGTTCCTGCCCCCTGCACCGGCAGAGAGCTCGGGGGAGCCAGAGTCTGTCAGGCAGCTGCTGGGCTGGCCGCCTGTGTGGGAAGTGGCAGAGCCGACCTAGGGGCAAGTTGGGCCTCTTGCCCTCCCTGCTGCCCTGAGGCTGCTGGGCCAAAGAGGTCTTGGGCATCCAACCCCTTGCTGGTCCCTTCCCTCTGACGAGGCCCTCTGAGCTCCAGCACCTTGCAGTGTGGAGACAGCCCCTGCCAGCAACCTCCTCTCCAAGGAGGCCTAAACCGAGGCCTAGGCACAGGGGAAAGGCACCAGCGGGGATGAGCCTGGGGAGGCGCCAGGGCATGTATGGACCCAGTCCCCGCAGCCTGCCCCTTGGTGGGGCAGTACCCCCGGAGGCGAGGAAGGTCTGGGAAAGGCTGGCCAGGGGCAGGGGACCTGCTGGGTCCTGCCCCTGGCCTGTGGGGCCTCTGAGCACAACCGGCCCTCTCCCACTGGAAGACGTCCCCGGGTGCCTCCAAAGGCCGGTTTGCAAGCACTCCCGCCCACTGTTCCAACCAAGGGCGCACAACGCTCCCAAGCCCGGGAGAAAATCGCCTCGGGGTGTTGCTCTCTCCGGGCCCTTTCCCCTGAGCCTGGGGGCCAGGCAGGGGGTCCACACTCCCAGGCCAAGGCAGAACGACGTGCACACGTCTGTTCCAGCCCCATGCACCGGCAGAGAGCTCGGGGGAGCCAGAGTCTGTCAGGCAGCTGCTGGGCTGGCCGCCTGTGTGGGAAGGGGCAGAGCCGACCTAGGGGCAAGTTGGGCCTCTTGCTCTCCCTGCTGCCCTGAGGTTGCTGGGCCAAAGAGATCTTGGGCATCCAGCCCCTTGCTTGTCCCTTCCATCTGACGAGGCCCTCTGAGCTCCAGCACCTTGCAGTGTGGAGACAGCCCCTGCCAGCAACCTCCTCTCCAAGGAGGCCTCAACCGAGGCCTAGGCCCAGGGGAAAGGCACCAGCGGGGATGAGCCTGGGGAGGCGCCCGGGCATGTCTGGACCCAGTCCCCGCAGCCTGCCCCTTGGTGGGGCAGTACCCCCGGAGGCCAGGAAGGTCTGGGCAAGGCTGGCCAGGGGCAGGGGCCCTGCTGGGTCCTGCCAATGGCCTGTGGGGCCTCTGAGCACAACCGGCCCTCTCCCACTGGAAAACTTCCCCGGCTGCCTCCAAAGGCCGGTTTGCCAACACTCCCGCCCGCTGTTCCCGCCAGGCACGCACAATTCTCCCAAGCCCGGAAGAAAAGCGCTTCGGGGTGGTGCTCTCTCCGGGCACTTGCCCCTGAGCCTGGGGGCGAGGCAGTGGGTCCACACTCCCAGACCAACGCAGAACCACATGCACACGTCTGTTCCTGACCCCTGCACCGGCAGAGAGCTCGGGGGAGCCAGAGTCTGTCAGGCAGCTGCTGGGCTGGCCGCCTGTGTGGGAAGGGGCAGAGCCGACCTAGGGGCAAGTTGGGCCTCTTCCTCTCCCTGCTGCCCTGAGGCTGCTGGGCCAAAGAGGTCTTGGGCATCCAGCCCCTTGCTGGTCCCTTTCCTCTGACGAGGCCCTCTGAGCTCCAGCACCTTGCAGTGTGGAGACAGCCCCTGCCAGCAACCTCCTCTCCAAGGAGGCCTCAACCGAGGCCTAGGCCCAGGGGAAAGGCACCAGCGGGGATGAGCCGGGGGAGGCGCCCGGGCATGTCTGGACCCAGGCCCCGCAGCCTGCCCCATGGTGGGGCAGTACCCCCGGAGGCCAGGAGGGTCTGGGCAAGGCTGCCTGGGGCAGGGACACTGCTGGGTCCTGCCCCTGGCCTGTGGGGCGTCTGAGCACAACCGGCACTCTCCCGCTGGAAGACCTCCCCGGCTGCCTCCAAAGGCCGGTTTGCAAGCACTCCCGCCCGCTGTTCCCGCCAGGCACGCACAATGCTCCCAAGCCCGGGAGAAAAGCGCTTCGGGGTGGTGCTCTCTCCGGGCCCTTGCCCCTGAGCCTGGGGGACAGGCAGGGGGAACACACTCCCAGGCCAAGGCAGAAACACATGCACACGTCTGTTCCTGCCCCCTACACCGGCAGAGAGTTCGGGGGAGCCAGAGACTGCCAGGCTGCTGCTGGGCTGGCTGCCTGTGTGGGACGGGGTAGAGCCGACCTAGGGGCAAGTTGGGCCTCTTGCTCTCCCTGCTGCCCTGAGGCTGCTGGGTCAAAGAGGTCTTGGGCATCCAGCCCTTTGCTGGTCCTTTCCCTCTGACGAGGCCCTCTGAGCTCCAGCACCTTGCAGTGTGCAGACAGCCCCTGCCGGCAACCTCCTCTCCAAGGAGGCCTCAACCGAGGCCTAGGCCCAGGGGAAAGGCACCAGCGGGGATGAGCCTGGGGAGGCGCCCGGGCATGTCTGGACCCAGGCCCCGCAGCCTGCCCCTTGGTGGGGTAGTACCCCCGGAGGCCAGGAAGGTCTGGGCAAGGCTGCCAGAGGCAGGGACACTGCTGGGTCCTGCCCCTGGCCTGTGGGGCCTCTGAGAACAACTGGCACTCTCCCGCTGGAAGACCTCCCCGGCTGCCTCCAAAGGCTGGTTTTCAAGCACTCAATCCCGCTGTTCACGCCAGCTGCGCACAATGCTCCCAAGCCCGGGAGAAAAGCATTTTGGGGTGGTGCTCACTCCGGGCTTTGGAAGACCTCCCCGGCTGCCTCCAAGGCCGGTTTGCAAGCACTTCTGCCTGCTGTTCCCGCCACCCGCGCACAATGCTCCCAAGCCCGGGAGAAAAGCGTTTCGGGGTGGTGTTCTCTCTGGGCCCAAGAAAGACCTCCCGGGCTGCCCCCAAATGCCGGTTTGCAAGCACTCCCACTCGCTGTTCCCGCCATCCGTGCAAATGCTCCAAGCCCAGGAGAAAAGCCCTTCAGGGTGGTGCTGTCTCCCGGCCCTTGGAAGACCTCCCCGGCTGCCTCCAAAGGCTGGATTTCAAGTACTCCCTCCCGCTGTCCCGCCAGCCGCACACAATGCTCCCAATCACGGGAGAAAAGCGCTTCGGGGTGGTGCTCTCTACGGGACCTTGGAAGACCTCCCCGTTTGTCTCCAAAGGCCGGTTTGCAAGCACTCATGCCCGCTGTTCCCGCCAGCCGCGCACAATGCTCCCAAGCCTAGGAGAAAAGCGCTTCGGGGTGGTGCTCTCTCCCGGCCCTTGGAAGACCTCCCCGGCTGCCTCCAAAGGCCGGTTTGCAAGCACTCAATCCCGCTGTTCCCGCCAGCCGCGCACAATGCTCCCAAGACCGGGAGAAAAGCGCTTCGGGGTGGTGTTCTCTCCGTGCCAATGGAGGACCTCCCTGGCTGCCCCCAAAGGCCGGTTTGCAAGCACTCCCACTCGCTGTTCCCGCCAGCCACGCACAATCCTCCAAAACCCCGGAGAAAAGCGCTTCGGGGTGGTGTTCTCTCCGTGCCCATGGAAGACCTCCCGGGGTGCCCCCAAAGGCCGGTTTGGAAGCACTCCGACTCGCTGTTCCCGCCATCCGCGCACAATGCTCCCAAGCCCGGGAGAAAAGCATTTTGGGGTGGTGCTCACACCGGGCCCTGGAAGACCTCCCCGGCTGCCTCCAAAGGACGGTTTTCAAGCACTCCTGCCTGCTGTTCCCGCCACCCGCGCAGAATGCTCCCAAGCGCGGGAGAAAAGCGCTTCGGGGTGGTGCTCTCTACAGGCCCTTGGAAGACCTCCCCGGCTGCCTCCAAAGGCCGGTTTGCAAGGACTCCTTCCTGCTGTTCCCGCCAGCCACGCACAATGCTCCCAAGCCCGGGAGAGAAGCATTTTGGGGTGGTGCTCTCTACAGGCCCTTGGAAGACCTCCCCGGCTGCCTCCAGTGGCCAGTTTGCAAGCACTCATGCCCGCTGTTCCCACCAGCCGCGCACAATGCTCCCAAGCCCGGGAGAAAAGCTTTTTGGGGTGGTGCTCACACCGGGCCCTGGAAGACCTCCCCGGCTGCCTGCAAAGGCCGGTTTTCAAGCACTCCTGCCTGCTGTTCCCGCCACCCGCGCACAATACTCCCAAGCCCGGGAGAGAAGCGCTTCGGGGTGGTGCTCTCTACAGGCCCTTGGAAGACCTCCCGGGCTGCCTCCAAAGGCCGGTTTGCAAGCACTCATGTCCGCTGTTCCTGACAGCCGCGCACAATGCTCCCAAGCCCGGGAGAAAAGCATTTTGGGGTGGTGATCAGTCCGGGCCCTTGGAAGACCTCCCCGGCTGCCTCCAAAGGACAGTTTGCAAGCACTCATGCCCGCTGTTCCCGCCAGCCGCGCACAATGCTCCCAAGACCGTGAGAAAAGCGCTTCGGGGTGGTGGTCTCTCCGGGCCCCTGCCCCTGAGCCTGGGGGCCAGGCAGGGGATCCACAGTCCCAGGCCAAGGCAGAACCACATGCACACGTCTGTTCCTGCCCCCTCCACCGGCAGAGAGCTCGGGGGAGCCAGAGACTGCCAGGCTGCTGCTGGGCTGGCTGCCTGTTTGGGACCGGGCAGAGCCGACCTAGGGGCAAGTTGGGCCTCTTGCTCTCCCTGCTGCCCTGAGGCTGCTGGGCCAAAGAGGTCTTGGACATCCAGCCCCTTGCGGGTCCCTTCCATCTGAGGAGGCCCTCTGAGCTCCAGCACCTTGCAGTGTGGAGACAGCCCCTGCCAGCAACCTCCTCTCCAAGGAGGCCTCAACCGAGGCCTAGTCCCAGGGAAAGGCACCAGCGGGGATGAACCTGGGGAGGCGCCCGGGAATGTCTGGACCCAGTCCCCGCAGCCTGCCCCTTGGTGGGGCAGTACCCCCGGAGGCCAGGAAGGTCTGGGCAAGGCTGGCCTGGGGCAGGGGCCCTGCTGGGTCCTGCCCCTGGCCTGTGGGGCCTCTGAGCATGAGCGGCCCTCTCCCGCTGGAAGACCTCCCCGGCTGCCTCCAAAGGCCGATTTGCCAACACTCGCGCCCGCTGTTCCCGCCAGGCACGCACAATGCTCCCAAGCCCGGGGAAAAAGCGCTTCGGGGTGGTGCTCTCACCGGGCCCTTGCCCCTGAGCCTGGGGGCAATGCAGGGGGAACACACTCCCAGGCCAAGGCAGAACCACATGCACACGTCTGTTCCTGGTCCCTGCACCGGCAGAGAGCTCGAGGGAGCCAGAGTATGCCAGGCAGCTGCTGGGCTGGCGGCCTGTGTGGAAAGGGGCCGAGCCGAACTAGGGGCAAGTTGGGCCTCTTGCTCTCCCTGCTGCCCTGAGGCTGCTGGGCCAAAGAGGGCTTGGGCATCCAGCCCCTTGCGGGTCCATTCCCTCTGATGAGGCCCTCTGAGCTCCAGCACCTTGCAGTGTGGAGACAGCCCCTGCCAGGAACCTCCTCTCCAAGGAGGCCTCAACCGAGGCCTAGGCCTAGGGGAAAGACACCAGCGGGGATGAACCAGTGGAGGCGCACGGCCATGTCTGGACCCAGTCCCCGCAGCCTGCCCCTTGGTGGGGCAGTACCCCCGGAGGCCAGGAAGGTCTGGGCAAGGCTGGCCAGGGGCAGGGGCCCTGCTGGGTCCTGCCCCTGGCCTGTAGGGCCTCTGAGCACAACCGGGCCTCTCCCGCTGGAAGACCTCCCCGGCTGCCTCCAAAGGCCAGTTTACCAACACTCCTGCCCGCTGTTCCCGCCAGGCACGCACAATGCTCCCAAGCCCAGGAGAAAAGCGCTTCAGGGTGGTGCTCTCTCCGGGCCCTTGCCCCTGAGCCTGTGGGCAAGGCAGGGGGAACACACTCCCAGACCAAGGCAGAACCACATGCACACGTCTCTTCCTGTCCCCTGCACCGGCAGAGAGCTCGGGGGAGCCAGAGTCTCTCAGGCAGGTGCTGGGCTGGCCGCCTGTGTGGGAAGGGGCAGAGCCGACCTAGGGGCAAGTTGGGCCTCTTGCTCTCCCTGCTGCCCTGAGGCTGCTGGGCCAAAGAGGTCTTGGGCATCCAGCCCCTAACTGGTCCCTTCCCTCTGACGAGGCCCTCTGAGCTCCAGCACCTTGCAGTGTGGAGACAGCACCTGCCAGCAATCTCCTCTCCAAGGAGGCCTCAACTGAGGCCTAGGCCCAGGAAAAAGGCACCAGCGGGGTTGATCCAGGGGAGGCGCCCGGGCATGTCTGGACCCAGTCCCCGCAGCCTGCCCCTTGGTGGGGCAGTACCCCCGGAGGACAGGAAGGTCTGGGCAAGGCTGGCCAGGGGCAGGGGCCCTGCTGGGTCCTGCCCCTGGCCTGTGGGGCCTCTGAGCACAACCGGCCCTCTCCCACTGGAAGACCTCCCCGGCTGCCTCCAAAGGCCGGTTTGCAAGCACTCCCGCCCACTGTTCCCGCCAGGCGCGCACAATGCTCCCAAGCCCGGGAGAAAAGCGCTTCGGGGTGGTGGTCTCTCCGGGCCCCTGCCCCTGAGACTGGGGGCCAGGCAGGGGATCCACAGTCCCAGGCCAAGGCAGAACCACATGCACACGTCTGTTCCTGCCCCCTCCACCGGCAGAGAGCTGGGGGGAGCCAGAGTCTGTCAGGCAGCTGCTGGGCTGGCCGCCTGTGTGGGAAGGGGCAGAGCCGACCTAGGGGCAAGTTGGGCCTCTTGCTCTCCCTGCTGCCCTGAGGCTGCTGGGCCAAAGAGGTCTTGGGCATCCAGCCCCTTGCTGGTCCCTTCCCTCTGACGAGGCCCTCTGAGCTCCAGCACCTTGCAGTGTGGAGACAACCCCTGCCAGCAACCTCCTCTCCAAGGAGGCCTCAACCGAGGCCTAGGCCCAGGGGAAAGGCACCAGCAGAGATGAGCCAGTGGAGGCGCACGGGCATGTCTGGACCCAGTCCCCGCAGCCTGCCCCTTGGTGGGGCAGTACCCCCGGAGGCCAGGAAGGTCTGGGCAAGGCTGGCCAGGGGCAGGGTCCCTGCTGGGTCCTGCCCCTGGCCTGTGGGGCCTCTGAGCACAACCGGCACTCTCCCGCTGGAAGACCTCCCCGGCTGCCTCCAAAGGCCGGTTTGCAAGCACTCCCACCCGCTGTTCCCGCCAGGCAGGCACAATGCTCCCAAGCCCGGGAGAAAAGCGCTTCGGGGTAGTGCTCTCTCCGGGCCCTTGCCCCTGAGCCTGGGGGCCAAGCAGTTGGAACACACTCCCAGGCCAAGGCAGAACGACATGCACACGTCTGTTCCTGCCCCCTACACCGGCAGAGAGCTCGGGGGAGCCAGAGACTGCCAGGCTGCTGCTGGGCTGGCTGCCTGTTTGGGACCGGGCAGAGCCGACCTAGGGGCAAGTTGGGCCTCTTGCTCTCCCTGCTGCCCTGAGGCTGCTGGGCCAAAGAGGTCTTGGGCATCCAGCCCCTTGCTGGTCCCTTCCCGCTGACGAGGCCCTCTGAGCTCCAGCACCTTGCAGTGTGGAGACAGCCCCTGCCAGCAACCTCCTCTCCAAGGAGGCATCAACCGAGGCCTATGCCCAGGGGAAAGGCACCAGCGGGGATGAGCCTGGGGAGGCGCCCAGGCATGTCTGGACCCAGTCCCCGCAGCCTGCCCCTTGGTGGGGCAGTACCCCCGGAGGCCAGGAAGGTCTGGGCAAGGCTGGCCAGGGGCAGGGGCCCTGCTGGGTCCTGCCCCTGGCCTGTGGGGCCTCTGAGCACAACCGGCACTCTCCCGCTGGAAGACCTCCCCGTCTGCCTCCAAAGGCCGGTTTGCAAGCACTCCCGCCCGCTGTTCCCGCCAGGCACGCACAATGCTCCCAAGCCCGGGAGAAAAGCGCTTCGGGGTGGTGCTCTCACCGGGCCCTTGCCCCTGAGCCTGGGGGCCAGGCAGGGGGAACACACTCCCAGGCCAAGGCAGAACGACATGCACACGTCTGTTCCTGCCCCCTACACCGGCAGAGAGCTCGGGAGAGCCAGAGACTGCCAGGCTGCTGCTGGGCTGGCCGCCTGTGTGGGACGGGGCAGAGCCGACCTAGGGGCAAGTTGGGCCTCTTGCTCTCCCTGCTGCCCTGAGGCTGCTGGGTCAAAGAGGTCTTGGGCATCCAGCCCTTTGCTGGTCCCTTCCCTCTGACGAGGCCCTCTGATCTCCAGCACCTTGCAGTGTGGAGACAGCCCCTGCCAGCAACCTCCTCTCCAAGGAGGCCTCAACCGAGGCCTAGGCCCAGGGGAAAGGCACCAGCGGGGATGAGCCTGGGGAGGCGCCCGGGCATGTCTGGACCCAGTCCCCGCAGCCTGCCCCTTGGTGGGGCAGTACCCCCGGAGGCCAGGAAGGTCTGGGCAAGGCTGGCCAGGGTCAGGGGCCCTGCTGGGTCCTGCCCCTGGCCTGTGGGGCCTCTGAGCACAACCGGCCCTCTCCCACTGGAAGACCTCCCCGGCTGCCTCCAAAGTCCTGTTTGCAAACACTCCCGCCCGCTGTTCACGCCAGGCTCGCACAATGCTCCCAAGCCCGGTAGAAAAGCGCATTGGGGTGGTTCTCTCTCCGGGCCCTTGCCCCTGAGCCTGGGGCAAGGCACGGGGAACACACTCCCTGGCCAAGGCAGAACCACATGCCCACGTCTGTTCCTGTCCCCTGCACCGGCAGAGAGCTTGGGGGAGCCAGAGTCTGGCAGGCAGCTACTGGGCTGGCCGCCTGTGTGGGAAGGGGCAGAGCCGCCCTAGGGGCAAGTTGGGCCTCTTGCTCTCCCTGCTTCCCTGAGGCTGCTGGCCCAAAGACGTCTTGGGCATCCAGCCCCTTACTGGTCCCTTCCCTCTGACGAGGCCCTCTGAGCTCCAGCACCTTGCAGTGTGGAGACAGCCCCTGCCAGCAACCTCCTCTCCAAGGAGGCCTCAACCGAGGCCTAGGCCCAGGGGAAAGGCACCAGCGGGGATGAGCCTGGGGAGGTGCCCGAGCATGTCTGGACCCAGTCCCCGCAGCCTGCCCCTTGGTGGGGCAGTACCCCCAGAGGCCAGGAAGGTCTGGGCAAGGCTGGCCAGGGGCAGGGGCCCTGCTGCGTCCTGCCCCTGGCCTGTGGGGCCTCTGAGCACAACCGGCCCTCTCCCACTGGAAGACCTCCCCGGCTGCCTCCAAAGGCCGGTTTGCAAGCGCTCCCGCCCACTGTTCCCAGCAGGCGTGCACAATGCTCCCAAGCCCGGGAGAAAAGCGCTTCAGGGTGGTGCTCTCTCCGGGCCCTTGCCCCTGAGCCTGGGGTCAAGGCACGGTGTCCACATTCTCAGGCCAATTCAGAACCACATGCACACGTCTGATCTGCCCCCTGCACCGGCAGAGAGCTCGGGGGAGCCAGAGTCTGTCAGGCAGCTGCTGGGCTGGCCGCCTGTGTGGGAAGGGGCAGAGCCGACCTAGGGGCAAGTTGGGCCTCTTGCTCTCCCTGCTGCCCTGAGGCTGCTGGGCCAAAGAGGTCTTGGGCATCCATCCCGTTGCTGGTCCCTTCCCTCTGACGAGGCCCTCTGAGCTCCAGCACCTTGCAGTGTGGAGACAGCCCCTGCCAGCAACCTCCTCTCCAAGGAGGCCTCAACCGAGGCCTAGGCCCAGGGGAAAGGCACCAGCGGGGATGAGCCTGGGGAGGCGCCCGGGCATGTCTGGACCCATTCCCCGCAGCCTACCCCTTGGTGGGGCTGTAACCCCGGAGGCAGGAAGGTCTGGGCAAGGCTGGCCAGGGGCAGGGGACCTGCTGGGTCCTGCCCCTGGCCTGTGGGGCCTCTGAGCACAACCGGACCTCTCCCACTGGAAGACCTCCCCGGCTGCCTCCAAAGGCCGGTTTGCAAGCACTCCCGCCCACTGTTCCCACCAAGCACGCACAATTCTCCCAAGCCCGGGAGAAAAGCGCTTCGGGGTGGTGCTCTCTCCAGGCCCTTGCCCCTGAACCTGGGGGCCAGGCAGTTGGTTCACACTCGGAGACCAAGGCAGAACCACATGCACACGTCTGTTCCTGACCCCTGCACCGGCAGAGAGCTCGGGGGAGCCAGAGTCTGTCAGGCAGCTGCTGGGCTGGCCGCCTGTGTGGGAAGGGGCAGAGGCGACCTAGGGGCAAGTTGGGCCTCTTCCTCTCCCTGCTGCCCTGAGGCTGCTGGGCCAAAGAGGTCTTGGGCATCCATCCCGTTGCTGGTCCCTTCCCTCTGACGAGGCCCTCTGAGCTCCAGCACCTTGCAGTGTGGAGACAGCCCCTGCCAGCAACCTCCTCTCCAAGGAGGCCTCAACCGAGGCCTAAGCCCAGGGGAAAGGCACCAGCGGGGATGAGCCTGGGGAGGCGCCCGGGCATGTCTGGACCCATTCCCCGCAGCCTACCCCTTGGTGGGGCTGTAACCCCGGAGGCAGGAAGGTCTGGGCAAGGCTTCCAGGGGCACGGACACTGCTGGGTCCTGCCCCTGGCCTGTGGGGCCTCTGAGCACAACCGGCACTCTCCCGCTGGAAGACCTCCCCGTCTGCCTCCAAAAGACGGTTTGCAAGCACTCCCACCCGCTGTTCCCCCAAGCACGCACAATGCTCCCAAGCCCGGGAGAAAAGCGCTTTGGGGTGGTGCTCTCTCCGGGCCCTTGCCCCTGAGCCTGGGGCCAGGCAAGGGGAACACTCTCCCAGGCCAAGGGAGAACGACATGCACACGTCTGTTCCTGCCCCCTACACCGGCAGAGAGCTCGGGGGAGCCAGAGACTGCCAGGCTGCGGCTGGGCTGGCTGCCTGTGTGGGACGGGGCAGAGCCGACCTAGGGGCAAGTTGGGCCTCTTGCTCTCCCTGCTGCCCTGAGGCTGCTGGGTCAAAGAGGTCTTGGGCATCCAGCCCTTTGCTGGTGCCTTCCCTCTGACGAGGCCCTCTGAGCTCCAGCACCTTGCAGTGTGGAGACAGCCCCTGCCAGCAACCTCCTCTCCAAAGAGGCCTCAACCGAGGACTACACCCAGGGGAAAGGCACCAGCGGGGATGATCCTAGGGAGGCGCACGGACATGTCTGGACCCAGTCTCCGCAGCCTGCCCCTTGGTGGGGCAGTACCCCCGGAGGCGAGGAAGGTCTGGGCAAGGCTGGCCAGGGGCAGGGGACCTGCTGGGTCCTGCCCCTGGCCTGTGGGGCCTCTGAGCACAACCGGCCCTCTCCCACTGGAAGACTTCCCCGGCTGCCTCCAAAGGCCGGTTTGCCAACACTCCCGCCCGCTGTTCCAACCAAGGGCGCACAACGCTCCCAAGCCCGGGAGAAAATCGCCTCGGGGTGGTGCTCTCTCCGGGCCCTTTCCCCTGAGCCTGGGGGCCAGGCAGGGGGTCCACACTCCCAGGCCAAGGCAGAACGAAATGCACACGTCTGTTCCTGCCCCACGCACCGGCAGAGAGCTCGGGGGAGCCAGAGTCTGTCAGGCAGCTGCTGGGCTGGCCGCCTGTGTGGGAAGGGGCAGAGCCGACCTAGGGGCAAGTTGGGCCTCTTGCTCTCCCTGCTGCCCTGAGGCTGCTGGGCCAAAGAGATCTTGGGCATCCAGCCCCTTGCTTGTCCCTTCCCTCTGACGAGGCCCTCTGAGCTCCAGCACCTTGCAGTGTGGAGACAGCCCCTGCCAGCAACCTCCTCTCCAAGGAGGCCTCAACCGAGGCCTAGGACCAGGGGAAAGGCACCAGCGGGGATGAGCCTGGGGAGGCGCCCGGGCATGTCTGGACCCAGTCCCCGCAGCCTGCCCCTTGGTGGGGCAGTACCCCCGGAGGCCAGGAAGGTCTGGGCAAGGCTGGCCACGGGCAGGGGCCCTGCTGGGTCCTGCCCCTGGCCTGTGGGTCCTCTGAGCACAACCGGCCCTCTCCCACTGGAAGACTTCCCCGGCTGCCTCCAAAGGCCGGTTTGCCAACACTCCCGCCCGCTGTTCCCGCCAGGCACGCACAATTCTCCCAAGCCCGGGAGAAAAGCGCTTCGGGGTGTTGCTCTCTCCGGGCCCTTGCCCCTGAGCGTGGGGGCGAGGCAGTGGGTCCACACTCCCAGACCAACGCAGAACCACATGCACACGTCTGTTCCTGACCCCTGCACCGGCAGAGAGCTCGGGGGAGCCAGAGTCTGTCAGGCAGCTGCTGGGCTGGCCGCCTGTGTGGGAAGGGGCAGAGCCGACCTAGGGGCAAGTTGGGCCTCTTCCTCTCCCTGCTGCCCTGAGGCTGCTGGGCCAAAGAGGTCTTGGGCATCCATCCCGTTGCTGGTCCCTTCCCTCTGACGAGGCCCTCTGAGCTCCAGCACCTTGCAGTGTGGAGACAGCCCCTGCCAGCAACCTCCTCTCCAAGGAGGCCTCAACCGAGGCCTAAGCCCAGGGGAAAGGCACCAGCGGGGATGAGCCTGGGGAGGCGCCCGGCCATGTCTGGACCCATTCCCCGCAGCCTACCCCTTGGTGGGGCTGTAACCCCGGAGGCAGGAAGGTCTGGGCAAGGCTTCCAGGGGCAGGGACACTGCTGGGTCCTGCCCCTGGCCTGTGGGGCCTCTGAGCACAACCGGCACTCTCCCGCTGGAAGACCTCCCCGTCTGCCTCCAAAAGACGGTTTGCAAGCACTCCCACCCGCTGTTCCCCCAAGCACGCACAATGCTCCCAAGCCCGGGAGAAAAGCGCTTTGGGGTGGTGCTCTCTCCGGGCCCTTGCCCCTGAGCCTGGGGCCAGGCAAGGGGAACACTCTCCCAGGCCAAGGGAGAACGACATGCACACGTCTGTTCCTGCCCCCTACACCGGCAGAGAGCTCGGGGGAGCCAGAGACTGCCAGGCTGCGGCTGGGCTGGCTGCCTGTGTGGGACGGGGCAGAGCCGACCTAGGGGCAAGTTGGGCCTCTTGCTCTCCCTGCTGCCCTGAGGCTGCTGGGTCAAAGAGGTCTTGGGCATCCAGCCCTTTGCTGGTGCCTTCCCTCTGACGAGGCCCTCTGAGCTCCAGCACCTTGCAGTGTGGAGACAGCCCCTGCCAGCATCCTCCTCTCCAAAGAGGCCTCAACCGAGGACTACACCCAGGGGAAAGGCACCAGCGGGGATGATCCTGGGGAGGCGCACGGACATGTCTGGACCCAGTCTCCGCAGCCTGCCCCTTGGTGGGGCAGTACCCCCGGAGGCGAGGAAGGTCTGGGCAAGGCTGGCCAGGGGCAGGGGACCTGCTGGGTCCTGCCCCTGGCCTGTGGGGCCTCTGAGCACAACCGGCCCTCTCCCACTGGAAGACTTCCCCGGCTGCCTCCAAAGGCCGGTTAGCCAACACTCCCGCCCGCTGTTCCAACCAAGGGCGCACAACGCTCCCAAGCCCGGGAGAAAATCGCCTCGGGGTGGTGCTCTCTCCGGGCCCTTTCCCCTGAGCCTGGGGGCCAGGCAGGGGGTCCACACTCCCAGGCCAAGGCAGAACGACATGCACACGTCTGTTCCTGCCCCACGCACCGGCAGAGAGCTCGGGGGAGCCAGAGTCTGTCAGGCAGCTGCTGGGCTGGCCGCCTGTGTGGGAAGGGGCAGAGCCGACCTAGGGGCAAGTTGGGCCTCTTGCTCTCCCTGCTGCCCTGAGGCTGCTGGGCCAAAGAGATCTTGGGCATCCAGCCCCTTGCTTGTCCCTTCCCTCTGACGAGGCCCTCTGAGCTCCAGCACCTTGCAGTGTGGAGACAGCCCCTGCCAGCAACCTCCTCTCCAAGGAGGCCTCAACCGAGGCCTAGGACCAGGGGAAAGGCACCAGCGGGGATGAGCCTGGGGAGGCGCCCGGGCATGTCTGGACCCAGTCCCCGCAGCCTGCCCCTTTGTGGGGCAGTACCCCCGGAGGCCAGGAAGGTCTGGGCAAGGCTGGCCACGGGCAGGGGCCCTGCTGGGTCCTGCCCCTGGCCTGTGGGTCCTCTGAGCACAACCGGCCCTCTCCCACTGGAAGACTTCCCCGGCTGCCTCCAAAGGCCGGTTTGCCAACACTCCCGCCCGCTGTTCCCGCCAGGCACGCACAATTCTCCCAAGCCCGGGAGAAAAGCGCTTCGGGGTGTTGCTCTCTCCGGGCCCTTGCCCCTGAGCGTGGGGGCGAGGCAGTGGGTCCACACTCCCAGACCAACGCAGAACCACATGCACACGTCTGTTCCTGACCCCTGCACCGGCAGAGAGCTCGGGGGAGCCAGAGTCTGTCAGGCAGCTGCTGGGCTGGCCGCCTGTGTGGGAAGGGGCAGAGCCGACCTAGGGGCAAGTTGGGCCTCTTCCTCTCCCTGCTGCCCTGAGGCTGCTGGGCCAAATCGGTCTTGGGCATCCAGCCCCTTGCTGGTCCCTTCCCTCTGACGAGGCCCTCTGAGCTCCAGCACCTTGCAGTGTGGAGACAGCCCCTGCCAGCAACCTCCTCTCCAATGAGGCCTCAACCGAGGCCTAGGCCCAGGGGAAAGGCACCAGCGGGGATGAGCCTGGGGAGGCGCCCGGGCATGTCTGGACCCAGTCCCCGCAGCCTGCCCCTTGGTGGGGCAGTACCCCCGGAGGCCAGGAAGGTCTGGGCAAGGCTGGCCAGGGGCAGGGGCCCTGCTGCGTCCTGCCCCTGACCTGTGGGGCCTCTGAGCACAACCGGCCCTCTCCCACTGGAAGACCTCCCCGGCTGCCTCCAAAGGCCGGTTTGCAAGCGCTCCCGCCCACTGTTCCCAGCAGGCGTGCACAATGCTCCCAAGCCCGGGAGAAAAGCGCTTCAGGGTGGTGCTCTCTCCGGGCCCTTGCCCCTGAGCCTGGGGTCAAGGCACGGTGTCCACACTCCCAGGACAATTCAGAACCACATGCACACGTCTGTTCCTGCCCCCTGCACCGGCAGAGAGCTCGGGGGAGCCAGAGTCTGTCAGGCAGCTGCTGGGCTGGCCGCCTGTGTGGGAAGGGGCAGAGCCGACCTAGGGGCAAGTTGGGCCTCTTGCTCTCCCTGCTGCCCTGAGGCTGCTGGGCCAAAGAGGTCTTGGGCATCCATCCCGTTGCTGGTCCCTTCCCTCTGACGAGGCCCTCTGAGCTCCAGCACCTTGCAGTGTGGAGACAGCCCCTGCCAGCAACCTCCTCTCCAAGGAGGCCTCAACCGAGGCCTAGGCCCAGGGGAAAGGCACCAGCGGGGATGAGCCTGGGGAGGCGCCCGGGCATGTCTGGACCCATTCCCCGCAGCCTACCCCTTGGTGGGGCTGTAACCCCGGAGGCAGGAAGGTCTGGGCAAGGCTGGCCAGGGGCAGGGGCCCTGCTGGGTCCTGCCCCTGGCCTGTGGGGCCTCTGAGCACAACCGGCCCTCTCCCACTGGAAGACCTCCCCGGCTGCCTCCAAAGGCCGGTTTGCAAGCACTCCCGCCCACTGTTCCCACCAAGCACGCACAATTCTCCCAAGCCCGGGAGAAAAGCACTTCGGGGTGGTGCTCTCTCCGGGCCCTTGCCCCTGAACCTGGGGGCCAGGCAGTTGGTTCACACTCGGAGACCAAGGCAGAACCACATGCACACGTCTGTTCCTGACCCCTGCACCGGCAGAGAGCTCGGGGGAGCCAGAGTCTGTCAGGCAGCTGCTGGGCTGGCCGCCTGTGTGGGAAGGGGCAGAGCCGACCTAGGGGCAAGTTGGGCCTCTTCCTCTCCCTGCTGCCCTGAGGCTGCTGGGCCAAAGAGGTCTTGGGCATCCAGCCCCTTGCTGGTCCCTTCCCTCTGATGAGGCCCTCTGAGCTCCAGCACCTTGCAGTGTGGAGACAGCCCCTGCCAGCAACCTCCTCTCCAAGGAGGCCTCAACCGAGGCCTAGGCCTAGGGGAAAGGCACCAGCGGGGATGAGCCTGGGGAGGCGCCCGGCCATGTCTGGACCCAGTCCCCGCAGCCTGCCCCTTGGTGGGGCAGTACCCCCGGAAGCCAGGAAGGTCTCGGCAAGGCTGCCAGGGGCAGGGACACTGCTGGGTCCTGCCCCTGGCCTGTTGGGCGTCTGAGCACAACCGGCACTCTCCCGCTGGAAGACCTCCCCGTCTGCCTCCAAAAGACGGTTTGCAAGCACTCCCACCCGCTGTTCTCCCAGGCACGCACAATGCTCCCAAGCCCGGGAGAAAAGTGCTTTGGGGTGGTGCTCTCTCCGGGCCCTTGCCCCTGAGCCTGGGGCCAGGCAAGGGGAACACTCTCCCAGGCCAAGGGAGAACGACATGCACACGTCTGTTCCTGCCCCCTACACCGGCAGAGAGCTCGGGGGAGCCAGAGACTGCCAGGCTGCTGCTGGGCTGGCTGCCTGTGTGGGACGGGGCAGAGCCGACCTAGGGGCAAGTTGGGCCTCTTGCTCTCCCTGCTGCCCTGAGGCTGCTGGGTCAAAGAGGTCTTGGGCATCCAGCCCTTTGCTGGTGCCTTCCCTCTGACGAGGCCCTCTGAGCTCCAGCACCTTGCAGTGTGGAGACAGCCCCTGCCAGCAACCTCCTCTCCAAAGAGGCCTCAACCGAGGACTACACCCAGGGGAAAGGCACCAGCGGGGATGATCCTGGGGAGGCGCACGGACATGTCTGGACCCAGTCTCCACAGCCTGCCCCTTGGTGGGGCAGTACCCCCGGAGTCCAGGAAGGTCTGGGCAAGTCTGTCCATGGGCAGGGGCCCTGCTGGGTCCTGACCCTGGCGTGTGGGGCCTCTGAGCACAACCGGCCCTCTCCCACTGGAAGACCTCCCCGGCTGCCTCCAAAGTCCTGTTTGCAAACACTCCCGCCCGCTGTTCACGTCAGGCTCGCACAATGCTCCCAAGCCCGGGAGAAAAGCACTTCGGAGTGGTGCTCTCTCCGGGCCCTTGCCCCTGAGCCTGGGGGCAAGGCAGGGGGAACACACTCCCAGGCCAAGGCAGAAACACATGCCCACGTCTGTTCCTGTCCCCTGCACCGGCAGAGAGCTTGGGGGAGCCAGAGTCTGTCAGGCAGGTGCTGGGTTGGCCGCCTGTGTGGGAAGGGGCAGAGCCGACCTAGGGGCAAGTTGGGCCTCTTGCTCTCCCTGCTGCCCTGAGGCTGCTGGGCCAAAGACGTCTTGGGCATCCAGCCCCTCGCTGGTCCCTTCACTCTGACGAGGCCCTCTGAGCTCCAGCACCTTGCAGTGTGGAGACAGCCCCTGCCAGCAACCTCCTCTCCAAGGAGGCCTCAACCGAGGCCTAGGCCCAGGGGAAAGGCACCAGCGGGGATGAGCCAGGGGAGGCGCCCGAGCATGTCTGGACCCAGTTCCCGCAGCCTGCCCCTTGGTGGGGCAGTACCCCCGGAGGCCAGGAAGGTCTGGGCAAGGCTGGCCAGGGGCAGGGGCCCTGCTGGGTCCTGCCCCTGGCCTGTGGGGCCTCTGAGCACAACCGGCCCTCTCCCACTGAAAGACCTCCCCGGCTGCCTCCAAAGGCCGGTTTGCAAGCGCTACCGCCCACTGTTCCCAGCAGGCGTGCACAATGCTCCTAAGCCCGGGAGAAAAGCGCTTCAGGGTGGTGCTCTCTCTGGGCCCCTGCCCCTGAGCCTGGGGGCAAGGCAGGGTGTCCACACTCCCAGGCCAAGGCAGAACCACATGCACACGTCTGATCTGCCCCCTGCACCGGCAGAGAGCTCGGGGGAGCCAGAGTCTGTCAGGCAGCTGCTGGGCTGGCCGCCTGTGTGGGAAGTGGCAGAGCCGACCTAGGGGCAAGTTGGGCCTCTTGCCCTCCCTGCTGCCCTGAGGCTGCTGGGCCAAAGAGGTCTTGGGCATCCAACCCCTTGCTGGTCCCTTCCCTCTGACGAGGCCCTCTGAGCTCCAGCACCTTGCAGTGTGGAGACAGCCCCTGCCAGCAACCTCCTCTCCAAGGAGGCCTAAACCGAGGCCTAGGCACAGGGGAAAGGCACCAGCGGGGATGAGCCTGGGGAGGCGCCCGGGCATGTATGGACCCAGTCCCCGCAGCCTGCCCCTTGGTGGGGCAGTACCCCCGGAGGCGAGGAAGGTCTGGGCAAGGCTGGCCAGGGGCAGGGGACCTGCTGGGTCCTGCCCCTGGCCTGTGGGGCCTCTGAGCACAACCGGCCCTCTCCCACTGGAAGACTTCCCCGGCTGCCTCCAAAGGCCGGTTTGCCAACACTCCCGCCCGCTGTTCCAACCAAGGGCGCACAATGCTCCCAAGCCCGGGAGAAAATCGCCTCGGGGTGGTGCTCTCTCCGGGCCCTTTCCCCTGAGCCTGGGGGCCAGGCAGGGGGTCCACACTCCCAGGCCAAGGCAGAACGACATGCACACGTCTGTTCCTGCCCCATGCACCGGCAGAGAGCTCGGGGGAGCCAGAGTCTGTCAGGCAGCTGCTGGGCTGGCCGCCTGTGTGGGAAGGGGCAGAGCCGACCTAGGGGCAAGTTGGGCCTCTTGCTCTCCCTGCTGCGCTGAGGCTGCTGGGCCAAAGAGATCTTGGGCATCCAGCCCCTTGCTTGTCCCTTCCCTCTGACGAGGCCCTCTGAGCTCCAGCTCCTTGCAGTGTGGAGACAGCCCCTGCCAGCAACCTCCTCTCCAAGGAGGCCTCAACCGAGGCCTAGGACCAGGGGAAAGGCACCAGCGGGGATGAGCCTGGGGAGGCGCCCGGGCATGTCTGGACCCAGTCCCCGCAGCCTGCCCCTTGGTGGGGCAGTACCCCCGGAGCCCAGGAAGGTCTGGGTAAGGCTGGCCACGGGCAGGGGCCCTGCTGGGTCCTGCCCCTGGCCTGTGGGGCCTCTGAGCACAACCGGCCCTCTCCCACTGGAAGACTTCCCCGGCTGCCTCCAAAGGCCGGTTTGCCAACACTCCCGCCCGCTGTTCCCGCCAGGCGCGCACAATTCTCCCAAGCCCGGGAGAAAAGCGCTTCGGGGTCGTGCTCTCTCCGGGCCCTTGCCCCTGAGCGTGGGGGCGAGGCAGTGGGTCCACACTCCCAGACCAACGCAGAACCACATGCACACGTGTGTTCCTGACCCCTGCACCGGCAGAGAGCTCGGGGAGCCAGAGTCTGTCAGGCAGCTGCTGGGCTGGCCGCCTGTGTGGGAAGGGGCAGAGCCGACCTAGGGGCAAGTTGGGCCTCTTCCTCTCCCTGTTGCCCTGAGGCTGCTGGGCCAAAGAGGTCTTGGGCATCCAGCCCCTTGCTGGTCCCTTCCCTCTGACGAGGCCCTCTGAGCTCCAGCACCTTGCAGTGTGGAGACAGCCCCTGCCAGCAACCTCCTCTCCAAGGAGGCCTCAACCGAGGCCTAAGCCCAGGGGAAAGGCACCAGCGGGGATGAGCCTGGGGAGGCGCCCGGCCATGTCTGGACCCAGTCCCCGCAGCCTGCCCCTTGGTGGGGCAGTACCCCCGGAGGCCAGGAGGGTCTGGGCAAGGCTGCCAGGGGCAGGGACACTGCTGGGTCCTGCCCCTGGCCTGTGGGGCGTCTGAGCACAACCGGCCCTCTCCCACTGGAAGACTTCCCCGGCTGCCTCCAAAGGCCGGTTTGCCAACACTCCCGCCCGCTGTTCCCGCCAGGCGCGCACAATTCTCCCAAGCCCGGGAGAAAAGCGCTTCGGGGTCGTGCTCTCTCCGGGCCCTTGCCCCTGAGCGTGGGGGCGAGGCAGTGGGTCCACACTCCCAGGCCAAGGCAGAACGACATGCACACGTCTGTTCCCGCCCCCTACACCGGCAGAGAGTTCGGGGGAGCCAGAGACTGCCAGGCTGCTGCTGGGCTGGCTGCCTGTGTGGGACGGGGTAGAGCCGACCTAGGGGCAAGTTGGGCCTCTTGCTCTCCCTGCTGCCCTGAGGCTGCTGGGTCAAAGAGGTCTTGGGCATCCAGCCCTTTGCTGGTCCTTTCCCTCTGACGAGGCCCTCTGAGCTCCAGCACCTTGCAGTGTGCAGACAGCCCCTGCCGGCAACCGGCATTTTGGGGTGGTGCTCACTCCGGGCTTTGGAAGACCTCCCCGGCTGCCTCCAAGGCCGGTTTGCAAGCACTTCTGCCTGCTGTTCCCGCCACCCGCGCACAATGCTCCCAAGCCCGGGAGAAAAGCGTTTCGGGGTGGTGTTCTCTCTGGGCCCAAGAAAGACCTCCCGGGCTGCCCCCAAATGCCGGTTTGCAAGCACTCCCACTCGCTGTTCCCGCCATCCGTGCAAATGCTCCAAGCCCAGGAGAAAAGCCCTTCAGGGTGGTGCTCTCTCCCGGCCCTTGGAAGACCTCCCCGGCTGCCTCCAAAGGCTGGATTTCAAGTACTCCCTCCCGCTGTCCCGCCAGCCGCACACAATGCTCCCAATCACGGGAGAAAAGCGCTTCGGGGTGGTGCTCTCTACGGGCCCTTGGAAGACCTCCCCGTTTGTCTCCAAAGGCCGGTTTGCAAGCACTCATGCCCGCTGTTCCCGCCAGCCGCGCACAATGCTCCCAAGCCTAGGAGAAAAGCGCTTCGGGGTGGTGCTCTCTCCCGGCCCTTGGAAGACCTCCCCGGCTGCCTCCAAAGGCCGGTTTGCAAGCACTCAATCCCGCTGTTCCCGCCAGCCGCGCACAATGCTCCCAAGCCCGGGAGAAAAGCGCTTCGGGGTGGTGCTCTCTCCCGGCCCTTGGAAGACCTCCCCGGCTGCCTCCAAAGGCTGGTTTTCAAGAACTCCCTCCCGCTGACCCGCCAGCCGCACACAATGCTCCCAAGCCCGGGAGAAAAGCATTTTGGGGTGGTCTCTCTCCGGGCCCTTGGAAGACTCCCCGGCTGCCTCTAAAGGCCGGTTTGCAAGCACTCATGTCCTCTGTTCCCGACAGCCGCGAACAATGCTCCCAATTCCGTGAGAAAAGTGCTTCGGGATGGTGCTCTCTCCGGGCCGTTGGAAGACCTCCCAAGCTGCCTCCAAAGGCTGGTTTGCAAGCACTCCCGCCCGCTGTTCCCGCCAGCCTCGCACAATGCTCCCAAGACCGGGAGAAAAGCACTTCGGGGTGGTGTTCTCTCCGTGCCAATGGAGGACCTCCCTGGCTGCCCCCAAAGGCCGGTTTGCAAGCACTCCCACTCGCTGTTCCCGCCAGCCACGCACAATCCTCCAAAACCCCGGAGAAAAGCGCTTCGGGGTGGTGTTCTCTCCGTGCCCATGGAAGACCTCCCGGGGTGCCCCCAAAGGCCGGTTTGGAAGCACTCCCACTCGCTGTTCCCGCCATCCGCGCACAATGCTCCCAAGCCCGGGAGAAAAGCATTTTGGGGTGGTGCTCACACCGGGCCCTGGAAGACCTCCCCGGCTGCCTCCAAAGGACGGTTTTCAAGCACTCCTGCCTGCTGTTCCCGCCACCCGCGCACAATGCTCCCAAGCCCGGGAGAAAAGCGCTTCGGGGTGGTGCTCTCTACAGGCCCTTGGAAGACCTCCCCGGCTGCCTCCAAAGGCCGGTTTGCAAGGACTCCTTCCTGCTGTTCCCGCCATCCGCGCACAATACTCCCAAGCCCGGGAGAAAAGCATTTTGGGGTGGTGCTCACACCGGGCCCTGGAAGACCTCCCCGGCTGCCTCCAAAGGACGGTTTTCAAGCACTCCTGCCTGCTGTTCCCGCCACCCGCGCAGAATGCTCCCAAGCCCGGGAGAAAAGCGCGTCGGGGTGGTGCTCTCTACAGGCCCTTGGAAGACCTCCCCGGCTGCCTCCAAAGGCCGGTTTGCAAGGACTCCTTCCTGCTGTTCCCGCCAGCCACGCACAATGCTCCCAAGCCCGGGAGAAAAGCATTTTGGGGTGGTGCTCACTCCGGGCCCTTGGAAGACCTCCTCGGCTGCCTCCAAAGGCCAGTTTGCAAGCAGTCCTGCCTGCTGTTCCCGCCAGCCGCGCACAATGCTCCCAAGCCCGGGAGAAAAGCGCTTCGGGGTGGTGCTCTCTCCGGGCCCTTGGAAGACGTCCCCGGCTGCCTCCAAAGGCCGGTTTGCAAGCACTCATGCCCGTTGTTCCCACCAGCCGCGCACAATGCTCCCAAGCCCGGGAGAAAAGCATTTTGGGGTGGTGCTCACTCCGGGCCCTTGGAAGACCTCCCCGGCTGCCTCCAAAAGCCAGTTTGCAAGCAGTCCTGCCTGCTGTTCCCGCCAGCCGCGCACAATGTTCCCAAGCCCGGGAGAAAAGCGCTTCGGGGTGGTGCTCTCTCCGGGCACTTTCAAGACCTCCCCGGCTGCCTCCAAAGGCCGGTTTGTAAGTACTCATGCCCGCTGCTTCCGCCATCCACGCACAATGCTCCCAAGCCCGGGAGAAAAGCATTTTGGGGTGGTGCTCTCTCCGGGCCCTTGGAAGACCTCCCGGGCTGCCTCCAAAGGCCGGTTTGCAAGCATTCATGTCCGTTGTTCCCGACAGCCGCGCACAATGCTCCCAAGCCCGAGAGAAAAGCATTTTGGGGTGGTGCTCTCTCCGGGCCCTTGGAAGACCTCCCGGGCTGCCTCCAAAGCCCGGTTTGCAAGCATTCATGTCCGTTGTTCCCGACAGCCGCGCACAATGCTCCCAAGCTCGGGAGAAAAGCGCTTCGGGGTGGTGTTCTCTCAGGGACCATGGAGGACCTCCCCGGCTGCCCCCAAAGGCCGGTTTGCAAGCATTCCCACTCGCTGTTCCCGCCAGGCACACACAATGTTCCAAAACCCCGGAGAAAAGCGCTTCGGGGTGGTGCTCTCTCCGCGCCCTTGGAAGACTTCTCTGGCTGCCGCCAAAGGCCGGTTTGCAAGAATTCCCTCCCGCTGTCCCACCAGCCGCACACAATGCTCCAAAACCCGAGAGAAAAGCGCTTCGAGGTGGTGCTCTCTCCGGGCCCTTGGAAGACCTCCCCAGCTGCCTCCAAAGGCCGGTTTGCAAGCACTCCTGCCTGCTGTTCCCGCCACGCGCGCACAATGCTCCCAAGCCCGGAAGAAAAGCATTTTGGGGTAGTGCTCTCTCCGGGCCCTTGGAAGACCTCCCGGGCTGCCTCCAAAGGCCGGTTTGCAAGAACTCATGTCCGCTGTTCCCGACAGCCGCGCACAATGCTCCCAAGCCCGGGAGAAAAGCATTTTGGGGTGCTGATCAGTCCGGGCCCTTGGAAGACGTCCCCGGCTGCCTCCAAAGGACAGTTTGCAAGAACTCATGCCCGCTGTTCCCGCCAGGCACGCACAATGCTCCCAAGCCCGGGAGAAAAGCGCTTCGGGGTGGTGCTCTCACCGGGCCCTTGCCCCTGAGCCTGGGGGCAATGCAGGGGGAACACACTCCCAGGCCAAGGCAGAACCACATGCAAACGTCTGTTCCTGGTCCCTGCACCGGCAGAGAGCTCGGGGGAGCCAGAGTATGCCAGGCAGCTGCTGGGTTGGCGGCCTGTGTGGAAAGGGGCAGAGCCGACCTAGGGGCAAGTTGGGCCTCTTGCTCTCCCTGCTGCCCTGAGGCTGCTGGGCCAAAGAGGTCTTGGGCATCCAGCCCCTTGCTGGTCCCTTCCCTCTGACGAGGCCCTCTGAGCTCCAGCACCTTGCAGTGTGGAGACAGCCCCTGCCAGCAACCTCCTCTCCAAGGAGGCCTCAACCGAGGCCTAGGCCCAGGGGAAAGGCACCAGCGGGGATGAGCCTGGGGAGGCGCCCGGGCATGTCTGGACCCAGTCCCCGCAGCCTGCCCTTGGTGGGGCAGTACCCCCGGAGGCCAGGAAGGTCTGGGCAAGGCTGGCCAGGGGCAGGGGCACTGCTGGGTCCTGCCCCTGGCCTGTGGGGCCTCTGAGCACAACCGGCCCTCTCCCACTGGAAGAACTCCCCGGCTGCCTCCAAAGGCCAGTTTGCCAACACTCCCGCCCGCTGTTCCCGCCAGGCACGCACAATGCTCCCAAGCCCGGGAGAAAAGCACTTCGGTGTGGTGCTCTCCTCGGGCCCTTGCCCCTGAGCCTGGGGTCCAGGCAGTTGGTCCACACTCCCAGACCAAGGCAGAACCACATGCACACGTCTGTTCCTGACCCCTGCACCGGCAGAGAGCTCGGGGGAGCCAGAGTCTGTCAGGCAGCTGCTGGGCTGGCCGCCTGTGTGGGAAGGGGCAGAGCCGACCTAGGGGCAAGTTGGGCCTCTTCCTCTCCCTGCTGCCCTGAGGCTGCTGGGCTAAAGAGGTCTTGGGCATCCAGCCCCTTGCTGGTCCCTTCCCTCTGACGAGGCCCTCTGAGCTCCAGCACCTTGCAGTGTGGAGACAGCCCCTGCCAGCAACCTCCTCTCCAATGAGGCCTCAACCGAGGCCTAGGCTCAGGGGAAAGGCACCAGCGGGGATGAGCCTGGGGAGGCGCCCGGGCATGTCTGGACCCAGTCCCCGCAGCCTGCCCCTTGGTGGGGCAGTACCCCCGGACGCCAGGAAGGTCTGTGCAAGGCTGCCAGGGGCAGGGACAGCGCTGGGTCCTGCCCCTGGCCTGTGGGACGTCTGAGCACAACCGGCACTCTCCCGCTGGAAGACCTCCCCGTCTGCCTCGAAAGGCCGGTTTGCAAGCACTCCAGCCCGCTGTTCCCGCCAGGCACGCACAATGCTCCCAAGCCCGGTAGAAAAGCGCTTCGGGGTGGTGCTCTCTCCGGGCCTTTGCCCCTAAGCCTGCGGGCCAGGCAGGGGGAACACACTCCCAGGCCAAGACAGAACGACATGAACACGTCTGTTCCTGCCCCCTACACCGGCAGAGAGCTCGGGGGAGCCAGAGTCTCTCAGGCAGGTGCTGGGCTTGCCGCCTGTGTGGGAAGGGGCAGAGCCGACCTAGGGGCAAGTTGGGCCTCTTGCTCTCCCTGCTGCCCTGAGGCTGCTGGGCCAAAGACGTCTTGGGCATCCAGCCCTTTGCTGGTCCCTTCCCTCTGACGAGGCACTCTGAGCTCCAGCACCTTGCAGTGTGGAGACAGCACCTGCCAGCAATCTCCTCTCCAAGGAGGCCTCAACCGAGGCCTAGGCCCAGGGGAAAGGCACCAGCGGGGATGAGCCTGGAGAGGCGCCCGGGCATGTCTGGACCCAGTCCCCGCAGCCTGCCCCTTGGTGGGGCAGTACCCCTGGAGGCCAGGAAGGTCTGGGCAAGGCTGACCAGGGGCAGGGGACCTGCTGGGTCCTGCCCCTGGCCTGTGGGGCCTCTGAGCACAACCGGCCCTCTCCCACTAGAAGACCTCCCCGGCTGCCTCCAAAGCCGTTTTGCACGCACTCCCGCCCACTGTTCCCACCAAGCGCGCACAATGCTCCCATCCCGGGAGAAAAGCGCTTCGGGGTGGTGCTCTCTCCGGGCCCTTGCCCCTGAGACTGGGGGCCAGGCAGGGGGTCCACACTCCCAGGCCAAGGCAGAACCACATGCACACGTCTGTTCCTGACCCCTGCACCGGCAGAGAGCTCGGGGGAGCCAGAGTCTGTCAGGCAGCTGCTGGGTTGGCCGCCTGTGTGGGAAGGGGCAGAGCCGCCCTAGGGGCAAGTTGGGCCTCTTGCTCTCCCTGCTTCCCTGAGGCTGCTGGGCCAAAGACGTCTTGGGCATCCAGCCCCTTACTGGTCCCTTCCCTCTGACGAGGCCCTCTGAGCTCCAGCACCTTGCAGTGTGGAGACAGCCCCTGCCAGCAACCTCCTCTCCAAGGAGGCCTCAACCGAGGCCTAGGCCCAGGGGAAAGGCACCAGCGGGGATGAGCCAGGGGAGGCGCCCGAGCATGTCTGGACCCAGTCCCCGCAGCCTGCCCCTTGGTGGGGCAGTACCCCCGGAGGCCAGGAAGGTCTGGGCAAGGCTGGCCAGGGGCAGGGGCCCTGCTGCGTCCTGCCCCTGACCTGTGGGGCCTCTGAGCACAACCGGCCCTCTCCCACTGGAAGACCTCCCCGGCTGCCTCCAAAGGCCGGTTTGCAAGCGCTCCCGCCCACTGTTCCCAGCAGGCGTCCACAATGCTCCCAAGCCCGGGAGAAAAGCGCTTCAGGGTGGTGCTCTCTCCGGGCCCTTGCCCCTGAGCCTGGGGTCAAGGCACGGTGTCCACACTCCCAGGCCAATTCAGAACCACATGCACACGTCTGTTCCTGCCCCCTGCACCGGCAGAGAGCTCGGGGGAGCCAGAGTCTGTCAGGCAGCTGCTGGGCTGGCCGCCTGTGTGGGAAGGGGCAGAGCCGACCTAGGGGCAAGTTGGGCCTCTTGCTCTCCCTGCTGCCCTGAGGCTGCTGGGCCAAAGAGGTCTTGGGCATCCATCCCGTTGCTGGTCCCTTCCCTCTGACGAGGCCCTCTGAGCTCCAGCACCTTGCAGTGTGGAGACAGCCCCTGCCAGCAACCTCCTCTCCAAGGAGGCCTCAACCGAGGCCTAGGCCCAGGGGAAAGGCACCAGCGGGGATGAGCCTGGGGAGGCGCCCGGGCATGTCTGGACCCATTCCCCGCAGCCTACCCCTTGGTGGGGCTGTAACCCCGGAGGCAGGAAGGTCTGGGCAAGGCTGGCCAGGGGCAGGGGCCCTGCTGGGTCCTGCTCCTGGCCTGTGGGGCCTCTGAGCACAACCGGCCCTCTCCCACTGGAAGACCTCCCCGGCTGCCTCCAAAGGCCGGTTTGCAAGCACTCCCGCCCACTGTTCCCACCAAGCACGCACAATTCTCCCAAGCCCGGGAGAAAAGCGCTTCGGGGTGGTGCTCTCTCCGGGCCCTTGCCCCTGAACCTGGGGGCCAGGCAGTTGGTTCACACTCGGAGACCAAGGCAGAACCACATGCACACGTCTGTTCCTGACCCCTGCACCGGCAGAGAGCTCGGGGGAGCCAGAGTCTGTCAGGCAGCTGCTGGGCTGGCCGCCTGTGTGGGAAGGGGCAGAGCCGACCTAGGGGCAAGTTGGGCCTCTTCCTCTCCCTGCTGCCCTGAGGCTGCTGGGCCAAAGAGGTCTTGGGCATCCAGCCCCTTGCTGGTCCCTTCCCTCTGATGAGGCCCTCTGAGCTCCAGCACCTTGCAGTGTGGAGACAGCCCCTGCCAGCAACCTCCTCTCCAAGGAGGCCTCAACCGAGGCCTAGGCCTAGGGGAAAGGCACCAGCGGGGATGAGCCTGGGGAGGCGCCCGGCCATGTCTGGACCCAGTCCCCGCAGCCTGCCCCTTGTTGGGGCAGTTCCCCCGGAAGCCAGGAAGGTCTCGGCAAGGCTGCCAGGGGCAGGGACACTGCTGGGTCCTGCCCCTGGCCTGTTGGGCGTCTGAGCACAACCGGCACTCTCCCGCTGGAAGACCTCCCCGTCTGCCTCCAAAAGAAGGTTTGCAAGCACTCCCACCCGCTGTTCCCCCAGTCACGCACAATGCCCCCAAGCCCGGGAGAAAAGCGCTTTGGGGTGGTGCTCTCTCCGGGCCCTTGCCCCTGAGCCTGGGGCCAGGCAAGGGGAACACTCTCCCAGGCCAAGGGAGAACGACATGCACACGTCTGTTCCTGCCCCTTACACCGGCAGAGAGCTCGGGGGAGCCAGAGACTGCCAGGCTGCTGCTGGGCTGGCTGCCTGTGTGGGACGGGGCAGAGCCGACCTAGGGGCAAGTTGGGCCTCTTGCTCTCCCTGCTGCCCTGAGGCTGCTGGGTCAAAGAGGTCTTGGGCATCCAGCCCTTTGCTGGTGCCTTCCCTCTGACGAGGCCCTCTGAGCTCCAGCACCTTGCAGTGTGGAGACAGCCCCTGCCAGCAACCTCCTCTCCAAAGAGGCCTCAACCGAGGACTACACCCAGGGGAAAGGCACCAGCGGGGATGATCCTGGGGAGGCGCACGGACATGTCTGGACCCAGTCTCCGCAGCCTGCCCCTTGGTGGGGCAGTACCCCCGGAGTCCAGGAAGGTCTGGGCAAGTCTGTCCATGGGCAGGGGCCCTGCTGGGTCCTGACCCTGGCCTGTGGGGCCTCTGAGCACAACCGGCCCTCTCCCACTGGAAGACCTCCCCGGCTGCCTCCAAAGTCCTGTTTGCAAACACTCCCGCCCGCTGTTCACGTCAGGCTCGCACAATGCTCCCAAGCCCGGGAGAAAAGCACTTCGGAGTGGTGCTCTCTCCGGGCCCTTGCCCCTGAGCCTGGGGGCAAGGCAGGGGGAACACACTCCCAGGCCAAGGCAGAAACACATGCCCACGTCTGTTCCTGTCCCCTGCACCGGCAGAGAGCTTGGGGGAGCCAGAGTCTGTCAGGCAGGTGCTGGGTTGGCCGCCTGTGTGGGAAGTGGCAGAGCCGACCTAGGGGCAAGTTGGGCCTCTTGCCCTCCCTGCTGCCCTGAGGCTGCTGGGCCAAAGAGGTCTTGGGCATCCAACCCCTTGCTGGTCCCTTCCCTCTGACGAGGCCCTCTGAGCTCCAGCACCTTGCAGTGTGGAGACAGCCCCTGCCAGCAACCTCCTCTCCAAGGAGGCCTAAACCGAGGCCTAGGCACAGGGGAAAGGCACCAGCGGGGATGAGCCTGGGGAGGCGCCCGGGCATGTATGGACCCAGTCCCCGCAGCCTGCCCCTTGGTGGGGCAGTACCCCCGGAGGCGAGGAAGGTCTGGGCAAGCCTGGCCAGGGGCAGGGGACCTGCTGGGTCCTGCCCCTGGCCTGTGGGGCCTCTGAGCACAACCGGCCCTCTCCCACTGGAAGACTTCCCCGGCTGCCTCCAAAGGCCGGTTTGCCAACACTCCCGCCCGCTGTTCCAACCAAGGGCGCACAACGCTCCCAAGCCCGGGAGAAAATCGCCTCGGGGTGGTGCTCTCTCCGGGCCCTTTCCCCTGAGCCTGGGGGCCAGGCAGGGGGTCCACACTCCCAGGCCAAGGCAGAACGACATGCACACGTCTGTTCCTGCCCCATGCACCGGCAGAGAGCTCGGGGGAGCCAGAGTCTGTCAGGCAGCTGCTGGGCTGGCCGCCTGTGTGGGATGGGGCAGAGCCGACCTAGGGGCAAGTTGGGCCTCTTGCTCTCCCTGCTGCCCTGAGGCTGCTGGGCCAAAGAGATCTTGGGCATCCAGCCCCTTGCTTGTCCCTTCCCTCTGACGAGGCCCTCTGAGCTCCAGCACCTTGCAGTGTGGAGACAGCCCCTGCCAGCAACCTCCTCTCCAAGGAGGCCTCAACCGAGGCCTAGGACCAGGGGAAAGGCACCAGCGGGGATGAGCCTGGGGAGGCGCCCGGGCATGTCTGGACCCAGTCCCCGCAGCCTGCCCCTTGGTGGGGCAGTACCCCCGGAGGCCAGGAAGGTCTGGGCAAGGCTGGCCAGGGGCAGGGGCCCTGCTGGGTCCTGCCCCTGGCCTGTGGGTCCTCTGAGCACAACCGGCCCTCTCCCACTGGAAGACTTCCCCGGCTGCCTCCAAAGGCCGGTTTGCCAACACTCCCGCCCGCTGTTCCCGCCAGGCACGCACAATTCTCCCAATCCCGGGAGAAAAGCGCTTTGGGGTGTTGCTCTCTCCGGGCCCTTGCCCCTGAGCGTGGGGGCGAGGCAGTGGGTCCACACTCCCAGACCAACGCAGAACCACATGCACACGTCTGTTCCTGACCCCTGCACTGGCAGAGAGCTCGGGGGAGCCAGAGTCTTTCAGGCAGCTGCTGGGCTGGCCGCCTGTGTGGGAAGGGGCAGAGCCGACCTAGGGGCAAGTTGGGCCTCTTCCTCTCCCTGCTGCCCTGAGGCTGCTGGGCCAAAGAGGTCTTGGGCATCCAGCCCCTTGCTGGTCCCTTCCCTCTGACGAGGCCCTCTGAGCTCCAGCACCTTGCAGTGTGGAGACAGCCCCTGCCAGCAACCTCCTCTCCAAGGAGGCCTCAACCGAGGCCTAGGCCCAGGGGAAAGGCACCAGCGGGGATGAGCCTGGGGAGGCGCCCGGGCATGTCTGGACCCATTCCCCGCAGCCTACCCCTTGGTGGGGCTGTAACCCCGGAGGCAGGAAGGTCTGGGCAAGGCTGGCCAGGGGCAGGGGCCCTGCTGGGTCCTGCCCCTGGCCTGTGGGGCCTCTGAGCACAACCGGCCCTCTCCCACTGGAAGACCTCCCCGGCTGCCTCCAAAGGCCGGTTTGCAAGCACTTCCGTCCACTGTTCCCACCAAGCACGCACAATTCTCCCAAGCCCGGGAGAAAAGCGCTTCGGGGTGGTGCTCTCTCCGGGCCCTTGCCCCTGAACCTGGGGGCCAGGCAGTTGGTTCACACTCGGAGACCAAGGCAGAACCACATGCACACGTCTGTTCCTGACCCCTGCACCGGCAGAGAGCTCGGGGGAGCCAGAGTCTTTCAGGCAGCTGCTGGGTTGGCCGCCTGTGTGGGAAGGGGCAGAGCCGACCTAGGGGCAAGTTGGGCCTCTTGCTCTCCCTGCTTCCCTGAGGCTGCTGGGCCAAAGACGTCTTGGGCATCCAGCCCCTTACTGGTCCCTTCCCTCTGACGAGGCCCTCTGAGCTCCAGCACCTTGCAGTGTGGAGACAGCCCCTGCCAGCAACCTCCTCTCCAAGGAGGCCTCAACCGAGGCCTAGGCCCAGGGGAAAGGCACCAGCGGGGATGAGCCAGGGGAGGCGCCCGAGCATGTCTGGACCCAGTCCCCGCAGCCTGCCCCTTGGTGGGGCAGTACCCCCGGAGGCCAGGAAGGTCTGGGCAAGGCTGGCCAGGGGCAAGGGCCCTGCTGCGTCCTGCCCCTGACCTGTGGGGCCTCTGAGCACAACCGGACCTCTCCCACTGGAAGACCTCCCCGGCTGCCTCCAAAGGCCGGTTTGCAAGCGCTCCCGCCCACTGTTCCCAGCAGGCGTGCACAATGCTCCCAAGCCCGGGAGAAAAGCGCTTCAGGGTGGTGCTCTCTCCGGGCCCTTGCCCCTGAGCCTGGGGTCAAGGCACGGTGTCCACACTCCCAGGCCAATTCAGAACCACATGCACACGTCTGTTCCTGCCCCCTGCACCGGCAGAGAGCTCGGGGGAGCCAGAGTCTGTCAGGCAGCTGCTGGGCTGGCCGCCTGTGTGGGAAGGGGCAGAGCCGACCTAGGGGCAAGTTGGGCCTCTTGCTCTCCCTGCTGCCCTGAGGCTGCTGGGCCAAAGAGGTCTTGGGCATCCAGCCCCTTGCTGGTCCCTTCCCTCTGACGAGGCCCTCTGAGCTCCAGCACCTTGCAGTGTGGAGACAGCCCCTGCCAGCAACCTCCTCTCCAAGGAGGCCTCAACCGAGGCCTAGGCCCAGGGGAAAGGCACCAGCGGGGATGAGCCTGGGGAGGCGCCCGGGCATGTCTGGACCCATTCCCCGCAGCCTACCCCTTGGTGGGGCTGTAACCCCGGAGGCAGGAAGGTCTGGGCAAGGCTGGCCAGGGGCAGGGGCCCTGCTGGGTCCTGCTCCTGGCCTGTGGGGCCTCTGAGCACAACCGGCCCTCTCTCACTGGAAGACCTCCCCGGCTGCCTCCAAAGTCCGGTTTGCAAGCACTCCCGCCCACTGTTCCCACCAAGCACGCACAATTCTCCCAAGCCCGGGAGAAAAGCGCTTCGGGGTGGTGCTCTCTCCGGGCCCTTGCCCCTGAACCTGGGGGCCAGGCAGTTGGTTCACACTCGGAGACCAAGGCAGAACCACATGCACACGTCTGTTCCTGACCCCTGCACCGGCAGAGAGCTCGGGGGAGCCAGAGTCTGTCAGGCAGATGCTGGGCTGGCCGCCTGTGTGGGAAGGGGCAGAGCCGACCTAGGGGCAAGTTGGGCCTCTTCCTCTCCCTGCTGCCCTGAGGCTGCTGGGCCAAAGAGGTCTTGGGCATCCAGCCCCTTGCTGGTCCCTTCCCTCTGATGAGGCCCTCTGAGCTCCAGCACCTTGCAGTGTGGAGACAGCCCCTGCCAGCAACCTCCTCTCCAAGGAGGCCTCAACCGAGGCCTAGGCCTAGGGGAAAGGCACCAGCGGGGATGAGCCTGGGGAGGCGCCCGGCCATGTCTGGACCCAGTCCCCGCAGCCTGCCCCTTGGTGGGGCAGTACCCCCGGAAGCCAGGAAGGTCTCGGCAAGGCTGCCAGGGGCAGGGACACTGCTGGGTCCTGCCCCTGGCCTGTTGGGCGTCTGAGCACAACCGGCACTCTCCCGCTGGAAGACCTCCCCGTCTGCCTCCAAAAGACGGTTTGCAAGCACTCCCACCCGCTGTTCCCCCAGGCACGCACAATGCTCCCAAGCCCGGGAGAAAAGCGCTTTGGGGTGGTGCTCTCTCCGGGCCCTTGCCCCTGAGCCTGGGGCCAGGCAAGGGGAACACTCTCCCAGGCCAAGGGAGAACGACATGCACACGTCTGTTCCTGCCCCCTACACCGGCAGAGAGCTCGGGGGAGCCAGAGACTGCCAGGCTGCTGCTGGGCTGGCTGCCTGTGTGGGACGGGGCAGAGCCGACCTAGGGGCAAGTTGGGCCTCTTGCTCTCCCTGCTGCCCTGAGGCTGCTGGGTCAAAGAGGTCTTGGGCATCCAGCCCTTTGCTGGTCCCTTCCCTCTGACGAGGCCCTCTGAGCTCCAGCACCTTGCAGTGTGGAGACAGCCCCTGCCAGCAACCTCCTCTCCAAAGAGGCCTCAACCGAGGACTACACCCAGGGGAAAGGCACCAGCGGGGATGATCCTGGGGAGGCGCACGGACATGTCTGGACCCAGTCTCCGCAGCCTGCCCCTTGGTGGGGCAGTACCCCCGGAGTCCAGGAAGGTCTGGGCAAGTCTGTCCATGGGCAGGGGCCCTGCTGGGTCCTGACCCTGGCCTGTGGGGCCTCTGAGCACAACCGGCCCTCTCCCACTGGAAGACCTCCCCGGCTGCCTCCAAAGTCCTGTTTGCAAACACTCCCGCCCGCTGTTCACGTCAGGCTCGCACAATGCTCCCAAGCCCGGGAGAAAAGCACTTCGGAGTGGTGCTCTCTCCGGGCCCTTGCCCCTGAGCCTGGGGGCAAGGCAGGGGGAACACACTCCCAGGCCAAGGCAGAAACACATGCCCACGTCTGTTCCTGTCCCCTGCACCGGCAGAGAGCTTGGGGGAGCCAGAGTCTGTCAGGCAGGTGCTGGGTTGGCCGCCTGTGTGGGAAGTGGCAGAGCCGACCTAGGGGCAAGTTGGGCCTCTTGCCCTCCCTGCTGCCCTGAGGCTGCTGGGCCAAAGAGGTCTTGGGCATCCAACCCCTTGCTGGTCCCTTCCTTCTGACGAGGCCCTCTGAGCTCCAGCACCTTGCAGTGTGGAGACAGCCCCTGCCAGCAACCTCCTCTCCAAGGAGGCCTAAACCGAGGCCTAGGCACAGGGGAAAGGCACCAGCGGGGATGAGCCTGGGGAGGCGCCCGGGCATGTATGGACCCAGTCCCCGCAACCTGCCCCTTGGTGGGGCAGTACCCCCGGAGGCGAGGAAGGTCTGGGCAAGGCTGGCCAGGGGCAGGGGACCTGCTGGGTCCTGCCCCTGGCCTGTGGGGCCTCTGAGCACAACCGGCCCTCTCCCACTGGAAGACTTCCCCGGCTGCCTCCAAAGGCCGGTTTGCCAACACTCCCGCCCGCTGTTCCAACCAAGGGCGCACAACGCTCCCAAGCCCGGGAGAAAATCGCCTCGGGGTGGTGCTCTCTCCGGGCCCTTTCCCCTGAGCCTGGGGGCCAGGCAGGGGGTCCACACTCCCAGGCCAAGGCAGAACGACATGCACACGTCTGTTCCTGCCCCATGCACCGGCAGAGAGCTCGGGGGAGCCAGAGTCTGTCAGGCAGCTGCTGGGCTGGCCGCCTGTGTGGGATGGGGCAGAGCCGACCTAGGCGCAAGTTGGGCCTCTTGCTCTCCCTGCTGCCCTGAGGCTGCTGGGCCAAAGAGATCTTGGGCATCCAGCCCCTTGCTTGTCCCTTCCCTCTGACGAGGCCCTCTGAGCTCCAGCACCTTGCAGTGTGGAGACAGCCCCTGCCAGCAACCTCCTCTCCAAGGAGGCCTCAACCGAGGCCTAGGACCAGGGAAAAGGCACCAGCGGGGATGAGCCTGGGGAGGCGCCCGGGCATGTCTGGACCCAGTCCCCGCAGCCTGCCCCTTGGTGGGGCAGTACCCCCGGAGGCCAGGAAGGTCTGGGCAAGGCTGGCCACGGGCAGGGGCCCTGCTGGGTCCTGCCCCTGGCCTGTGGGTCCTCTGAGCACAACCGGCCCTCTCCCACTGGAAGACTTCCCCGGCTGCCTCCAAAGGCCGGTTTGCCAACACTCCCGCCCGCTGTTCCCGCCAGGCACGCACAATTCTCCCAAGCCCGGGAGAAAAGCGCTTTGGGGTGTTGCTCTCTCCGGGCCCTTGCCCCTGAGCGTGGGGGCGAGGCAGTGGGTCCACACTCCCAGACCAACGCAGAACCACATGCACACGTCTGTTCCTGACCCCTGCACCGGCAGAGAGCTCGGGGGAGCCAGAGTCTGTCAGGCAGCTGCTGGGCTGGCCGTCTGTGTAGGAAGGGGCAGAGCCGACCTAGGGGCAAGTTGGGCCTCTTCCTTTCCCTGCTGCCCTGAGGCTGCTGGGCCAAAGAGGTCTTGGGCATCCAGCCCCTTGCTGGTCCCTTCCCTCTGACGAGGCCCTCTGAGCTCCAGCACCTTGCAGTGTGGAGACAGCCCCTGCCAGCAACCTCCTCTCCAATGAGGCCTCAACCGAGGCCTAGGCCCAGGGGAAAGGCACCAGCGGGGATGAGCCTGGGGAGGCGCCCGGGCATGTCTGGACCCAGTCCCCGCAGCCTGCCCCTTGGTGGGGCAGTACCCCCGGAGGCCAGGAAGGTCTGGGCAAGGCTGGCCAGGGGCAGGGGCCCTGCTGCGTCCTGCCCCTGACCTGTGGGGCCTCTGAGCACAACCGGCCCTCTCCCACTGGAAGACCTCCCCTGCTGCCTCCAAAGGCCGATTTGCAAGCGCTCCCGCCCACTGTTCCCAGCAGGCGTGCACAATGCTCCCAAGCCCGGGAGAAAAGCGCTTCAGGGTGGTGCTCTCTCCGGGCCCTTGCCCCTGAGCCTGGGGTCAAGGCACGGTGTCCACACTCCCAGGCCAATTCAGAACCACATGCACACGTCTGTTCCTGCCCCCTGCACCGGCAGAGAGCTCGGGGGAGCCAGAGTCTGTCAGGCAGCTGCTGGGCTGGCCGCCTGTGTGGGAAGGGGCAGAGCCGACCTAGGGGCAAGTTGGGCCTCTTCCTCTCCCTGCTGCCCTGAGGCTGCTGGGCCAAAGAGGTCTTGGGCATCCAGCCCCTTGCTGGTCCCTTCCCTCTGACGAGGCCCTCTGAGCTCCAGCACCTTGCAGTGTGGAGACAGCCCCTGCCAGCAACCTCCTCTCCAAGGAGGCCTCAACCGAGGCCTAGGCCCAGGGGAAAGGCACCAGCGGGGATGAGCCTGGGGAGGCGCCCGGGCATGTCTGGACCCATTCCCCGCAGCCTACCCCTTGGTGGGGCTGTAACCCCGGAGGCAGGAAGGTCTGGGCAAGGCTGGCCAGGGGCAGGGGCCCTGCTGGGTCCTGCCCCTGGCCTGTGGGGCCTCTGAGCACAACCGGCCCTCTCCCACTGGAAGACCTCCCCGGCTGCCTCCAAAGGCCGGTTTGCAAGCACTTCCGTCCACTGTTCCCACCAAGCACGCACAATTCTCCCAAGCCCGGGAGAAAAGCGCTTCGGGGTGGTGCTCTCTCCGGGCCCTTGCCCCTGAACCTGGGGGCCAGGCAGTTGGTTCACACTCGGAGACCAAGGCAGAACCACATGCACACGTCTGTTCCTGACCCCTGCACCGGCAGAGAGCTCGGGGGAGCCAGAGTCTTTCAGGCAGCTGCTGGGTTGGCCGCCTGTGTGGGAAGGGGCAGAGCCGACCTAGGGGCAAGTTGGGCCTCTTGCTCTCCCTGCTTCCCTGAGGCTGCTGGGCCAAAGACGTCTTGGGCATCCAGCCCCTTACTGGTCCCTTCCCTCTGACGAGGCCCTCTGAGCTCCAGCACCTTGCAGTGTGGAGACAGCCCCTGCCAGCAACCTCCTCTCCAAGGAGGCCTCAACCGAGGCCTAGGCCCAGGGGAAAGGCACCAGCGGGGATGAGCCAGGGGAGGCGCCCGAGCATGTCTGGACCCAGTCCCCGCAGCCTGCCCCTTGGTGGGGCAGTACCCCCGGAGGCCAGGAAGGTCTGGGCAAGGCTGGCCAGGGGCAAGGGCCCTGCTGCGTCCTGCCCCTGACCTGTGGGGCCTCTGAGCACAACCGGACCTCTCCCACTGGAAGACCTCCCCGGCTGCCTCCAAAGGCCGGTTTGCAAGCGCTCCCGCCCACTGTTCCCAGCAGGCGTGCACAATGCTCCCAAGCCCGGGAGAAAAGCGCTTCAGGGTGGTGCTCTCTCCGGGCCCTTGCCCCTGAGCCTGGGGTCAAGGCACGGTGTCCACACTCCCAGGCCAATTCAGAACCACATGCACACGTCTGTTCCTGCCCCCTGCACCGGCAGAGAGCTCGGGGGAGCCAGAGTCTGTCAGGCAGCTGCTGGGCTGGCCGCCTGTGTGGGAAGGGGCAGAGCCGACCTAGGGGCAAGTTGGGCCTCTTGCTCTCCCTGCTGCCCTGAGGCTGCTGGGCCAAAGAGGTCTTGGGCATCCATCCCGTTGCTGGTCCCTTCCCTCTGACGAGGCCCTCTGAGCTCCAGCACCTTGCAGTGTGGAGACAGCCCCTGCCAGCAACCTCCTCTCCAAGGAGGCCTCAACCGAGGCCTAGGCCCAGGGGAAAGGCACCAGCGGGGATGAGCCTGGGGAGGCGCCCGGGCATGTCTGGACCCATTCCCCGCAGCCTACCCCTTGGTGGGGCTGTAACCCCGGAGGCAGGAAGGTCTGGGCAAGGCTGGCCAGGGGCAGGGGCCCTGCTGGGTCCTGCTCCTGGCCTGTGGGGCCTCTGAGCACAACCGGCCCTCTCTCACTGGAAGACCTCCCCGGCTGCCTCCAAAGGCCGGTTTGCAAGCACTCCCGCCCACTGTTCCCACCAAGCACGCACAATTCTCCCAAGCCCGGGAGAAAAGCGCTTCGGGGTGGTGCTCTCTCCGGGCCCTTGCCCCTGAACCTGGGGGCCAGGCAGTTGGTTCACACTCGGAGACCAAGGCAGAACCACATGCACACGTCTGTTCCTGACCCCTGCGCCGGCAGAGAGCTCGGGGGAGCCAGAGTCTGTCAGGCAGCTGCTGGGCTGGCCGCCTGTGTGGGAAGGGGCAGAGCCGACCTAGGGGCAAGTTGGGCCTCTTCCTCTCCCTGCTGCCCTGAGGCTGCTGGGCCAAAGAGGTCTTGGGCATCCAGCCCCTTGCTGGTCCCTTCCCTCTGATGAGGCCCTCTGAGCTCCAGCACCTTGCAGTGTGGAGACAGCCCCTGCCAGCAACCTCCTCTCCAAGGAGGCCTCAACCGAGGCCTAGGCCTAGGGGAAAGGCACCAGCGGGGATGAGCCTGGGGAGGCGCCCGGCCATGTCTGGACCCAGTCCCCGCAGCCTGCCCCTTGGTGGGGCAGTACCCCCGGAAGCCAGGAAGGTCTCGGCAAGGCTGCCAGGGGCAGGGACACTGCTGGGTCCTGCCCCTGGCCTGTTGGGCGTCTGAGCACAACCGGCACTCTCCCGCTGGAAGACCTCCCCGTCTGCCTCCAAAAGACGGTTTGCAAGCACTCCCACCCGCTGTTCCCCCAGGCACGCACAATGCTCCCAAGCCCGGGAGAAAAGCGCTTTGGGGTGGTGCTCTCTCCGGGCCCTTGCCCCTGAGCCTGGGGCCAGGCAAGGGGAACACTCTCCCAGGCCAAGGGAGAACGACATGCACACGTCTGTTCCTGCCCCCTACACCGGCAGAGAGCTCGGGGGAGCCAGAGACTGCCAGGCTGCTGCTGGGCTGGCTGCCTGTGTGGGACGGGGCAGAGCCGACCTAGGGGCAAGTTGGGCCTCTTGCTCTCCCTGCTGCCCTGAGGCTGCTGGGTCAAAGAGGTCTTGGGCATCCAGCCCTTTGCTGGTCCCTTCCCTCTGACGAGGCCCTCTGAGCTCCAGCACCTTGCAGTGTGGAGACAGCCCCTGCCAGCAACCTCCTCTCCAAAGAGGCCTCAACCGAGGACTACACCCAGGGGAAAGGCACCAGCGGGGATGATCCTGGGGAGGCGCACGGACATGTCTGGACCCAGTCTCCGCAGCCTGCCCCTTGGTGGGGCAGTACCCCCGGAGTCCAGGAAGGTCTGGGCAAGTCTGTCCATGGGCAGGGGCCCTGCTGGGTCCTGACCCTGGCCTGTGGGGCCTCTGAGCACAACCGGCCCTCTCCCACTGGAAGACCTCCCCGGCTGCCTCCAAAGTCCTGTTTGCAAACACTCCCGCCCGCTGTTCACGTCAGGCTCGCACAATGCTCCCAAGCCCGGGAGAAAAGCACTTCGGAGTGGTGCTCTCTCCGGGCCCTTGCCCCTGAGCCTGGGGGCAAGGCAGGGGGAACACACTCCCAGGCCAAGGCAGAAACACATGCCCACGTCTGTTCCTGTCCCCTGCACCGGCAGAGAGCTTGGGGGAGCCAGAGTCTGTCAGGCAGGTGCTGGGTTGGCCGCCTGTGTGGGAAGTGGCAGAGCCGACCTAGGGGCAAGTTGGGCCTCTTGCCCTCCCTGCTGCCCTGAGGCTGCTGGGCCAAAGAGGTCTTGGGCATCCAACCCCTTGCTGGTCCCTTCCCTCTGACGAGGCCCTCTGAGCTCCAGCACCTTGCAGTGTGGAGACAGCCCCTGCCAGCAACCTCCTCTCCAAGGAGGCCTAAACCGAGGCCTAGGCACAGGGGAAAGGCACCAGCGGGGATGAGCCTGGGGAGGCGCCCGGGCATGTATGGACCCAGTCCCCGCAACCTGCCCCTTGGTGGGGCAGTACCCCCGGAGGCGAGGAAGGTCTGGGCAAGCCTGGCCAGGGGCAGGGGACCTGCTGGGTCCTGCCCCTGGCCTGTGGGGCCTCTGAGCACAACCGGCCCTCTCCCACTGGAAGACTTCCCCGGCTGCCTCCAAAGGCCGGTTTGCCAACACTCCCGCCCGCTGTTCCAACCAAGGGCGCACAACGCTCCCAAGCCCGGGAGAAAATCGCCTCGGGGTGGTGCTCTCTCCGGGCCCTTTCCCCTGAGCCTGGGGGCCAGGCAGGGGGTCCACACTCCCAGGCCAAGGCAGAACGACATGCACACGTCTGTTCCTGCCCCATGCACCGGCAGAGAGCTCGGGGGAGCCAGAGTCTGTCAGGCAGCTGCTGGGCTGGCCGCCTGTGTGGGATGGGGCAGAGCCGACCTAGGCGCAAGTTGGGCCTCTTGCTCTCCCTGCTGCCCTGAGGCTGCTGGGCCAAAGAGATCTTGGGCATCCAGCCCCTTGCTTGTCCCTTCCCTCTGACGAGGCCCTCTGAGCTCCAGCACCTTGCAGTGTGGAGACAGCCCCTGCCAGCAACCTCCTCTCCAAGGAGGCCTCAACCGAGGCCTAGGACCAGGGAAAAGGCACCAGCGGGGATGAGCCTGGGGAGGCGCCCGGGCATGTCTGGACCCAGTCCCCGCAGCCTGCCCCTTGGTGGGGCAGTACCCCCGGAGGCCAGGAAGGTCTGGGCAAGGCTGGCCACGGGCAGGGGCCCTGCTGGGTCCTGCCCCTGGCCTGTGGGTCCTCTGAGCACAACCGGCCCTCTCCCACTGGAAGACTTCCCCGGCTGCCTCCAAAGGCCGGTTTGCCAACACTCCCGCCCGCTGTTCCCGCCAGGCACGCACAATTCTCCCAAGCCCGGGAGAAAAGCGCTTTGGGGTGTTGCTCTCTCCGGGCCCTTGCCCCTGAGCGTGGGGGCGAGGCAGTGGGTCCACACTCCCAGACCAACGCAGAACCACATGCACACGTCTGTTCCTGACCCCTGCACCGGCAGAGAGCTCGGGGGAGCCAGAGTCTGTCAGGCAGCTGCTGGGCTGGCCGTCTGTGTAGGAAGGGGCAGAGCCGACCTAGGGGCAAGTTGGGCCTCTTCCTCTCCCTGCTGCCCTGAGGCTGCTGGGCCAAAGAGGTCTTGGGCATCCAGCCCCTTGCTGGTCCCTTCCCTCTGACGAGGCCCTCTGAGCTCCAGCACCTTGCAGTGTGGAGACAGCCCCTGCCAGCAACCTCCTCTCCAATGAGGCCTCAACCGAGGCCTAGGCCCAGGGGAAAGGCACCAGCGGGGATGAGCCTGGGGAGGCGCCCGGGCATGTCTGGACCCAGTCCCCGCAGCCTGCCCCTTGGTGGGGCAGTACCCCCGGAGGCCAGGAAGGTCTGGGCAAGGCTGGCCAGGGGCAGGGGCCCTGCTGCGTCCTGCCCCTGACCTGTGGGGCCTCTGAGCACAACCGGCCCTCTCCCACTGGAAGACCTCCCCTGCTGCCTCCAAAGGCCGATTTGCAAGCGCTCCCGCCCACTGTTCCCAGCAGGCGTGCACAATGCTCCCAAGCCCGGGAGAAAAGCGCTTCAGGGTGGTGCTCTCTCCGGGCCCTTGCCCCTGAGCCTGGGGTCAAGGCACGGTGTCCACACTCCCAGGCCAATTCAGAACCACATGCACACGTCTGTTCCTGCCCCCTGCACCGGCAGAGAGCTCGGGGGAGCCAGAGTCTGTCAGGCAGCTGCTGGGCTGGCCGCCTGTGTGGGAAGGGGCAGAGCCGACCTAGGGGCAAGTTGGGCCTCTTGCTCTCCCTGCTGCCCTGAGGCTGCTGGGCCAAAGAGGTCTTGGGCATCCATCCCGTTGCTGGTCCCTTCCCTCTGACGAGGCCCTCTGAGCTCCAGCACCTTGCAGTGTGGAGACAGCCCCTGCCAGCAACCTCCTCTCCAAGGAGGCCTCAACCGAGGCCTAGGCCCAGGGGAAAGGCACCAGCGGGGATGAGCCTGGGGAGGCGCCCGGGCATGTCTGGACCCATTCCCCGCAGCCTACCCCTTGGTGGGGCTGTAACCCCGGAGGCAGGAAGGTCTGGGCAAGGCTGGCCAGGGGCAGGGGCCCTGCTGGGTCCTGCCCCTGGCCTGTGGGGCCTCTGAGCACAACCGGCCCTCTCCCACTGGAAGACCTCCCCGGCTGGCTCCAAAGGCCGGTTTGCAAGCACTCCCGCCCACTGTTCCCACCAAGCACGCACAATGCTCCCAAGCCCGGGAGAAAAGCGCTTCGGGGTGGTGCTCTCTCCGGGCCCTTGCCCCTGAACCTGGGGGCCAGGCAGTTGGTTCACACTCGGAGACCAAGGCAGAACCACATGCACACGTCTGTTCCTGACCCCTGCACCGGCAGAGAGCTCGGGGGAGCCAGAGTCTGTCAGGCAGCTGCTGGGTTGGCCGCCTGTGTGGGAAGGGGCAGAGCCGACCTAGGGGCAAGTTGGGCCTCTTCCTCTCCCTGCTGCCCTGAGGCTGCTGGGCCAAAGAGGTCTTGGGCATCCAGCCCCTTGCTGGTCCCTTCCCTCTGATGAGGCCCTCTGAGCTCCAGCACCTTGCAGTGTGGAGACAGCCCCTGCCAGCAACCTCCTCTCCAAGGAGGCCTCAACCGAGGCCTAGGCCTAGGGGAAAGGCACCAGCGGGGATGAGCCTGGGGAGGCGCCCGGCCATGTCTGGACCCAGTCCCCGCAGCCTGCCCCTTGGTGGGGCAGTACCCCCGGAAGCCAGGAAGGTCTCGGCAAGGCTGCCAGGGGCAGGGACACTGCTGGGTCCTGCCCCTGGCCTGTTGGGCGTCTGAGCACAACCGGCACTCTCCCGCTGGAAGACCTCCCCGTCTGCCTCCAAAAGACGGTTTGCAAGCACTCCCACCCGCTGTTCCCCCAGGTACGCACAATGCTCCCAAGCCCGGGAGAAAAGCGCTTTGGGGTGGTGCTCTCTCCGGGCCCTTGCCCCTGAGCCTGGGGCCAGGCAAGGGGAACACTCTCCTAGGCCAAGGGAGAACGACATGCACACGTCTGTTCCTGCCCCCTACACCGGCAGAGAGCTCGGGGGAGCCAGAGACTGCCAGGCTGCTGCTGGGCTGGCTGCCTGTGTGGGACGGGGCAGAGCCGACCTAGGGGCAAGTTGGGCCTCTTGCTCTCCCTGCTGCCCTGAGGCTGCTGGGTCAAAGAGGTCTTGGGCATCCAGCCCTTTGCTGGTGCCTTCCTTCTGACGAGGCCCTCTGAGCTCCAGCACCTTGCAGTGTGGAGACAGCCCCTGCCAGCAACCTCCTCTCCAAAGAGGCCTCAACCGAGGACTACACACAGGGGAAAGGCACCAGCGGGGATGATCCTGGGGAGGCGCACGGACATGTCTGGACCCAGTCTCCGCAGCCTGCCCCTTGGTGGGGCAGTACCCCCGGAGGCCAGGAAGGTCTGGGCAAGGCTGGCCAGGGGCAGGGGCCCTGCTGGGTCCTGCCCCTGGCCTGTGGGGCCTCTGAGCACAACCGGCCCTCTCCCACTGGAAGACCTCCCCGGCTGCCTCCAAAGTCCTGTTTGCAAGCACTCCCGCCCACTGTTCCCGCCAGGCGCGCACAATGCTCCCAAGCCCGGGAGAAAAGCGCTTCGGGGTGGTGGTCTCTCCGGGCCCTTGCCCCTGAGCCTGGGGGCCAGGCAGGGGATCCACAGTCCCAGGCCAAGGCACAACAACATGCACACGTCTGTTCCTGCCCCCTCCACCGGCAGAGAGCTGGGGGGAGCCAGAGTCTGTCAGGCAGCTGCTGGGCTGGCCGCCTGTGTGGGAAGGGGCAGAGCCGACCTAGGGGCAAGTTGGGCCTCTTGCTCTCCCTGCTGCCCTGAGGCTGCTGGGCCAAAGAGGTCTTGGGCATCCAGCCCCTTGCTGGTCCCTTCCCTCTGACGAGGCCCTCTGAGCTCCAGCACCTTGCAGTGTGGAGACAGCCCCTGCCAGCAACCTCCTCTCCAAGGAGGCCTCAACCGAGGCCTAGGCACAGGGGAAAGGCACCAGCGGGGATGAGCCAGTGGAGGCGCACGGGCATATCAGGACCCAGTCCCTGCAGCCTGCCCCTTGGTGGGGCAGTACCCCCGGAGGCCAGGAAGGTCTGGGCAAGGCTGGCCAGGGGCAGGGTCCCTGCTGGGTCCTGCCCCTGGCCTGTGGGGCCTCTGAGCACAACCGGCCCTCTCCCACTGGAAGACCTCCCCGGCTGCCTCCAAAGGCGGGTTTGCCAACACTCCCGCCCGCTGTTCCCGCCAGGCACGCACAACGCTCCCAAGGCCAGGAGAAAAGCGCTTCGGGGTGTTGCTCTCTCCGGGCCCTTGCCCCTGAGCCTGGGGTCCAGGCAGTGGGTCCACACTCCCAGACCAAGGCAGAACCACATGCACACGTCTGTTCCTGACCCCTGCACCGGCAGAGAGCTCGGGGGAGCCAGAGTCTGTCAGGCAGCTGCTGGGTTGGCTGCCTGTGTGGGAAGGGGCAGAGCCGACCTAGGGGCAAGTTGGGCCTCTTGCTCTCCCTGCTGCCCTGAGGCTGCTGGGCCAAAGAGGTCTTGGGCATCCAGCCCCTTGCTGGTCCCTTCCCGCTGACGAGGCCCTCTGAGCTCCAGCACCTTGCAGTGTGGAGACAGCCCCTGCCAGCAACCTCCTCTCCAAGGAGGCCTCAACCGAGGCCTAGGCCCAGGGGAAAGGCACCAGCGGGGATGAGCCTGGGGAGGCGCCCGGGCATGTCTGGACCCAGGCCCCGCAGCCTGCCCCTTGGTGGGGCAGTACCCCCGGAGGCCAGGAAGGTCTGGGCAAGGCTGGCCAGGGGCAGGGGCCCTGCTGCGTCCTGCCCCTGGCCTGTGGGGCCTCTGAGCACAACCGGCCCTCTCCCACTGGAAGACCTCCCCGGCTGCCTCCAAGGCCGGTTTGCAAGCGCTCCCGCCCACTGTTCCCAGCAGGCGTGCACAATGCTCCCAAGCCCGGGAGAAAAGCGCTTCAGGGTGGTGCTCTCTCCGGGCCCTTGCCCCTGAGCCTGGGGGCAAGGCAGGGTGTCCACACTCCCAGGACAAGGCAGAACCACATGCACACGTCTGATCTGCCCCCTGCACCGGCAGAGAGCTCGGGGGAGCCAGAGTCTGTCAGGCAGCTGCTGGGCTGGCCGCCTGTGTGGGAAGGGGCAGAGCCGACCTAGGGGCAGGTTGGGCCTCTTGCTCTCCCTGCTGCCCTGAGGCTGCTGGGCCAAAGAGGTCTTGGGCATCCAGCCCCTTGCTGGTCCCTTCCCTCTGACGTGGCCCTCTGAGCTCCAGCACCTTTCAGTGTGGAGACAGCCCCTGCCAGCAACCTCCTCTCCAAGGAGGCCTCAACCGAGGCCTAGGCCCAGGGGAAAGGCACCAGCGGGGATGAGCCTGAGGAGGCGCCCGGGCATGTCTGGACCCAGTCCCCGCAGCCTGCCCCTTGGTGGGGCAGTACCCCCGGAGGCCAGGAAGGTCTGGGCAAGGCTGCCAGGGGCAGGGACACTGCTGGGTCCTGCCCCTGGCCTGTGGGGCGTCTGAGCACAACCGGCACTCTCCCGCTGGAAGACCTCCCCGTCTGCCTCGAAAGGCCGGTTTGCAAGCACTCCCGCCCGCTGTTCCCGCCAGGCACGCACAATGCTCCCAAGCCCGGGAGAAAAGCGCTTCGGGGTGGTGCTCTCTCCGGGCCCTTGCCCCTGAGCCTGGGGGCAAGGCATGGGGAACACACTCCCAGGCCAAGGCAGAACCATATGCCCACGTCTGTTCCTGTCCCCTGCACCGGCAGAGAGCTTGGGGGAGCCAGAGTCTGTCAGGCAGCTGCTGGGTTGGCCGCCTGTGTGGGAAGGGGCAGAGCCGCCCTAGGGGCAAGTTGGGCCTCTTGCTCTCCCTGCTGCCCTGAGGCTGCTGGGCCAAAGACGTCTTGGGCATCCAGCCCCTTACTGGTCCCTTCCCTCTGCCGAGGCCCTCTGAGCTCCAGCACCTTGCAGTGTGGAGACAGCCCCTGCCAGCAACCTCCTCTCCAAGGAGGCCTCAACCGAGGCCTAGGCCCAGGGGAAAGGCACCAGCGGGGATGAGCCAGGGGAGGCGCCCAAGCATGTCTGGACCCAGTCCCCGCAGCCTGCCCCTTGGTGGGGCAGTACCCCCGGAGGCCAGGAAGGTCTGGGTAAGACTGGCCAGGGGCAGGGGCCCTGCTGGGTCCTGCCCCTGGCCTGTGGGGCCTCTGAGCACAACCGGCCCTCTCCCACTGGAAGACCTCCCCGGCTGCCTCCAAAGGCCGGTTTGCAAGCGCTCCCGGCCACTGTTACCAGCAGGCGGGCACAATGCTCCTAAGCCCGGAAGAAAAGCGCTTCAGGGTGGTGCTCTCTCTGGGCCCTTGCCCCTGAGCCTGGGGGCAAGGCAGGGTGTCCACACTCCCAAGCCAAGGCAGAACCACATGCACACGTCTGACCTGCCCCCTGCACCGGCAGAGAGCTCGGGGGAGCCAGAGTCTGTCAGGAAGCTGCTGGGCTGGCCGCCTGTGTGGGAAGTGGCAGAGCCGACCTAGGGGCAAGTTGGGCCTCTTGCTCTCCCTGCTGCCCTGAGGCTGCTGGGCCAAAGAGGTCTTGGGCATCCAGCCCCTTGCTGGTCCCTTCCCTCTGACGAGGCCCTCTGAGCTCCAGCACCTTGCAGTGTGGAGACAGCCCCTGCCAGCAACCTCCTCTCCAAGGAGGCCTCAACCGAGGCCTAGGCCCAGGGGAAAGGCACCAGCGGGGATGAGCCTGGGGAGGCGCCCGGGCATGTCTGGACCCAGTCCCCGCAGCCTGCCCCTTGGTGGGGCAGTACCCCCGGAGGCCAGGAAGGTCTGGGAAAGGCTGGCCAGGGGCAGGGGACCTGCTGGGTCCTGCCCCTGGCCTGTGGGGCCTCTGAGCACAACCGGCCCTCTCCCACTGGAAGACCTCCCCGGCTGCCTCCAAAGTCCTGTGTGCCAACACTCCCACCCGCTGTTCACGCCAGACTTGCACAATGCTCCCAAGCCCGGGAGAAAAGCGCTTCGGTGTGGTGCTCTCTCCGGGCCCTTGCCCCTGAGCCTGGGGGCAAGGCATGGGGAACACACTCCCAGGCCAAGGCAGAACCACATGCCCACGTTTGTTCCTGTCCCCTGCACCGGCAGAAAGCTTGGGGGAGCCAGAGTCTGTCAGGCAGCTGCTGGGTTGGCCGCCTGTGTGGGAAGGGGCAGAGCCGCCCTAGGGGCAAGTTGGGCCTCTTGCTCTCCCTGCTGCCCTGAGGCTGCTGGGCCAAAGACGTCTTGGGCATCCAGCCCCTTACTGGTCCCTTCCCTCTGACGAGGCCCTCTGAGCTCCAGCACCTTGCAGTGTGGAGACAGCCCCTGCCAGCAACCTCCTCTCCAAGGAGGCCTCAACCGAGGCCTAGGCCCAGGGGAAAGGCACCAGCGGGGATGAGCCAGGGGAGGCGCCCGAGCATGTCTGGACCCAGTCCGCGCAGCCTGCCCCTTGGTGGGGCAGTACCCCCGGAGGCCAGGAAGGTCTGGGTAAGACTGGCCAGGGGCAGGGGCCCTGCTGGGTCCTGCCCCTGGCCTGTGGGGCCTCTGAGCACAACCGGCCCTCTCCCACTGGAAGACCTCCCCGGCTGCCTCCAAAGGCCGGTTTGCAAGCGCTCCCGGCCACTGTTACCAGCAGGCGGGCACAATGCTCCTAAGCCCGGAAGAAAAGCGCTTCAGGGTGGTGCTCTCTCTGGGCCCTTGCCCCTGAGCCTGGGGGCAAGGCAGGGTGTCCACACTCCCAGGCCAAGGCAGAACCACATGCACACGTCTGACCTGCCCCCTGCACCGGCAGAGAGCTCGGGGGAGCCAGAGTCTGTCAGGCAGCTGCTGGGCTGGCCGCCTGTGTGGGAAGTGGCAGAGCCGACCTAGGGGCAAGTTGGGCCTCTTGCTCTCCCTGCTGCCCTGAGGCTGCTGGGCCAAAGAGGTCTTGGGCATCCAGCCCCTTGCTGGTCCCTTCACTCTGACGAGGCCCTCTGAGCTCCAGCACCTTGCAGTGTGGAGACAGCCCCTGCCAGCAACCTCCTCTCCAAGGAGGCCTCAACCGAGGCCTAGGCCCAGGGGAAAGGCACCAGCGGGGATGAGCCTGGGGAGGCGCCCGGGCATGTCTGGACCCAGTCCCCGCAGCCTGCCCCTTGGTGGGGCAGTACCCCCGGAGGCCAGGAAGGTCTGGGCAAGGCTGGCCAGGGGCAGGGGCCCTGCTGGGTCCTGCCCCTGGCCTGTGGGGCCTCTGAGCACAACCGGCCCTCTCCCACTGGAAGAACTCCCCGGCTGCCTCCAAAGGCCAGTTTGCCAACACTCCCGCCCACTGTTCCCGCCAGGCACGCACAATGCTCCCAAGCCCGGGAGAAAAGCACTTCGGGGTGGTGCTCTCCTCGGGCCCTTGCCCCTGAGCCTGGGGGCCAGGCAGTTGGTCCACACTCCCAGACCAAGGCAGAACCACATGCACACGTCTGTTCCTGACCCCTGCACCGGCAGAGAGCTCGGGGGAGCCAGAGTCTGTCAGGCAGCTGCTGGGCTGGCCGCCTGTGTGGGAAGGGGCAGAGCCGACCTAGGGGCAAGTTGGGCCTCTTCCTCTCCCTGCTGCCCTGTGGCTGCTGGGCCAAAGAGGTCTTGGGCATCCAGCCCCTTGCTGGTCCCTTCCCTCTGACGAGGCCCTCTGAGCTCCAGCACCTTGCAGTGTGGAGACAGCCCCTGCCAGCAACATTCTCTCCAAGGAGGCCTCAACCGAGGCCTAGGCCCAGGGGAAAGGCACCAGCGGGGATGAGCCTGGGGAGGCGCCCGGGCATGTCTGGACCCAGTCCCCGCAGCCTGCCCCTTGGTGGGGCAGTACCCCCGGAGGCCAGGAAGATCTGGGCAAGGCTGGCCAGGGGCAGGGGCCCTGCTGGGTCCTCCCCATGGCCTGTGGGGCCTCTGAGCACAACCGGCCCTCTCCCACTGGAAGACCTCCCCGGCTGCCTCCAAAGGCCAGTTTGCCAACACTCCTGCCCGCTCTTCCCGCCAGGCACGCACAATGCTCCCAAGCCCGGGAGAAAAGCGCTTCGGGGTGGTGCTCTCTCCGGGCCCTTGCCCCTGAGCCTGTGGGCAAGGCAGGGGGAACACACTCCCAGACCAAGGCAGAAACACATGCACACGTCTGTTCCTGTCCCCTGCACCGGCAGAGAGCTCGGGGGAGCCAGACTCTCTCAGGCAGGTGCTGGGCTGGCCGCCTGTGTGGGAAGGGGCAGAGCCGACCTAGGGGCAAGTTGGGCCTCTTGCTCTCCCTGCTGCCCTGAGGCTGCAGGGCCAAAGACGTCTTGGGCATCCAGCCCCTTACTGGTCCCTTCCCTCTGACGAGGCCCTCTGAGCTCCAGCACCTTGCAGTGTGGAGACAGCCCCTGCCAGCAATCTCCTCTCCAAGGAGGCCTCATCCGAGGCCTAGGCCCAGGGGAAAGGCACCAGCGGGGTTGAGCCAGGGGAGGCGCCCGGGCATGTCTGGACCCTGTCCCCGCAGCCTGCCCCTTGGTGGGGCAGTACGCCCGGAGGCCAGGAAGGTCTGGGCAAGGCTGGCCAGGGGCAGGGGCCCTGCTGGGTCCTGCCCCTGGCCTGTGGGGCCTCTGAGCACAACCGGCCCTCTCCCACTGGAAGACCTCCCCGGCTGCCTCCAAAGGCCGGTTTGCAAGCACTCCCGCCCACTGTTCCCGCCAGGCACGCACAATGCTCCCAAGCCCGGGAGAAAAGCGCTTCGGGGTGGTGGTCTCTCCGGGCCCTTGCCCCTGAGCCTGGGGGCCAGGCAGGGGATCCACAGTCCCAGGCCAAGGCACAACAACATGCACACGTCTGTTCCTGCCCCCTCCACCGGCAGAGAGCTCGGGGGAGCCAGAGTCTGTCAGGCAGCTGCTGGGCTGGCCGCCTGTGTGGGAAGGGGCAGAGCCGACCTAGGGGCAAGTTGGGCCTCTTGCTCTCCCTGCTGCCCTGAGGCTGCTGGGCCAAAGAGGTCTTGGGCATCCAGCCCCTTGCTGGTCCCTTCCCGCTGACGAGGCCCTCTGAGCTCCAGCACCTTGCAGTGTGGAGACAGCCCCTGCCAGCAACCTCCTCTCCAAGGAGGCATCAACCGAGGCCTATGCCCAGGGGAAAGGCACCAGCGGGGATGAGCCTGGGGAGGCGCCCAGGCATGTCTGGACCCAGTCCCCGCAGCCTGCCCCTTGGTGGGGCAGTACCCCCGGAGGCCAGGAAGGTCTGGGCAAGGCTGGCCAGGGGCAGGGGCCCTACTGGGTCCTGCCCCTGGCCTGTGGGGCCTCTGAGCACAACCGGCCCTCTCCCACTCGAAGAACTCCCCGGCTGCCTCCAAAGGCCAGTTTGCCAACACTCCCGCCCGCTGTTCCCGCCAGGCACGCACAATGCTCCCAAGCCTGGGAGAAAAGCACTTCGGGGTGGTGCTCTCCTCGGGCCCTTGCCCATGAGCCTGGGGGCCAGGCAGTTGGTCCACACTCCCAGACCAAGGCAGAACCACATGCACACGTCTGTTCCTGACCCCTGCACCGGGAGAGAGCTCGGGGGAGCCAGAGTCTGTCAGGCAGCTGCTGGGCTGGCCGCCTGTGTGGGAAGGGGCAGAGCCGACCTAGGGGCAAGTTGGGCCTCTTCCTCTCCCTGCTGCCCTGAGGCTGCTGGGCCAAATAGGTCTTGGGCATCCAGCCCCTTGCTGGTCCCTTCACTCTGACGAGGCCCTCTGAGCTCTAGCACCTTGCAGTGTGGAGACAGCCCCTGCCAGCAACATCCTCTCCAAGGAGGCCTCAACCGAGGCCTAGGCCCAGGGGAAAGGCACCAGCGGGGATGAGCCTGGGGAGGCGCCCGGGCATGTCTGGACCCAGTCCCCGCAGCCTGCCCCTTGGTGGGGCAGTACCCCCGGAGGCCAGGAAGATCTGGGCAAGGCTGGCCAGGGGCAGGGGCCCTGCTGGGTCCTCCCCATGGCCTGTGGGGCCTCTGAGCACAACCGGCCCTCTCCCACTGGAAGACCTCCCCGGCTGCCTCCAAAGGCCAGTTTGCCAACACTCCTGCCCGCTGTTCCCGCCAGGCACGCACAATGCTCCCAAGCCCGGGAGAAAAGCGCTTCGGGGTGGTGCTCTCTCCGGGCCCTTGCCCCTGAGCCTGTGGGCAAGGCAGGGGGAACACACTCCCAGACCAAGGCAGAAACACATGCACACGTCTGGTCCTGTCCCCTGCACCGGCAGAGAGCTCGGGGGAGCCAGAGTCTCTCAGGCAGGTGCTGGGCTGGCCGCCTGTGTGGGAAGGGGCAGAGCCGACCTAGGGGCAAGTTGGGACTCTTGCTCTCCCTGCTGCCCTGAGGCTGCAGGGCCAAAGACGTCTTGGGCATCCAGCCCCTTACTGGTCCCTTCCCTCTGACGAGGCCCTCTGAGCTCCAGCACCTTGCAGTGTGGAGACAGCCCCTGCCAGCAATCTCCTCTCCAAGGAGGCCTCAACCGAGGCCTAGGCCCAGGGGAAAGGCACCAGCGGGGTTGAGCCAGGGGAGGCGCCCGGGCATGTCTGGACCCTGTCCCCGCAGCCTGCCCCTTGGTGGGGAAGTACCCCCGGAGGCCAGGAAGGTCTGGGCAAGGCTGGCCAGGGGCAGGGGCCCTGCTGGGTCCTGCCCCTGGCCTGTGGGGCCTCTGAGCACAACCGGCCCTCTCCCACTGGAAGACCTCCCCGGCTGCCTCCAAAGGCCGGTTTGCAAGCGCTCCCGGCCACTGTTACCAGCAGGCGGGCACAATGCTCCTAAGCCCGGAAGAAAAGCGCTTCAGGGTGGTGCTCTCTCTGGGCCCTTGCCCCTGAGCCTGGGGGCAAGGCAGGGTGTCCACACTCCCAGGCCAAGGCAGAACCACATGCACACGTCTGACCTGCCCCCTGCACCGGCAGAGAGCTCGGGGGAGCCAGAGTCTGTCAGGCAGCTGCTGGGCTGGCCGCCTGTGTGGGAAGTGGCAGAGCCGACCTAGGGGCAAGTTGGGCCTCTTGCTCTCCCTGCTGCCCTGAGGCTGCTGGGCCAAAGAGGTCTTGGGCATCCAGCCCCTTGCTGGTCCCTTCACTCTGACGAGGCCCTCTGAGCTCCAGCACCTTGCAGTGTGGAGACAGCCCCTGCCAGCAACCTCCTCTCCAAGGAGGCCTCAACCGAGGCCTAGGCCCAGGGGAAAGGCACCAGCGGGGATGAGCCTGGGGAGGCGCCCGGGCATGTCTGGACCCAGTCCCCGCAGCCTGCCCCTTGGTGGGGCAGTACCCCCGGAGGCCAGGAAGGTCTGGGCAAGGCTGGCCAGGGGCAGGGGCCCTGCTGGGTCCTGCCCCTGGCCTGTGGGGCCTCTGAGCACAACCGGCCCTCTCCCACTGGAAGAACTCCCCGGCTGCCTCCAAAGGCCAGTTTGCCAACACTCCCGCCCACTGTTCCCGCCAGGCACGCACAATGCTCCCAAGCCCGGGAGAAAAGCACTTCGGGGTGGTGCTCTCCTCGGGCCCTTGCCCCTGAGCCTGGGGGCCAGGCAGTTGGTCCACACTCCCAGACCAAGGCAGAACCACATGCACACGTCTGTTCCTGACCCCTGCACCGGCAGAGAGCTCGGGGGAGCCAGAGTCTGTCAGGCAGCTGCTGGGCTGGCCGCCTGTGTGGGAAGGGGCAGAGCCGACCTAGGGGCAAGTTGGGCCTCTTCCTCTCCCTGCTGCCCTGTGGCTGCTGGGCCAAAGAGGTCTTGGGCATCCAGCCCCTTGCTGGTCCCTTCCCTCTGACGAGGCCCTCTGAGCTCCAGCACCTTGCAGTGTGGAGACAGCCCCTGCCAGCAACATTCTCTCCAAGGAGGCCTCAACCGAGGCCTAGGCCCAGGGGAAAGGCACCAGCGGGGATGAGCCTGGGGAGGCGCCCGGGCATGTCTGGACCCAGTCCCCGCAGCCTGCCCCTTGGTGGGGCAGTACCCCCGGAGGCCAGGAAGATCTGGGCAAGGCTGGCCAGGGGCAGGGGCCCTGCTGGGTCCTCCCCATGGCCTGTGGGGCCTCTGAGCACAACCGGCCCTCTCCCACTGGAAGACCTCCCCGGCTGCCTCCAAAGGCCAGTTTGCCAACACTCCTGCCCGCTCTTCCCGCCAGGCACGCACAATGCTCCCAAGCCCGGGAGAAAAGCGCTTCGGGGTGGTGCTCTCTCCGGGCCCTTGCCCCTGAGCCTGTGGGCAAGGCAGGGGGAACACACTCCCAGACCAAGGCAGAAACACATGCACACGTCTGTTCCTGTCCCCTGCACCGGCAGAGAGCTCGGGGGAGCCAGACTCTCTCAGGCAGGTGCTGGGCTGGCCGCCTGTGTGGGAAGGGGCAGAGCCGACCTAGGGGCAAGTTGGGCCTCTTGCTCTCCCTGCTGCCCTGAGGCTGCAGGGCCAAAGACGTCTTGGGCATCCAGCCCCTTACTGGTCCCTTCCCTCTGACGAGGCCCTCTGAGCTCCAGCACCTTGCAGTGTGGAGACAGCCCCTGCCAGCAATCTCCTCTCCAAGGAGGCCTCATCCGAGGCCTAGGCCCAGGGGAAAGGCACCAGCGGGGTTGAGCCAGGGGAGGCGCCCGGGCATGTCTGGACCCTGTCCCCGCAGCCTGCCCCTTGGTGGGGCAGTACGCCCGGAGGCCAGGAAGGTCTGGGCAAGGCTGGCCAGGGGCAGGGGCCCTGCTGGGTCCTGCCCCTGGCCTGTGGGGCCTCTGAGCACAACCGGCCCTCTCCCACTGGAAGACCTCCCCGGCTGCCTCCAAAGGCCGGTTTGCAAGCACTCCCGCCCACTGTTCCCGCCAGGCACGCACAATGCTCCCAAGCCCGGGAGAAAAGCGCTTCGGGGTGGTGGTCTCTCCGGGCCCTTGCCCCTGAGCCTGGGGGCCAGGCAGGGGATCCACAGTCCCAGGCCAAGGCACAACAACATGCACACGTCTGTTCCTGCCCCCTCCACCGGCAGAGAGCTCGGGGGAGCCAGAGTCTGTCAGGCAGCTGCTGGGCTGGCCGCCTGTGTGGGAAGGGGCAGAGCCGACCTAGGGGCAAGTTGGGCCTCTTGCTCTCCCTGCTGCCCTGAGGCTGCTGGGCCAAAGAGGTCTTGGGCATCCAGCCCCTTGCTGGTCCCTTCCCGCTGACGAGGCCCTCTGAGCTCCAGCACCTTGCAGTGTGGAGACAGCCCCTGCCAGCAACCTCCTCTCCAAGGAGGCATCAACCGAGGCCTATGCCCAGGGGAAAGGCACCAGCGGGGATGAGCCTGGGGAGGCGCCCAGGCATGTCTGGACCCAGTCCCCGCAGCCTGCCCCTTGGTGGGGCAGTACCCCCGGAGGCCAGGAAGGTCTGGGCAAGGCTGGCCAGGGGCAGGGGCCCTACTGGGTCCTGCCCCTGGCCTGTGGGGCCTCTGAGCACAACCGGCCCTCTCCCACTCGAAGAACTCCCCGGCTGCCTCCAAAGGCCAGTTTGCCAACACTCCCGCCCGCTGTTCCCGCCAGGCACGCACAATGCTCCCAAGCCTGGGAGAAAAGCACTTCGGGGTGGTGCTCTCCTCGGGCCCTTGCCCATGAGCCTGGGGGCCAGGCAGTTGGTCCACACTCCCAGACCAAGGCAGAACCACATGCACACGTCTGTTCCTGACCCCTGCACCGGGAGAGAGCTCGGGGGAGCCAGAGTCTGTCAGGCAGCTGCTGGGCTGGCCGCCTGTGTGGGAAGGGGCAGAGCCGACCTAGGGGCAAGTTGGGCCTCTTCCTCTCCCTGCTGCCCTGAGGCTGCTGGGCCAAATAGGTCTTGGGCATCCAGCCCCTTGCTGGTCCCTTCACTCTGACGAGGCCCTCTGAGCTCTAGCACCTTGCAGTGTGGAGACAGCCCCTGCCAGCAACATCCTCTCCAAGGAGGCCTCAACCGAGGCCTAGGCCCAGGGGAAAGGCACCAGCGGGGATGAGCCTGGGGAGGCGCCCGGGCATGTCTGGACCCAGTCCCCGCAGCCTGCCCCTTGGTGGGGCAGTACCCCCGGAGGCCAGGAAGATCTGGGCAAGGCTGGCCAGGGGCAGGGGCCCTGCTGGGTCCTCCCCATGGCCTGTGGGGCCTCTGAGCACAACCGGCCCTCTCCCACTGGAAGACCTCCCCGGCTGCCTCCAAAGGCCAGTTTGCCAACACTCCTGCCCGCTCTTCCCGCCAGGCACGCACAATGCTCCCAAGCCCGGGAGAAAAGCGCTTCGGGGTGGTGCTCTCTCCGGGCCCTTGCCCCTGAGCCTGTGGGCAAGGCAGGGGGAACACACTCCCAGACCAAGGCAGAAACACATGCACACGTCTGGTCCTGTCCCCTGCACCGGCAGAGAGCTCGGGGGAGCCAGAGTCTCTCAGGCAGGTGCTGGGCTGGCCGCCTGTGTGGGAAGGGGCAGAGCCGACCTAGGGGCAAGTTGGGACTCTTGCTCTCCCTGCTGCCCTGAGGCTGCAGGGCCAAAGACGTCTTGGGCATCCAGCCCCTTACTGGTCCCTTCCCTCTGACGAGGCCCTCTGAGCTCCAGCACCTTGCAGTGTGGAGACAGCCCCTGCCAGCAATCTCCTCTCCAAGGAGGCCTCAACCGAGGCCTAGGCCCAGGGGAAAGGCACCAGCGGGGTTGAGCCAGGGGAGGCGCCCGGGCATGTCTGGACCCTGTCCCCGCAGCCTGCCCCTTGGTGGGGAAGTACCCCCGGAGGCCAGGAAGGTCTGGGCAAGGCTGGCCAGGGGCAGGGGCCCTGCTGGGTCCTGCCCCTGGCCTGTGGGGCCTCTGAGCACAACCGGCCCTCTCCCACTGGAAGACCTCCCCGGCTGCCTCCAAAGTCCTGTTTGCAAGCACTCCCGCCCACTGTTCCCGCCAGGCGCGCACAATGCTCCCAAGCCCGGGAGAAAAGCGCTTCGGGGTGGTGCTCTCTCCGGGCCCTTGCCCCTGAGCCTGGGGGCCAGGCAGGGGATCCACAGTCCCAGGCCAAGGCACAACAACATGCACACGTCTGTTCCTGCCCCCTCCACCGGCAGAGAGCTGGGGGGAGCCAGAGTCTGTCAGGCAGCTGCTGGGCTGGCCGCCTGTGTGGGAAGGGGCAGAGCCGACCTAAGGGCAAGTTGGGCCTCTTGCTCTCCCTGCTGCCCTGAGGCTGCTGGGCCAAAGAGGTCTTGGGCATCCAGCCCCTTGCTGGTCCCTTCCCTCTGACGAGGCCCTCTGAGCTCCAGCACCTTTCAGTGTGGAGACAGCCCCTGCCAGCAACCTCCTCTCCAAGGAGGCCTCAACCGAGGCCTAGGCACAGGGGAAAGGCACCAGCGGGGATGAGCCAGTGGAGGCGCACGGGCATATCAGGACCCAGTCCCTGCAGCCTGCCCCTTGGTGGGGCAGTACCCCCGGAGGCCAGGAAGGTCTGGGCAAGGCTGGCCAGGGGCAGGGTCCCTGCTGGGTCCTGCCCCTGGCCTGTGGGGCCTCTGAGCACAACCGGCCCTCTCCCACTGGAAGACCTCCCCGGCTGCCTCCAAAGGCGGGTTTGCCAACACTCCCGCCCGCTGTTCCCGCCAGGCACGCACAACGCTCCCAAGGCCAGGAGAAAAGCGCTTCGGGGTGTTGCTCTCTCCGGGCCCTTGCCCCTGAGCCTGGGGTCCAGGCAGTGGGTCCACACTCCCAGACCAAGGCAGAACCACATGCACACGTCTGTTCCTGACCCCTGCACCGGCAGAGAGCTCGGGGGAGCCAGAGTCTGTCAGGCAGCTGCTGGGTTGGCTGCCTGTGTGGGAAGGGGCAGAGCCGACCTAGGGGCAAGTTGGGCCTCTTGCTCTCCCTGCTGCCCTGAGGCTGCTGGGCCAAAGAGGTCTTGGGCATCCAGCCCCTTGCTGGTCCCTTCCCGCTGACGAGGCCCTCTGAGCTCCAGCACCTTGCAGTGTGGAGACAGCCCCTGCCAGCAACCTCCTCTCCAAGGAGGCCTCAACCGAGGCCTAGGCCCAGGGGAAAGGCACCAGCGGGGATGAGCCTGGGGAGGCGCCCGGGCATGTCTGGAACCAGGCCCCGCAGCCTGCCCCTTGGTGGGGCAGTACCCCCGGAGGCCAGGAAGGTCTGGGCAAGGCTGGCCAGGGGCAGGGGCCCTGCTGCGTCCTGCCCCTGGCCTGTGGGGCCTCTGAGCACAACCGGCCCTCTCCCACTGGAAGACCTCCCCGGCTGCCTCCAAGGCCGGTTTGCAAGCGCTCCCGCCCACTGTTCCCAGCAGGCGTGCACAATGCTCCCAAGCCCGGGAGAAAAGCGCTTCAGGGTGGTGCTCTCTCCGGGCCCTTGCCCCTGAGCCTGGGGGCAAGGCAGGGTGTCCACACTCCCAGGACAAGGCAGAACCACATGCACACGTCTGATCTGCCCCCTGCACCGGCAGAGAGCTCGGGGGAGCCAGAGTCTGTCAGGCAGCTGCTGGGCTGGCCGCCTGTGTGGGAAGGGGCAGAGCCGACCTAGGGGCAAGTTGGGCCTCTTGCTCTCCCTGCTGCCCTGAGGCTGCTGGGCCAAAGAGGTCTTGGGCATCCAGCCCCTTGCTGGTCCCTTCCCTCTGACGAGGCCCTCTGAGCTCCAGCACCTTTCAGTGTGGAGACAGCCCCTGCCAGCAACCTCCTCTCCAAGGAGGCCTCAACCGAGGCCTAGGCCCAGGGGAAAGGCACCAGCGGGGATGAGCCTGGGGAGGCGCCCGGGCATGTCTGGACCCAGTCCCCGCAGCCTGCCCCTTGGTGGGGCAGTACCCCCGGAGGCCAGGAAGGTCTGGGCAAGGCTGCCAGGGGCAGGGACACTGCTGGGTCCTGCCCCTGGCCTGTGGGGCGTCTGAGCACAACCGGCACTCTCCCGCTGGAAGACCTCCCCGTCTGCCTCGAAAGGCCGGTTTGCAAGCACTCCCGCCCGCTGTTCCCGCCAGGCACGCACAATGCTCCCAAGCCGGGGAGAAAAGCGCTTCGGGGTGGTGCTCTCTCCGGGCCCTTGCCCCTGAGCCTGGGGGCAAGGCATGGGGAACACACTCCCAGGCCAAGGCAGAACCACATGCCCACGTCTGTTCCTGTCCCCTGCACCGGCAGAGAGCTTGGGGGAGCCAGAGTCTGTCAGGCAGCTGCTGGGTTGGCCGCCTGTGTGGGAAGGGGCAGAGCCGACCTAGGGGCAAGTTGGGCCTCTTGCTCTCCCTGCTGCCCTGAGGCTGCTGGGCCAAAGACGTCTTGGGCATCCAGCCCCTTACTGGTCCCTTCCCTCTGACGAGGCCCTCTGAGCTCCAGCACCTTGCAGTGTGGAGACAGCCCCTGCCAGCAACCTCCTCTCCAAGGAGGCCTCAACCGAGGCCTAGGCCCAGGGGAAAGGCACCAGCGGGGATGAGCCAGGGGAGGCGCCCGAGCATGTCTGGACCCAGTCCCCGCAGCCTGCCCCTTGGTGGGGCAGTACCCCCGGAGGCCAGGAAGGTCTGGGTAAGACTGGCCAGGGCCAGGGGCCCTGCTGGGTCCTGCCCCTGGCCTGTGGGGCCTCTGAGCACAACCGGCCCTCTCCCACTGGAAGACCTCCCCGGCTGCCTCCAAAGGCCGGTTTGCAAGCGCTCCCGGCCACTGTTACCAGCAGGCGGGCCCAATGCTCCTAAGCCCGGAAGAAAAGCGCTTCAGGGTGGTGCTCTCTCTGGGCCCTTGCCCCTGAGCCTGGGGGCAAGGCAGGGTGTCCACACTCCCAAGCCAAGGCAGAACCACATGCACACGTCTGACCTGCCCCCTGCACCGGCAGAGAGCTCGGGGGAGCCAGAGTCTGTCAGGCAGCTGCTGGGCTGGCCGCCTGTGTGGGAAGTGGCAGAGCCGACCTAGGGGCAAGTTGGGCCTCTTGCTCTCCCTGCTGCCCTGAGGCTGCTGGGCCAAAGAGGTCTTGGGCATCCAGCCCCTTGCTGGTCCCTTCCCTCTGACGAGGCCCTCTGAGCTCCAGCACCTTGCAGTGTGGAGACAGCCCCTGCCAGCAACCTCCTCTCCAAGGAGGCCTCAACCGAGGCCTAGGCCCAGGGGAAAGGCACCAGCGAGGATGAGCCTGGGGAGGCGCCCGGGCATGTCTGGACCCAGTCCCCGCAGCCTGCCCCTTGGTGGGGCAGTACCCCCGGAGGCCAGGAAGGTCTGGGCAAGGCTGGCCAGGGGCAGGGGGCCTGCTGGGTCCTGCCCCTGGCCTGTGGGGCCTCTGAGCACAACCGGCCCTCTCCCACTGGAAGAACTCCCCGGCTGCCTCCAAAGGCCAGTTTGCCAACACTCCCGCCCGCTGTTCCCGCCAGGCACGCACAATGCTCCCAAGCCCGGGAGAAAAGCGCTTCGGGGTGGTGCTCTCTCTGGGCCCTTGCCCCTGAGCCTGGGGGCAAGGCAGGGGGAACACACTCCCAGGCCAAGGCAGAACCACATGCACACGTCTGTTCCTGACCCCTGCACCGGCAGAGAGCTGGGGGGAGCTAGAGTCTGTCAGGCAGCTGCTGGGCTGGCCGCCTGTGTGGGAAGGGGCAGAGCCGCCCTAGGGGCAAGTTGGGCCTCTTGCTCTCCCTGCTGCCCTGAGGCTGCTGGGCCAAAGAGGTCTTGGACATCCAGCCCCTTGATTGTCCCTTCACTCTGACGAGGCCCTCTGAGCTCCAGCACCTTGCAGTGTGGAGACAGCACCTGCCAGCAATCTCCTCTCCAAGGAGGCCTGAACCGAGGCCTAGGCCCAGGGAAAAGGCACCAGCGGGGTTGAGCCAGGGGAGGCGCCCGGGCATGTCTGGACCCTGTCCCCGCAGCCTGCCCCTTGGTGGGGCAGTACCCCCGGAGGCCAGGAAGGTCTGGGCAAGGCTGGCCAGGGGCAGGGGCCCTGCTGGGTCCTGCCCCTGGCCTGTGGGGCCTCTGAGCACAACCGGCCCTTGCCCACTGGAAGACCTCCCCGGCTGCCTCCAAAGGCCGGTTTGCAAGCAGTCCCGCCCAATGTTCCCGCCAGGCGCGCACAATGCTCCCAAGACCGGGAGAAAAGCGCTTCGGGGTGGTGGTCTCTCCGGGCCCCTGGCCCTGAGCCTGGGGGCCAGGCAGGGGATCCACAGTCCCAGGCCAAGGCAGAACCACATGCACACGTCTGTTCCTGCCCCCTCCACCGGCAGAGAGCTCGGGGGAGCCAGAGTCTGTCAGGCAGCTGCTGGGCTGGCCGCCTGTGTGGGAAGGGGCAGAGCCGACCTAGGGGCAAGTTGGGCCTCTTGCTCTCCCTGCTGCCCTGAGGCTGCTGGGCCAAAGAGGTCTTGGGCATCCAGCCCCTTGCTGGTCCCTTCCCTCTGACGAGGCCCTCTGAGCTCCAGCACCTTGCAGTGTGGAGACAGCCCCTGCCAGCAACCTCTTCTCCAAGGAGGCCTCAACCGAGGCCTAGGCCCAGGGGAAAGGCACCAGCGGGGATGAGCCAGTGGAGGCGCACGGGCATGTCTGGACCCAGTCCCCGCAGCCTGCCCCTTGGTGGGGCAGTACCCCCGGAGGCCAGGAAGGTCTGGGCAAGGCTGGCCAGGGGCAGGGGCCCTGCTGGGTCCTGCCCCTGGCCTGTGGGGCCTCTGAGCACAACCGGCCCTCTCCCACTGGAAGACCTCCCCGGCTGCCTCCAAAGGCCGGTTTGCCAACACTCCCGCCCGCTGTTCCCGCCAGGCACGCACAATGCTCCCAAGCCCGGGAGAAAAGCGCTTCGGGGTGTTGCCCTCTCCGGGCCCTTGCCCCTGAGCCTGGGGTCCAGGCAGTGGGTCCACACTCCCAGACCAAGGCAGAACCACATGCACACGTCTGTTCCTGACCCCTGCACCGGCAGAGAGCTCGGGGGAGCCAGAGTCTGTCAGGCAGCTGCTGGGTTGGCTGCCTGTGTGGGAAGGGGCAGAGCCGACCTAGGGGCAAGTTGGGCCTCTTCCTCTCCCTGCTGCCCTGAGGCTGCTGGGCCAAAGATGTCTTGGGCATCCAGCCCCTTACTGGTCCCTTCCCTCTGACGAGGCCCTCTGAGCTCCAGCACCTTGCAGTGTGGAGACAGCCCCTGCCAGCAACCTCCTCTCCAAGGAGGCCTCAACCGAGGCCTAGGCCCAGGGGAAAGGCACCAGCGGGGATGAGCCAGTGGAGGCGCAAGGGCATGTCTGGACCCAGTCCCCGCAGCCTGCCCCTTGGTGGGGCAGTACCCCCGGAGGCCAGGAAGGTCTGGGCAAGGCTGCGAGGGGCAGGGGCCCTGCTGGGTCGTGCCCCTGGCCTGTGGGGCGTCTGAGCACAACCGGCACTCTCCCGCTGGAAGACCTCCCCGTCTGCCTCCAAAGGTCGGTTTGCAAGCACTCTCGCCCGCTGTTCCCGCCAGGCAGGCACAATGCTCCCAAGCCCGGGAGAAAAGCGCTTCGGGGTGGTGCTCTCCTCGGGCCCTTGCCCCTGAGCCTGGGGGCCAGGGAGTTGGAACACACTCCCAGGCCAAGGCAGAACGACATGCACACGTCTGTTCCTGCCCCCTACACCGGCAGAGAGCTCGGGGGAGCCAGAGACTGCCAGGCTGCTACTGGGCTGGCTGCCTGTGTGGGACGGGGCAGAGCCGACCTAGGGGCAAGTTGGGCCTCTTGCTCTCCCTGCTGCCCTGAGGCTGCTGGGTCAAAGAGGTCTTGGGCATCCAGCCCTTTGCTGGTCCCTTCCCTCTGACGAGGCCCTCTGAGCTCCAGCACCTTGCAGTGTGGAGACAGCCCCTGCCAGCAACCTCCTCTCCAAAGAGGCCTCAACCGAGGCCTACGCCCAGGGGTAAAGCACCAGCGGGGATGATCCTGGGGAGGCGCACGGACATGTCTGGACCCAGTCCCCGCAGCCTGCCCCTTGGTGGGGCAGTACCCCCGGAGGCCAGGAAGGTCTGGGCAAGGCTGGCCAGGAGCAGGGTCCCTGCTGGGTCCTGCCCCTGGCCTGTGAGGCCTCTGAGCACAACCGGCCCTCTCCCACTGGAAGACCTCCCCAGCTGCCTCCAAAGTCCTGTTTGCAAACACTCCCGCCCGCTGTTCACGCCAGGCTCGCACAATGCTCCCAAGCCCGGGAGAAAAGCGCTTCGGGGTGGTGCTCTCTCCGGGCCCTTGCCCCTGAGCCTGGGGGCCAGGCAGTGGGTCCACACTCCCAGACCAAGGCAGAACCACATGCACACGTCTGTTCCTGACCCCTGCACCGGCAGAGAGCTCGGGGGAGCCAGAGTCTGTCAGGCAGCTGCTGGGCTGGCCGCCTGTGTGGGAAGGGGCAGAGCCGACCTAGGGGCAAGTTGGGCCTCTTCCTCTCCCTGCTGCCCTGAGGCTGCTGGGCCAAAGAGGTCTTGGGCATCCAGCCCCTTGCTGGTCCCTTCCCTCTGACGAGGCCCTCTGAGCTCCAGCACCTTGCAGTGTGGAGACAGCCCCTGCCAGCAACCTCCTCTCCAATGAGGCCTCAACCGAGGCCTAGGCCCAGGGGAAAGGCACCAGCGGGGATGAGCCTGGGGAGGCGCCCGGGCACGTCTGGACTCAGTCCCCGCAGCCTGCCCCTTGGTGGGGCAGTACCCCTGGAGGCCAGGAAGGTCTGGGCAAGGCTGACCAGGGGCAGGGGACCTGCTGGGTCCTGCCCCTGGCCTGTGGGGCCTCTGAGCACAACCGGGCCTCTCCCACTGGAAGACCTCCCCGGCTGCCTCCAAAGTCCTGTTTGCCAACACTCCCACCCGCTGTTCACGCCAGACTTGCACAATGCTCCCAAGCCCGGGAGAAAAGCGCTTCGGGGTGGTGCTCTCTCCGGGCCCTTGCCCCTGAGCCTGGGGGCAAGGCATGGGGAACACACTCCCAGGCCAAGGCAGAACCACATGCCCACGTCTGTTCCTGTCCCCTGCACCGGCAGAGAGCTTGGGGTAGCCAGAGTCTGTCATGCAGCTGCTGGGTTGGCCGCCTGTGTGGGAAGGGTCAGAGCCGCCCTAGGGGCAAGTTGGGCCTCTTGCTCTCCCTGCTGCCCTGAGGCTGCTGGGCCAAAGACGTCTTGGGCATCCAGCCCCTTACTGGTCCCTTCCTTCTGACGAGGCCCTCTGAGCTCCAGCACCTTGCAGTGTGGAGACAGCCCCTGCCAGCAACCTCCTCTCCAAGGAGGCCTCAACCGAGGCCTAGGCCCAGGGGAAAGGCACCAGCGGGGATGAGCCAGGGGAGGCGCCCGAGCATGTCTGGACCCAGTCCCCGCAGCCTGCCCCTTGGTGGGGCAGTACCCCCGGAGGCCAGGAAGGTCTGGGTAAGACTGGCCAGGGGCAGGGGCTCTGCTGGGTCCTGCCCCTGGCCTGTGGGGCCTCTGAGCACAACCGGCCCTCTCCCACTGGAAGACCTCCCCGGCTGCCTCCAAAGGCCGGTTTGCAAGCGCTCCCGGCCACTGTTACCAGCAGGCGGGCACAATGCTCCTAAGCCCGGAAGAAAAGCGCTTCAGGGTGGTGCTCTCTCTGGGCCCTTGCCCCTGAGCCTGGGGGCAAGGCAGGGTGTCCACACTCCCAGGCCAAGGCAGAACCACATGCACACGTCTGACCTGCCCCCTGCACCGGCAGAGAGCTCGGGGGAGCCAGAGTCTGTCAGGCAGCTGCTGGGCTGGCCGCCTGTGTGGGAAGTGGCAGAGCCGACCTAGGGGCAAGTTGGGCCTCTTGCTCTCCCTGCTGCCCTGAGGCTGCTGGGCCAAAGAGGTCTTGGGCATCCAGCCCCTTGCTGGTCCCTTCACTCTGACGAGGCCCTCTGAGCTCCAGCACCTTGCAGTGTGGAGACAGCCCCTGCCAGCAACCTCCTCTCCAAGGAGGCCTCAACCGAGGCCTAGGCCCAGGGGAAAGGCACCAGCGGGGATGAGCCTGGGGAGGCGCCCGGGCATGTCTGGACCCAGTCCCCGCAGCCTGCCCCTTGGTGGGGCAGTACCCCCGGAGGCCAGGAAGGTCTGGGCAAGGCTGGCCAGGGGCAGGGGCCCTGCTGGGTCCTGCCCCTGGCCTGTGGGGCCTCTGAGCACAACCGGCCCTCTCCCACTGGAAGAACTCCCCGGCTGCCTCCAAAGGCCAGTTTGCCAACACTCCCGCCCACTGTTCCCGCCAGGCACGCACAATGCTCCCAAGCCCGGGAGAAAAGCACTTCGGGGTGGTGCTCTCCTCGGGCCCTTGCCCCTGAGCCTGGGGGCCAGGCAGTTGGTCCACACTCCCAGACCAAGGCAGAACCACATGCACACGTCTGTTCCTGACCCCTGCACCGGCAGAGAGCTCGGGGGAGCCAGAGTCTGTCAGGCAGCTGCTGGGCTGGCCGCCTGTGTGGGAAGGGGCAGAGCCGACCTAGGGGCAAGTTGGGCCTCTTCCTCTCCCTGCTGCCCTGAGGCTGCTGGGCCAAAGAGGTCTTGGGCATCCAGCCCCTTGCTGGTCCCTTCCCTCTGACGAGGCCCTCTGAGCTCCAGCACCTTGCAGTGTGGAGACAGCCCCTGCCAGCAAGATCCTCTCCAAGGAGGCCTCAACCGAGGCCTAGGCCCAGGGGAAAGGCACCAGCGGGGATGAGCCTGGGGAGGCGCCCGGGCATGTCTGGACCCGGTCCCCGCAGCCTGCCCCTTGGTGGGGCAGTACCCCCGGAGGCCAGGAAGATCTGGGCAAGGCTGGCCAGGGGCAGGGGCCCTGCTGGGTCCTCCCCATGGCCTGTGGGGCCTCTGAGCACAACCGGCCCTCTCCCACTGGAAGACCTCCCCGGCTGCCTCCAAAGGCCAGTTTGCCAACACTCCTGCCCGCTCTTCCCGCCAGGCACGCACAATGCTCCCAAGCCCGGGAGAAAAGCGCTTCGGGGTGGTGCTCTCTCCGGGCCCTTGCCCCTGAGCCTGTGGGCAAGGCAGGGGGAACACACTCCCAGACCAAGGCAGAAACACATGCACACGTCTGTTCCTGTCCCCTGCACCGGCAGAGAGCTCGGGGGAGCCAGACTCTCTCAGGCAGGTGCTGGGCTGGCCGCCTGTGTGGGAAGGGGCAGAGCCGACCTAGGGGCAAGTTGGGCCTCTTGCTCTCCCTGCTGCCCTGAGGCTGCAGGGCCAAAGACGTCTTGGGCATCCAGCCCCTTACTGGTCCCTTCCCTCTGACGAGGCCCTCTGAGCTCCAGCACCTTGCAGTGTGGAGACAGCCCCTGCCAGCAATCTCCTCTCCAAGGAGGCCTCATCCGAGGCCTAGGCCCAGGGGAAAGGCACCAGCGGGGTTGAGCAAGGGGAGGCGCCCGGGCATGTCTGGACCCTGTCCCCGCAGCCTGCCCCTTGGTGGGGCAGTACGCCCGGAGGCCAGGAAGGTCTGGGCAAGGCTGGCCAGGGGCAGGGGCCCTGCTGGGTCCTGCCCCTGGCCTGTGGGGCCTCTGAGCACAACCGGCCCTCTCCCACTGGAAGACCTCCCCGGCTGCCTCCAAAGGCCGGTTTGCAAGCACTCCCGCCCACTGTTCCCGCCAGGCGCGCACAATGCTCCCAAGCCCGGGAGAAAAGCGCTTCGGGGTGGTGGTCTCTCCGGGCCCTTGCCCCTGAGCCTGGGGGCCAGGCAGGGGATCCACAGTCCCAGGCCAAGGCACAACAACATGCACACGTCTGTTCCTGCCCCCTCCACCGGCAGAGAGCTCGGGGGAGCCAGAGTCTGTCAGGCAGCTGCTGGGCTGGCCGCCTGTGTGGGAAGGGGCAGAGCCGACCTAGGGGCAAGTTGGGCCTCTTGCTCTCCCTGCTGCCCTGAGGCTGCTGGGCCAGAGAGGTCTTGGGCATCCAGCCCCTTGCTGGTCCCTTCCCTCTGACGAGGCCCTCTGAGCTCCAGCACCTTGCAGTGTGGAGACAGCCCCTGCCAGCAACCTCCTCTCCCAGGAGGCCTCAACCGAGGCCTAGGCACAGGGGAAAGGCACCAGCGGGGATGAGCCAGTGGAGGCGCACGGGCATATCAGGACCCAGTCCCCGCAGCCTGCCCCTTGGTGGGGCAGTACCCCCGGAGGCCAGGAAGGTCTGGGCAAGGCTGGCCAGGGGCAGGGGCCCTACTGGGTCCTGCCCCTGGCCTGTGGGGCCTCTGAGCACAACCGGCCCTCTCCCACTCGAAGAACTCCCCGGCTGCCTCCAAAGGCCAGTTTGCCAACACTCCCGCCCGCTGTTCCCGCCAGGCACGCACAATGCTCCCAAGCCCGGGAGAAAAGCACTTCGGGGTGGTGCTCTCCTCGGGCCCTTGCCCCTGAGCCTGGGGGCCAGGCAGTTGGTCCACACTCCCAGACCAAGGCAGAACCACATGCACACGTCTGTTCCTGACCCCTGCACCGGCAGAGAGCTCGGGGGAGCCAGAGTCTGTGAGGCAGCTGCTGGGCTGGCCGCCTGTGTGGGAAGGGGCAGAGCCGACCTAGGGGCAAGTTGGGCCTCTTCCTCTCCCTGCTGCCCTGAGGCTGCTGGGCCAAATAGGTCTTGGGCATCCAGCCCCTTGCTGGTCCCTTCCCTCTGACGAGGCCCTCTGAGCTCTAGCACCTTGCAGTGTGGAGATAGCCCCTTCCAGCAACATCCTCTCCAAGGAGGCCTCAACCGAGGCCTAGGCCCAGGGGAAAGGCACCAGCGGGGATGAGCCTGGGGAGGCGCCCGGGCATGTCTGGACCCAGTCCCCGCAGCCTGCCCCTTGGTGGGGCAGTACCCCCGGAGGCCAGGAAGATCTGGGCAAGGCTGGCCAGGGGCAGGGGCCCTGCTGGGTCCTCCCCATGGCCTGTGGGGCCTCTGAGCACAACCGGCCCTCTCCCACTGGAAGACCTCCCCGGCTGCCTCCAAAGGCCAGTTTGCCAACACTCCTGCCCGCTCTTCCCGCCAGGCACGCACAATGCTCCCAAGCCCGGGAGAAAAGCGCTTCGGGGTGGTGCTCTCTCCGGGCCCTTGCCCCTGAGCCTGTGGGCAAGGCAGGGGGAACACACTCCCAGACCAAGGCAGAAACACATGCACACGTCTGGTCCTGTCCCCTGCACCGGCAGAGAGCTCGGGGGAGCCAGAGTCTCTCAGGCAGGTGCTGGGCTGGCCGCCTGTGTGGGAAGGGGCAGAGCCGACCTAGGGGCAAGTTGGGACTCTTGCTCTCCCTGCTGCCCTGAGGCTGCAGGGCCAAAGACGTCTTGGGCATCCAGCCCCTTACTGGTCCCTTCCCTCTGACGAGGCCCTCTGAGCTCCAGCACCTTGCAGTGTGGAGACAGCCCCTGCCAGCAATCTCCTCTCCAAGGAGGCCTCAACCGAGGCCTAGGCCCAGGGGAAAGGCACCAGCAGGGTTGAGCCAGGGGAGGCGCCCGGGCATGTCTGGACCCTGTCCCCGCAGCCTGCCCCTTGGTGGGGCAGTACCCCCGGAGGCCAGGAAGGTCTGGGCAAGGCTGGCCAGGGGCAGGGGCCCTGCTGGGTCCTGCCCCTGGCCTGTGGGGCCTCTGAGCACAACCGGCCCTCTCCCACTGGAAGACCTCCCCGGCTGCCTCCAAAGTCCTGTTTGCAAGCACTCCCGCCCACTGTTCCCGCCAGGCGCGCACAATGCTCCCAAGCCCGGGAGAAAAGCGCTTCGGGGTGGTGGTCTCTCCGGGCCCTTGCCCCTGAGCCTGGGGGCCAGGCAGGGGATCCACAGTCCCAGGCCAAGGCACAACAACATGCACACGTCTGTTCCTGCCCCCTCCACCGGCAGAGAGCTGGGGGGAGCCAGAGTCTGTCAGGCAGCTGCTGGGCTGGCCGCCTGTGTGGGAAGGGGCAGAGCCGACCTAGGGGCAAGTTGGGCCTCTTGCTCTCCCTGCTGCCCTGAGGCTGCTGGGCCAAAGAGGTCTTGGGCATCCAGCCCCTTGCTGGTCCCTTCCCTCTGACGAGGCCCTCTGAGCTCCAGCACCTTGCAGTGTGGAGACAGCCCCTGCCAGCAACCTCCTCTCCAAGGAGGCCTCAACCGAGGCCTAGGCACAGGGGAAAGGCACCAGCGGGGATGAGCCAGTGGAGGCGCACGGGCATATCAGGACCCAGTCCCTGCAGCCTGCCCCTTGGTGGGGCAGTACCCCCGGAGGCCAGGAAGGTCTGGGCAAGGCTGGCCAGGGGCAGGGTCCCTGCTGGGTCCTGCCCCTGGCCTGTGGGGCCTCTGAGCACAACCGGCCCTCTCCCACTGGAAGACCTCCCCGGCTGCCTCCAAAGGCGGGTTTGCCAACACTCCCGCCCGCTGTTCCCGCCAGGCACGCACAACGCTCCCAAGGCCAGGAGAAAAGCGCTTCGGGGTGTTGCTCTCTCCGGGCCCTTGCCCCTGAGCCTGGGGTCCAGGCAGTGGGTCCACACTCCCAGACCAAGGCAGAACCACATGCACACGTCTGATCTGCCCCCTGCACCGGCAGAGAGCTCGGGGGAGCCAGAGTCTGTCAGGCAGCTGCTGGGCTGGCCGCCTGTGTGGGAAGGGGCAGAGCCGACCTAGGGGCAAGTTGGGCCTCTTGCTCTCCCTGCTGCCCTGAGGCTGCTGGGCCAAAGAGGTCTTGGGCATCCAGCCCCTTGCTGGTCCCTTCCCTCTGACGAGGCCCTCTGAGCTCCAGCACCTTTCAGTGTGGAGACAGCCCATGCCAGCAACCTCCTCTCCAAGGAGGCCTCAACCGAGGCCTAGGCCCAGGGGAAAGGCACCAGCGGGGATGAGCCAGGGGAGGCGCCCGAGCATGTCTGTACCCAGTCCCCGCAGCCTGCCCCTTGGTGGGGCAGTACCCCCGGAGGCCAGGAAGGTCTGGGTAAGACTGGCCAGGGGCAGGGGCCCTGCTGGGTCCTGCCCCTGGCCTGTGGGGCCTCTGAGCACAACCGGCCCTCTCCCACTGGAAGACCTCCCCGGCTGCCTCCAAAGGCCGGTTTGCAAGCGCTCCCGGCCACTGTTACCAGCAGGCGGGCACAATGCTCCTAAGCCCGGAAGAAAAGCGCTTCAGGGTGGTGCTCTCTCTGGGCCCTTGTCCCTGAGCCTGGGGGCAAGGCAGGGTGTCCACACTCCCAAGCCAAGGCAGAACCACATGCACACGTCTGACCTGCCCCCTGCACCGGCAGAGAGCTCGGGGGAGCCAGAGTCTGTCAGGCAGCTGCTGGGCTGGCCGCCTGTGTGGGAAGTGGCAGAGCCGACCTAGGGGCAAGTTGGGCCTCTTGCTCTCCCTGCTGCCCTGAGGCTGCTGGGCCAAAGAGGTCTTGGGCATCCAGCCCCTTGCTGGTCCCTTCCCTCTGACGAGGCCCTCTGAGCTCCAGCACCTTGCAGTGTGGAGACAGCCCCTGCCAGCAACCTCCTCTCCAAGGAGGCCTCAACCGAGGCCTAGGCCCAGGGGAAAGGCACCAGCGGGGATGAGCCTGGGGAGGCGCCCGGGCATGTCTGGACCCAGTCCCCGCAGCCTGCCCCTTGGTGGGGCAGTACCCCCGGAGGCCAGGAAGGTCTGGGCAAGGCTGGCCAGGGGCAGGGGGCCTGCTGGGTCCTGCCCCTGGCCTGTGGGGCCTCTGAGCACAACCGGCCCTCTCCCACTGGAAGAACTCCCCGGCTGCCTCCAAAGGCCAGTTTGCCAACACTCCCGCCCACTGTTCCCGCCAGGCACGCACAATGCTCCCAAGCCCGGGAGAAAAGCGCTTCGGGGTGGTGCTCTCTCCGGGCCCTTGCCCCTGAGCCTGGGGGCAAGGCTGGGGAACACACTCCCAGGCCAAGGCAGAACCACATGCACACGTCTGTTCCTGACCCCTGCACCGGCAGAGAGCTGGGGGGAGCCAGAGTCTGTCAGGCAGCTGCTGGGCTGGCGGCCTTTGTGGGAAGGGGCAGAGCCGACCTAGGGGCAAGTTGGGCCTCTTGCTCTCCCTGCTGCCCTGAGGCTGCTGGGCCAAAGAGGTCTTGGGCATCCAGCCCCTTGCTTGTCCCTTCCCTCTGACGAGGCCCTCTGAGCTCCAGCACCTTGCAGTGTGGAGACAGCACCTGCCAGCAATCTCCTCTCCAAGGAGGCCTGAACCGAGGCCTAGGCCCAGGGAAAAGGCACCAGCGGGGTTGAGCCAGGGGAGGCGCCCGGGCATGTCTGGACCCTGTCCCCGCAGCCTGCCCCTTGGTGGGGCAGTACCCCCGGAGGCCAGGAAGGTCTGGGCAAGGCTGGCCAGGGGCAGGGGCCCTGCTGGGTCCTGCCCCTGGCCTGTGGGGCCTCTGAGCACAACCGGCCCTTGCCCACTGGAAGACCTCCCCGGCTGCCTCCAAAGGCCGGTTTGCAAGCACTCCCGCCCAATGTTCCCGCCAGGCGCGCACAATGCTCCCAAGACCGGGAGAAAAGCGCTTCGGGGTGGTGGTCTCTCCGGGCCCCTGGCCCTGAGCCTGGGGGCCAGGCAGGGGATCCACAGTCCCAGGCCAAGGCAGAACCACATGCACACGTCTGTTCCTGCCCCCTCCACCGGCAGAGAGCTCGGGGGAGCCAGAGTCTGTCAGGCAGCTGCTGGGCTGGCCGCCTGTGTGGGAAGGGGCAGAGCCGACCTAGGGGCAAGTTGGGCCTCTTGCTCTCCCTGCTGCCCTGAGGCTGCTGGGCCAAAGAGGTCTTGGGCATCCAGCCCCTTGCTGGTCCCTTCCCTCTGACGAGGCCCTCTGAGCTCCAGCACCTTGCAGTGTGGAGACAGACCCTGCCAGCAACCTCTTCTCCAAGGAGGCCTCAACCGAGGCCTAGGCCCAGGGGAAAGGCACCAGCGGGGATGAGCCAGTGGAGGCGCAAGGGCATGTCTGGACCCAGTCCCCGCAGCCTGCCCCTTGGTGGGGCAGTACCCCCGGAGGCCAGGAAGGTCTGGGCAAGGCTGGCCAGGGGCAGGGGCCCTGCTGGGTCCTGCCCCTGGCCTGTGGGGCCTCTGAGCACAACCGGCCCTCTCCCACTGGAAGACCTCCCCGGCTGCCTCCAAAGGCCGGTTTGCCAACACTCCCGCCCGCTGTTCCCGCCAGGCACGCACAATGCTCCCAAGCCCGGGAGAAAAGCGCTTCGGGGTGTTGCCCTCTCCGGGCCCTTGCCCCTGAGCCTGGGGTCCAGGCAGTGGGTCCACACTCCCAGACCAAGGCAGAACCACATGCACACGTCTGTTCCTGACCCCTGCACCGGCAGAGAGCTCGGGGGAGCCAGAGTCTGTCAGGCAGCTGCTGGGTTGGCTGCCTGTGTGGGAAGGGGCAGAGCCGACCTAGGGGCAAGTTGGGCATCTTCCTCTCCCTGCTGCCCTGAGGCTGCTGGGCCAAAGAGGTCTTGGGCATCCAGCCCCTTACTGGTCCCTTCCCTCTGACGAGGCCCTCTGAGCTCCAGCACCTTGCAGTGTGGAGACAGCCCCTGCCAGCAACCTCCTCTCCAAGGAGGCCTCAACCGAGGCCTAGGCCCAGGGGAAAGGCACCAGCGGGGATGAGCCAGTGGAGGCGCAAGGGCATGTCTGGACCCAGTCCCCGCAGCCTGCCCCTTGGTGGGGCAGTACCCCCGGAGGCCAGGAAGGTCTGGGCAATGCTGCGAGGGGCAGGGGCCCTGCTGGGTCGTGCCCCTGGCCTGTGGGGCGTCTGAGCACAACCGGCACTCTCCCGCTGGAAGACCTCCCCGTCTGCCTCCAAAGGCCGGTTTGCAAGCACTCCCGCCCGCTGTTCCTGCCAGGCAGGCACAATGCTCCCAAGCCCGGGAGAAAAGCGCTTCGGGGTGGTGCTCTCCTCGGGCCCTTGCCCCTGAGCCTGGGGGCCAGGGAGTTGGAACACACTCCCAGGCCAAGGCAGAACGACATGCACACGTCTGTTCCTGCCCCCTACACCGGCAGAGAGCTCGGGGGAGCCAGAGACTGCCAGGCTGCTACTGGGCTGGCTGCCTGTGTGGGACGGGGCAGAGCCGACCTAGGGGCAAGTTGGGCCTCTTGCTCTCCCTGCTGCCCTGAGGCTGCTGGGTCAAAGAGGTCTTAGGCATCCAGCCCTTTGCTGGTCCCTTCCCTGTGACGAGGCCCTCTGAGCTCCAGCACCTTGCAGTGTGGAGACAGCCCCTGCCAGCAACCTCCTCTCCATAGAGGCCTCAACCGAGGCCTACGCCCAGGGGAAAAGCACCAGCGGGGATGATCCTGGGGAGGCGCACGGACATGTCTGGACCCAGTCCCCGCAGCCTGCCCCTTGGTGGGGCAGTACCCCCGGAGGCCAGGAAGGTCTGGGCAAGGCTGGCCAGGGGCAGGGTCCCTGCTGGGTCCTGCCCCTGTCCTGTGAGGCCTCTGAACACAACCGGCCCTCTCCCACTGGAAGACCTCCCCAGCTGCCTCCAAAGTCCTGTTTGCAAACACTCCCGCCCGCTGTTCACGCCAGGCTCGCACAATGCTCCCAAGCCCGGGAGAAAAGCGCTTCGGGGTGGTGCTCTCTCCGGGCCCTTGCCCCTGAGCCTGGGGGCCAGGCAGTGGGTCCACACTCCCAGACCAAGGCAGAACCACATGCACACGTCTGTTCCTGACCCCTGCACCGGCAGAGAGCTCGGGGGAGCCAGAGTCTGTCAGGCAGCTGCTGGGCTGGCCGCCTGTGTGGGAAGGGGCAGAGCCGACCTAGGGGCAAGTTGGGCCTCTTCCTCTCCCTGCTGCCCTGAGGCTGCTGGGCCAAAGAGGTCTTGGGCATCCAGCCCCTTGCTGGTCCCTTCCCTCTGACGAGGCCCTCTGAGCTCCAGCACCTTGCAGTGTGGAGACAGCCCCTGCCAGCAACCTCCTCTCCAATGAGGCCTCAACCGAGGCCTAGGCCCAGGGGAAAGGCACCAGCGGGGATGAGCCTGGGGAGGCGCCCGGGCATGTCTGGACCCAGTCCCCGCAGCCTGCCCCTTGGTGGGGCAGTACCCCTGGAGGCCAGGAAGGTCTGGGCAAGGCTGACCAGGGGCAGGGGACCTGCTGGGTCCTGCCCCTGGCCTGTGGGGCCTCTGAGCACAACCGGGCCTCTCCCACTGGAAGACCTCCCCGGCTGCCTCCAAAGGCCGTTTTGCACGCACTCCCGCCCACTCTTCCCACCAAGCGCGCACAGTGCTCCCAAGCCCGGGAGAAAAGCGCTTCGGGGTGGTGCTCTCTCCGGGCCCTTGCCCCTGAGACTGGGGTCCAGGCAGGGGGTCCACACTCCCAGGCCAAGGCAGAACCACATGCACACGTCTGTTCCTGACCCCTGCACCGGCAGAGAGCTCGGGGGAGCCAGAGTCTGTCAGGTAGCTGCTGGGCTGGCCGCCTTTGTGGGAAGGGGCAGAGCCGACCTAGGGGCAAGTAGGGCCTCTTGCTCTTCCTGCTGCCCTGAGGCTGCTGGGCCAAAGAGGTCTTGGGCATCCAGCCCTTTGCTTGTCCCTTCCCTCTGACGAGGCCCTCTGAGCTCCAGCACCTTGCAGTGTGGAGACAGCCCCTGCCAGCAACCTCCTCTCCAAGGAGGCCTCAACCGAGACCTAGGACCAGGGGAAAGGCACCAGCGGGGATGAGCCTGGGGAGGCGCCCAGGCATGTCTGGACACAGTCCCCGCAGCCTGCCCCTTGGTGGGGCAGTACCCACGGAGGCCAGGAAGGTCTGGGAAAGGCTGGCCAGGGGCAGGGGACCTGCTGGGTCCTGCCCCTGGCCTGTGGGGCCTCTGAGCACAACCGGCCCTCTCCCACTGGAAGACCTCCCCGGCTGCCTCCAAAGTCCTGTTTGCCAACACTCCCACCCGCTGTTCACGCCAGACTTGCACAATGCTCCCAAGCCCGGGAGAAAAGCGCTTCGGGGTGGTGCTCTCTCCGGGCCCTTGCCCCTGAGCCTGGGGGCAAGGCATGGGGAACACACTCCCAGGCCAAGGCAGAACCACATGCCCACGTCTGTTCCTGTCCCCTGCACCGGCAGAGAGCTTGGGGTAGCCAGAGTCTGTCAGGCAGCTGCTGGGTTGGCCACCTGTGTGGGAAGGGGCAGAGCCGCCCTAGGGGCAAGTTGGGCCTCTTGCTCTCCCTGCTGCCCTGAGGCTGCTGGGCCAAAGAGGTCTTGGGCATCAAGCCCCTTCCTGGTCCCTTCCCTCTGACGAGGCCCTCTGAGCTCCAGCACCTTGCAGTGTGGAGACAGCCCCTGCCAGCAACCTCCTCTCCAAGGAGGCCTCAACCGAGGCCTAGGCCCAGGGGAAAGGCACCAGCGGGGATGAGCCTGGGGAGGCGCCCGAGCATGTCTGGACCCAGTCCCCGCAGCCTGCCCCTTGGTGGGGCAGTACCCCCGGAGGCCAGGAAGGTCTGGGAAAGGCTGGCCAGGGGCAGGGGACCTGCTGGGTCCTGCCCCTGGCCTGTGGGGCCTCTGAGCACAACCGGCCCTCTCCCACTGGAAGACCTCCCCGGCTGCCTCCAAAGGCCGGTTTGCAAGCGCTCCCGGCCACTGTTACCAGCAGGCGGGCACAATGCTCCTAAGCCCGGAAGAAAAGCGCTTCGGGGTGGTGGTCTCTCCGGGCCCTTGCCCCTGAGCCTGGGGGCCAGGCAGTGGATCCACAGTCCCAGGCCAAGGCACAACAACATGCACACGTCTGTTCCTGACCCCTGCACCGGCAGAGAGCTCCGGGGAGCCAGAGTCTGTCAGGCAGCTGCTGGGCTGGCTGCCTTTGTGGGAAGGGGCAGAGCCGACCTAGGGGCAAATAGGGCCTCTTGCTCTCCCTGCTGCCCTGAGGCTGCTGGGCCAAAGAGGTCTTGGGCATCCAGCCCTTTGCTTGTCCCTTCCCTCTGACGAGGCCCTCTGAGCTCCAGCACCTTGCAGTGTGGAGACAGCCCCTGCCAGCAACCTCCTCTCCAAGGAGGCCTCAACCGAGACCTAGGACCAGGGGAAAGGCACCAGCGGGGATGAGCCTGGGGAGGCGCCCAGGCATGTCTGGACCCAGTCCCCGCAGCCTGCCCCTTGGTGGGGCAGTACCCACGGAGGCCAGGAAGGTCTGGGAAAGCCTGGCCAGGGGCAGGGGACCTGCTGGGTCCTGCCCCTGGCCTGTGGGGCCTCTGAGCACAACCGGCCCTCTCCCACTGGAAGACCTCCCCGGCTGCCTCCAAAGTCCTGTTTGCCAACACTCCCACCCGCTGTTCACGCCAGACTTGCACAATGCTCCCAAGCCCGGGAGTAAAGCGCTTCGGGGTGGTGCTCTCTCCGGGCCCTTGCCCCTGAGCCTGGGGGCAAGGCATGGGGAACACACTCCCAGGCCAAGGCAGAACCACATGCCCACGTCTGTTCCTGTCCCCTGCACCGGCAGAGAGCTTGGGGTAGCCAGAGTCTGTCAGGCAGCTGCTGGGTTGGCCGCCTGTGTGGGAAGGGGCAGAGCCGCCCTAGGGGCAAGTTGGGCCTCTTGCTCTCCCTGCTGCCCTGAGGCTGCTGGGCCAAAGACGTCTTGGGCATCCAGCCCCTTACTGGTCCCTTCCCTCTGACGAGGCCCTCTGAGCTCCAGCACCTTGCAGTGTGGAGACAGCCCCTGCCAGCAACCTCCTCTCCAAGGAGGCCTCAACCGAGGCCTAGGCCCAGGGGAAAGGCACCAGCGGGGATGAGCCTGGGGAGGCGACCGAGCATGTCTGGACCCAGTCCCCGCAGCCTGCCCCTTGGTGGGGCAGTACCCCCGGAGGCCAGGAAGGTCTGGGAAAGGCTGGCCAGGGGCAGGGGCCCTGCTGGGTCCTGCCCCTGGCCTGTGGGGCCTCTGAGCACAACCGGCCCTCTCCCACTGGAAGAACTCCCCGGCTGCCTCCAAAGGCCAGTTTGCCAACACTCCCGCCCGCTGTTCCCGCCAGGCACGCACAATGCTCCCAAGCCCGGGAGAAAAGCGCTTCGGGGTGGTGCTCTCCTCGGGCCCTTGCCCCTGAGCCTGGGGGCCAGGCAGTTGGTCCACACTCCCAGACCAAGGCAGAACCACATGCACACGTCTGTTCCTGACCCCTGCACCGGCAGATAGCTCGGGGGAGCCAGAGTCTGTCAGGCAGCTGCTGGGCTGGCCGCCTGTGTGGGAAGGGGCAGAGCCGACCTAGGGGCAAGTTGGGCCTCTTCCTCTCCCTGCTGCCCTGAGGCTGCTGGGCCAAAGAGGTCTTGGGCATCCAGCCCCTTGCTGGTCCCTTCCCTCTGACGAGGCCCTCTGAGCTTCAGCACCTTGCAGTGTGGAGACAGCCCCTGCCAGCAACATCCTCTCCAAGGAGGCCTCAACTGAGGCCTAGGCCCAGGGGAAAGGCACCAGCGGGGATGAGCCTGGGGAGGCGCCCGGGCATGTCTGGACCCAGTCCCCGCAGCCTGCCCCTTGGTGGGGCAGTACCCCCGGAGGCCAGGAAGATCTCGGCAAGGCTGGCCAGGGGCAGGGGCCCTGCTGGGTCCTCCCCATGGCCTGTGGGGCCTCTGAGCACAACCGGCCCTCTCCCACTGGAAGACCTCCCCGGCTGCCTCCAAAGGCCAGTTTGCCAACACTCCTGCCCGCTCTTCCCGCCAGGCTCGCACAATGCTCCCAAGCCCGGGAGAAAAGCGCTTCGGGGTGGTGGTCTCTCCGGGCCCTTGCCCCTGAGCCTGGGGGCCAGGCAGGGGATCCACAGTCCCAGGCCAAGGCACAACAACATGCACATGTCTGTTCCTGCCCCCTCCACCGGCAGAGAGCTGGGGGGAGCCAGAGTCTGTCAGGCAGCTGCTGGGCTGGCCGCCTGTGTGGGAAGGGGCAGAGCCGACCTAGGGGCAAGTTGGGCCTCTTGCTCTCCCTGCTGCCCTGAGGCTGCTGGGCCAAAGAGGTCTTGGGCATCCAGCCCCTTGCTGGTCCCTTCCCTCTGACGAGGCCCTCTGAGCTCCAGCACCTTGCAGTGTGGAGCCAGCCCCTGCCAGCAACCTCCTCTCCAAGGAGGCATCAACCGAGGCCTATGCCCAGGGGAAAGGCACCAGCGGGGATGAGCCTGGGGAGGCGCCCAGGCATGTCTGGACCCAGTCCCCGCAGCCTGCCCCTTGGTGGGGCAGTACCCCCGGAGGCCAGGAAGGTCTGGGCAAGGCTGGCCAGGGGCAGGGGCCCTGCTGGGTCCTGCCCCTGGCCTGTGGGGCCTCTGAGCACAACCGGCCCTCTCCCACTGGAAGAACTCCCCGGCTGACTCCAAAGGCCAGTTTGCCAACACTCCCGCCCGCTGTTCCCGCCAGGCACGCACAATGCTCCCAAGCCCGGGAGAAAAGCGCTTCGGGGTGGTGCTCTCCTCGGGCCCTTGCCCCTGAGCCTGGGGGCCAGGCAGTTGGTCCACACTCCCAGACCAAGGCAGAACCACATGCACACGTCTGTTCCTGACCCCTGCACCGGCAGAGAGCTCGGGGGAGCCAGAGTCTGTCAGGCAACTGCTGGGCTGGCCGCCTGTGTGGGAAGGGGCAGAGCCGACCTAGGGGCAAGTTGGGCCTCTTGCTCTCCCTGCTGCCCTGAGGCTGCTGGGCCAAAGAGGTCTTGGGCATCCAGCCCCTTGCTGGTCCCTTCCCTCTGACGAGGCCCTCTGAGCTCTAGCACCTTGCAGTGTGGAGACAGCCCCTGCCAGCAACATCCTTTCCAAGGAGGCCTCAACCGAGGCCTAGGCCCAGGGGAAAGGCACCAGCGGGGATGAGCCTGGGGAGGCGCCCGGGCATGTCTGGACCCAGTCCCCGCAGCCTGCCCCTTGGTGGGGCAGTACCCCCGGAGGCCAGGAAGATCTGGGCAAGGCTGGCCAGGGGCAGGGGCCCTGCTGGGTCCTCCCCATGGCCTGTGGGGCCTCTGAGCACAACCGGCCCTCTCCCACTGGAAGACCTCCCCGGCTGCCTCCAAAGGCCAGTTTGCCAACACTCCTGCCCGCTCTTCCCGCCAGGCACGCACAATGCTCCCAAGCCCGGGAGAAAAGCGCTTCGGGGTGGTGCTCTCTCCGGGCCCTTGCCCCTGAGCCTGTGGGCAAGGCAGGGGGAACACACTCCCAGACCAAGGCAGAAACACATGCACACGTCTGGTCCTGTCCCCTGCACCGGCAGAGAGCTCGGGGGAGCCAGAGTCTCTCAGGCAGGTGCTGGGCTGGCCGCCTGTGTGGGAAGGGGCAGAGCCGACCTAGGGGCAAGTTGGGCCTCTTGCTCTCCCTGCTGCCCTGAGGCTGCTGGGCCAAAGACGTCTTGGGCATCCAGCCCCTTACTGGTCCCTTCCCTCTGACGAGGCCCTCTGAGCTCCAGCACCTTGCAGTGTGGAGACAGCCCCTGCCAGCAATCTCCTCTCCAAGGAGGCCTCAACCGAGGCCTAGGCCCAGGGGAAAGGCACCAGCGGGGTTGAGCCAGGGGAGGCGCCCGGGCATGTCTGGACCCTGTCCCCGCAGCCTGCCCCTTGGTGGGGCAGTACCCCCGGAGGCCAGGAAGGTCTGGGCAAGGCTGGCCAGGGGCAGGGGCCCTGCTGGGTCCTGCCCCTGGCCTGTGGGGCCTCTGAGCACAACCGGCCCTCTCCCACTGGAAGACCTCCCCGGCTGCCTCCAAAGGCCGGTTTGGAAGCACTCCCGCCCACTGTTCCCGCCAGGCGCGCACAATGCTCCCAAGCCCGGGAGAAAAGCGCTTCGGGGTGGTGGTCTCTCCGGGCCCTTGCCCCTGAGCCTGGGGGCCAGGCAGGGGATCCACAGTCCCAGGCCAAGGCACAACAACATGCACACGTCTGTTCCTGCCCCCTCCACCGGCAGAGAGCTGGGGGGAGCCAGAGTCTGTCAGGCAGCTGCTGGGCTGGCCGCCTGTGTGGGAAGGGGCAGAGCCGACCTAGGGGCAAGTTGGGCCTCTTGCTCTCCCTGCTGCCCTGAGGCTGCTGGGCCAAAGACGTCTTGGGCATCCAGCCCCATGCTGGTCCCTTCCCTCTGACGAGGCCCTCTGAGCTCCAGCACCTTGCAGTGTGGAGACAGCCCCTGCCAGCAACCTACTCTCCAAGGAGGCCTCAACCGAGGCCTAGGCACAGGGGAAAGGCACCAGCGGGGATGAGCCTGGGGAGGCGCCCGGGCATGTCTGGACCCAGTCCCCGCAGCCTGCCCCTTGGTGGGGCAGTACCCCCGGAGGCCAGGAAGGTCTGGGCAAGGCTGGCCAGGGGCAGGGGCCCTGCTGGGTCCTGCCCCTGGCCTGTGGGGCCTCTGAGCACAACCGGCCCTCTCCCACTTGAAGACCTCCCCGGCTGCCTCCAAAGTCCTGTTTGCAAGCACTCCCGCCCGCTGTTCCGCCAGGCACGCACAACGCTCCCAAGGCCAGGAGAAAAGCGCTTCGGGGTGTTGCTCTCTCCGGGCCCTTGCCCCTGAGCCTGGGGTCCAGGCAGTGGGTCCACACTCCCAGACCAAGGCAGAACTACATGCACACGTCTGTTCCTGACCCCTGCACCGGCAGAGAGCTCGGGGGAGCCAGAGTCTGTCAGGCAGCTGCTGGGTTGGCTGCCTATGTGGGAAGGGGCACAGCCGACCTAGGGGCAAGTTGGGCCTCTTGCTCTCCCTGCTGCCCTGAGGCTGCTGGGCCAAAGAGGTCTTGGGCATCCAGCCCCTTGCTGGTCCCTTCCCGCTGACGAGGCCCTCTGAGCTCCAGCACCTTGCAGTGTGGAGACAGCCCCTGCCAGCAACCTCCTCTCCAAGGAGGCATCAACCGAGGCCTATGCCCAGGGGAAAGGCACCAGCGGGGATGAGCCTGGGGAGGCGCCCAGGCATGTCTGGACCCAGTCCCCGCAGCCTGCCCCTTGGTGGGGCAGTACCCCCGGAGGCCAGGAATGTCTGGGCAAGGCTGGCCAGGGGCAGGGGACCTGCTGGGTCCTGCCCCTGGCCTGTGAGGCCTCTGAGCACAACCGGCCCTCTCCCTCTGGAAGACTTCCACGGCTGCCTCCAAAGTCCTGTTTGCAAACACTCCCGCCCGCTGTTCACGCCAGGCTCGCACAATGCTCCCAAGCCCGTGAGGAAAGCGCTTCGGGGTGGTGCTCTCTCCGGGCCCTTGCCCCTGAGCCTGGGGGCAAGGCAGGGGGAACACACTCCCAGGCCAAGGCAGAACCACATGCCCACGTCTGTTCCTGTCCCCTTCACCGGCAGAGAGCTTGGGGGAGCCAGAGTCTGTCAGGCAGCTGCTGGGTTGGCCGCCTGTGTGGGAAGGGGCAGAGCCGCCCTAGGGGCAAGTTGGGCCTCTTGCTCTCCCTGCTGCCCTGAGGCTGCTGGGCCAAAGACGTCTTGGGCATCCAGCCCCTTACTGGTCCCTTCCCTCTGACGAGGCCCTCTGAGCTCCAGCACCTTGCAGTGTGGAGACAGCCCCTGCCAGCAACCTCCTCTCCAAGGAGGCCTCAACCGAGGCCTAGGCCCAGGGGAAAGGCACCAGCGGGGATGAGCCTCGGGAGGCGCCCGGGCATGTCTGGACCCAGGCCCCGCAGCCTGCCCCTTGGTGGGGCAGTACCCCCGGAGGCCAGGAAGGTCTGGGCAAGGCTGGCCATGGGCAGGGGCCCTGCTGCGTCCTGCCCCTGGCCTGTGGGGCCTCTGAGCACAACCGGCCCTCTCCCACTGGAAGACCTCCCCGGCTGCCTCCAAAGGCCGGTTTGCAAGCGCTCCCGCCCACTGTTCCCAGCAGGCGTGCACAATGCTCCCAAGCCCGGGAGAAAAGCGCTTCAGGGTGGTGCTCTCTCCGGGCCCTTGCCCCTGAGCCTGGGGGCAAGGCAGGGTGTCCACACTCCCAGGACAAGGCAGAACCACATGCACACGTCTGATCTGCCCCCTGCACCGGCAGAGAGCTCGGGGGAGCCAGAGTCTGTCAGGCAGCTGCTGGGCTGGCCGCCTGTGTGGGAAGGGGCAGAGCCAACCTAGGGGCAAGTTGGGCCTCTTGCTCTCCCTGCTGCCCTGAGGCTGCTGGGCCAAAGAGGTCTTGGGCATCCAGCCCCTTGCTGGTCCCTTCCCTCTGACGAGGCCCTCTGAGCTCCAGCACCTTGCAGTGTGGAGACAGCCCCTGCCAGCAACCTCCTCTCCAAGGAGGCCTCAACCGAGGCCTAGGCCCAGGGGAAAGGCACCAGCGGGGATGAGCCTGGGGAGGCGCCCGGGCATGTCTGGACCCAGTCCCCGCAGCCTGCCCCTTGGTGGGGCAGTACCCCCGGAGGCCAGGAAGGTCTCGGCAAGGCTGCCAGGGGCAGGGACACTGCTGGGTCCTGCCCCTGGCCTGTGGGGCGTCTGAGCACAACCGGCACTCTCCCGCTGGAAGACCTCCCCGTCTGCCTCGAAAGGCCGGTTTGCAAGCACTCCCGCCCGCTGTTCCCGCCAGGCACGCACAACGCTCCCAGGGCCAGGAGAAAAGCGCTTCGGGGTGTTGCTCTCTCCGGGCCCTTGCCCCTGAGCCTGGGGTCCAGGCAGTGGGTCCACACTCCCAGACCAAGGCAGAACCACATGCACACGTCTGTTCCTGACCCCTGCACCGGCAGAGAGCTCGGGGGAGCCAGAGTCTGTCAGGCAGCTGCTGGGTTGGCTGCCTGTGTGGGAAGGGGCAGAGCCGACCTAGGGGCAAGTTGGGCCTCTTGCTCTCCCTGCTGCCCTGAGGCTGCTGGGTCAAAGAGGTCTTGGGCATCCAGCCCTTTGCTGGTCCCTTCCCTCTGACGAGGCCCTCTGAGCTCCAGCACCTTGCAGTGTGGAGACAGCCCCTGCCAGCAACCTCCTCTCCAAGGAGGCCTCAACCGAGGCCTAGGCCCAGGGGAAAGGCACCAGCGGGGTTGAGCCTGGGGAGGCGCCCGGGGATGTCTGGACCCAGTCCCCGCAGCCTGCCCCTTGGTGGGGCAGTACCCCCGGAGGCCAGGAAGGTCTGGGCAAGGCTGGCCAGGGGCAGGGGCCCTGCTGGGTCCTGCCCCTGGCCTGTGGGGCCTCTGAGCACAACCGGCCCTCTCCCACTGGAAGACCTCCCCGGCTGCCTCCAAAGTCCTGTTTGCAAACACTCCCGCCCGCTGTTCACGCCAGGCTCGCACAATGCTCCCAAGCCCGGGAGAAAAGCGCATTGGGGTGGTTCTCTCTCCGGGCCCTTGCCCCTGAGCCTGGGGGCAAGGCACGGGGAACACACTCCCTGGCCAAGGCAGAACCACATGCCCAAGTCTGTTCCTGTCCCCTGCACCGGCAGAGAGCTTGGGGGAGCCAGAGTCTGGCAGGCAGCTGCTGGGTTGGCTGCCTGTGTGGGAAGGGGCAGAGCCGACCTAGGGGCAAGTTGGGCCTCTTGCTCTCCCTGCTGCCCTGAGGCTGCTGGGCCAAAGACGTCTTGGGCATCCAACCCCTTACTGGTCCCTTCCCTCTGACGAGGCCCTCTGAGCTCCAGCACCTTGCAGTGTGGAGACAGCCCCTGCCAGCAACCTCCTCTCCAAGGAGGCCTCAACCGAGGCCTAGGCCCAGGGGAAAGGCACCAGCGGGTATGAGCCAGGGGAGGCACCCGAGCATGTCTGGACCCAGTCCCCGCAGCCTGCCCCTTGGTGGGGCAGTACCCCCGGAGGCCAGGAAGGTCTGGGCAAGGCTGGCCAGGGGCAGGGGCCCTGCTGCGTCCTGCCCCTGGCCTGTGGGGCCTCTGAGCACAACCGGCCCTCTCCCACTGGAAGACCTCCCCGGCTGCCTCCAAAGGCTGGTTTGCAAGCACTCAATCCCGCTGTTCACGCCAGCTGCGGACAATGCTCCCAAGCCCGGGAGAAAAGCATTTTGGGGTGGTGCTCACTCCGGGCTTTGGAAGACCTCCCCGGCTGCCTCCAAGGCCGGTTTGCAAGCACTTCTGCCTGCTGTTCCCGCCACCCGCGCACAATGCTCCCAAGCCCGGGAGAAAAGCGTTTCGGGGTGGTGTTCTCTCTGGACCCAAGAAAGACCTCCTGGGCTGCCCCCAAATGCCGTTTTGCAAGCACTCCCACTCACTGTTCCCGCCATCCGTGCAAATGCTCCAAGCCCAGGAGAAAAGCCCTTCAGGGTGGTGCTCTCTCCCGGCCCTTGGAAGACCTCCCCGGCTGCCTCCAAAGGCTGGATTTCAAGTACTCCCTCCCGCTGTCCCGCCAGCCGCACACAATGCTCCCAATCACGGGAGAAAAGCGCTTCGGGGTGGTGCTCTCTACGGGCCCTTGGAAGACCTCCCCGTTTGTCTCCAAAGGCCGGTTTGCAAGCACTCATGCCCGCTGTTCCCGCCAGCCGCGCACAATGCTCCCAAGCCTAGGAGAAAAACGCTTCGGGGTGGTGCTCTCTCCCGGCCCTTGGAAGACCTCCCCGGCTGCCTCCAAAGGCCGGTTTGCAAGCACTCAATCCCGCTGTTCCCGCCAGCCGCGCACAATGCTCCCAAGCCCGGGAGAAAAGCGCTTCGGGGTGGTGCTCTCTCCCGGCCCTTGGAAGACCTCCCCGGCTGCCTCCAAAGGCTGGTTTTCAAGAACTCCCTCCCGCTGACCCGCCAGCCGCACACAATGCTCCCAAGCCCGGGAGAAAAGCATTTTGAGGTGGTCTCTCTCCGGGCCCTTGGAAGACTCCCCGGCTGCCTCTAAAGGCCGGTTTGCAAGCACTCATGTCCTCTGTTCCCGACAGCCGCGAACAATGCTCCCAATTCCGTGAGAAAAGTGCTTCGGGATGGTGCTCTCTCCGGGCCCTTGGAAGACCTCCCAAGCTGCCTCCAAAGGCCGGTTTGCAAGCACTCCCGCCCGCTGTTCCCGCCAGCCTCGCACAATGCTCCCAAGCCCGGGAGAAAAGCTCTTCAGGGTGGTGTTCTCTCCGTGCCAATGGAGGACCTCCCTGGCTGCCCCCAAAGGCCGGTTTGCAAGCACTCCCACTCGCTGTTCCCGCCAGCCACGCACAATCCTCCAAAACCCCGGAGAAAAGCGCTTCGGGGTGGTGTTCTCTCCGTGCCCATGGAAGACCTCCCGGGGTGCCCCCAAAGGCCGGTTTGGAAGCACTCCCACTCGCTGTTCCCGCCATCCGCGCACAATGCTCCCAAGCCCGGGAGAAAAGCATTTTGGGGTGGTGCTCACACCGGGCCCTGGAAGACCTCCCCGGCTGCCTCCAAAGGACGGTTTTCAAGCACTCCTGCCTGCTGTTCCCGCCACCCGCGCAAAATGCTCCCAAGCCCGGGAGAAAAGCGCTTCGGGGTGGTGCTCTCTACAGGCCCTTGGAAGACCTCCCCGGCTGCCTCCAAAGGCCGGTTTGCAAGGACTCCTTCCTGCTGTTCCCGCCAGCCACGCACAATGCTCCCAAGCCCGGGAGAAAAGCATTTTGGGGTGGTGCTCACACCGGGCCCTGGAAGTCCTCCCCGGCTGCCTCCAAAGGACGGTTTTCAAGCACTCCTGCCTGCTGTTCCCGCCACCCGCGCAGAATGCTCCCAAGCGCGGGAGAAAAGCGCTTCGGGGTGGTGCTCTCTACAGGCCCTTGGAAGACCTCCCCGGCTGCCTCCAAAGGCCGGTTTGCAAGGACTCCTTCCTGCTGTTCCCGCCAGCCACGCACAATGCTCCCAAGCCCGGGAGAAAAGCATTTTGGGGTGGTGTTCACTCCGGGCCCTTGGAAGACCTCCCCGGCTGCCTCCAATGGCCAGTTTGCAAGCACTCATGTCCGCTGTTCCCACCAGCCGCGCACAATGCTCCCAAGCCCGGGAGAAAAGGACTTCGGAGTGGTGCTCTCTCCGGGCCCTTGCCCCTGAGCCTGGGGGCAAGGCAGGGGGAACACACTCCCAGGCCAAGGCAGAACCACATGCCCACGTCTGTTCCTGTCCCCTGCACCGGCAGAGAGCTTGGGGGAGCCAGAGTCTGTCAGGCAGGTGCTGGGTTGGCCGCCTCTGTGGGAAGGGGCAGAGCCGACCTAGGGGCAAGTTGGGCCTCTTGCTCTCCCTGCTGCCCTGAGGCTGCTGGGCCAAAGACGTCTTGGGCATCCAGCCCCTCGCTGGTCCCTTCACTCTGACGAGGCCCTCTGAGCTCCAGTACCTTGCAGTGTGGAGACAGCCCCTGCCAGCAACCTCCTCTCCAAGGAGGCCTCAACCGAGGCCTAGGCCCAGGGGAAAGGCACCAGAGGGGATGAGCCAGGGGAGGCGCCCGAGCATGTCTGGACCCTGTTCCCGCAGCCTGCCCCTTGGTGGGGCAGTACCCCCGGAGGCCAGGAAGGGCTGGGCAAGGCTGGCCAGGGGCAGGGGCCCTGCTGGGTCCTGCCCCTGGCCTGTGGGGCCTCTGAGCACAACCGGCCCTCTCCCACTGATAGACCTCCCCGGCTGCCTCCAAAGGCTGGTTTGCAAGCACTCAATCCCGCTGTTCACGCCAGCTGCGGACAATGCTCCCAAGCCCGGGAGAAAAGCATTTTGGGGTGGTGCTCACTCCGGGCTTTGGAAGACCTCCCCGGCTGCCTCCAAGGCCGGTTTGCAAGCACTTCTGCCTGCTGTTCCCGCCACCCGCGCACAATGCTCCCAAGCCCGGGAGAAAAGCGTTTCGGGGTGGTGTTCTCTCTGGACCCAAGAAAGACCTCCTGGGCTGCCCCCAAATGCCGTTTTGCAAGCACTCCCACTCACTGTTCCCGCCATCCGTGCAAATGCTCCAAGCCCAGGAGAAAAGCCCTTCAGGGTGGTGCTCTCTCCCGGCCCTTGGAAGACCTCCCCGGCTGCCTCCAAAGGCTGGATTTCAAGTACTCCCTCCCGCTGTCCCGCCAGCCGCACACAATGCTCCCAATCACGGGAGAAAAGCGCTTCGGGGTGGTGCTCTCTACGGGCCCTTGGAAGACCTCCCCGTTTGTCTCCAAAGGCCGGTTTGCAAGCACTCATGCCCGCTGTTCCCGCCAGCCGCGCACAATGCTCCCAAGCCTAGGAGAAAAACGCTTCGGGGTGGTGCTCTCTCCCGGCCCTTGGAAGACCTCCCCGGCTGCCTCCAAAGGCCGGTTTGCAAGCACTCAATCCCGCTGTTCCCGCCAGCCGCGCACAATGCTCCCAAGCCCGGGAGAAAAGCGCTTCGGGGTGGTGCTCTCTCCCGGCCCTTGGAAGACCTCCCCGGCTGCCTCCAAAGGCTGGTTTTCAAGAACTCCCTCCCGCTGACCCGCCAGCCGCACACAATGCTCCCAAGCCCGGGAGAAAAGCATTTTGAGGTGGTCTCTCTCCGGGCCCTTGGAAGACTCCCCGGCTGCCTCTAAAGGCCGGTTTGCAAGCACTCATGTCCTCTGTTCCCGACAGCCGCGAACAATGCTCCCAATTCCGTGAGAAAAGTGCTTCGGGATGGTGCTCTCTCCGGGCCCTTGGAAGACCTCCCAAGCTGCCTCCAAAGGCCGGTTTGCAAGCACTCCCGCCCGCTGTTCCCGCCAGCCTCGCACAATGCTCCCAAGCCCGGGAGAAAAGCTCTTCAGGGTGGTGTTCTCTCCGTGCCAATGGAGGACCTCCCTGGCTGCCCCCAAAGGCCGGTTTGCAAGCACTCCCACTCGCTGTTCCCGCCAGCCACGCACAATCCTCCAAAACCCCGGAGAAAAGCGCTTCGGGGTGGTGTTCTCTCCGTGCCCATGGAAGACCTCCCGGGGTGCCCCCAAAGGCCGGTTTGGAAGCACTCCCACTCGCTGTTCCCGCCATCCGCGCACAATGCTCCCAAGCCCGGGAGAAAAGCATTTTGGGGTGGTGCTCACACCGGGCCCTGGAAGACCTCCCCGGCTGCCTCCAAAGGACGGTTTTCAAGCACTCCTGCCTGCTGTTCCCGCCACCCGCGCAAAATGCTCCCAAGCCCGGGAGAAAAGCGCTTCGGGGTGGTGCTCTCTACAGGCCCTTGGAAGACCTCCCCGGCTGCCTCCAAAGGCCGGTTTGCAAGGACTCCTTCCTGCTGTTCCCGCCAGCCACGCACAATGCTCCCAAGCCCGGGAGAAAAGCATTTTGGGGTGGTGCTCACACCGGGCCCTGGAAGTCCTCCCCGGCTGCCTCCAAAGGACGGTTTTCAAGCACTCCTGCCTGCTGTTCCCGCCACCCGCGCAGAATGCTCCCAAGCGCGGGAGAAAAGCGCTTCGGGGTGGTGCTCTCTACAGGCCCTTGGAAGACCTCCCCGGCTGCCTCCAAAGGCCGGTTTGCAAGGACTCCTTCCTGCTGTTCCCGCCAGCCACGCACAATGCTCCCAAGCCCGGGAGAAAAGCATTTTGGGGTGGTGTTCACTCCGGGCCCTTGGAAGACCTCCCCGGCTGCCTCCAATGGCCAGTTTGCAAGCACTCATGTCCGCTGTTCCCACCAGCCGCGCACAATGCTCCCAAGCCCGGGAGAAAAGCTTTTTGGGGTGGTGCTCACTCCGGGCCCTGGAAGACCTCCCCGGCTGCCTCCAAAGGCCAGTTTTCAAGCACTCCTGCCTGCTGTTCCCGCCACCTGCGCACAATGCTCCCAAGCCCGGGAGAAAAGCGCTTCGGGGTGGTACTCTCTACAGGCCCTTGGAAGACCTCCCCGGCTGCCTCCAAAGGCCGGTTTGCAAGGACTCCTTCCTGCTGTTCCCGCCAGCCACGCACAATGCTCCCAAGCCCGGGAGAGAAGCATTTTGGGGTGGTGCTCTCTACAGGCCCTTGGAAGACCTCCCCGGCTGCCTCCAGTGGCCAGTTTGCAAGCACTCATGCCCGCTGTTCCCACCAGCCGCGCACAATGCTCCCAAGCCCGGGAGAAAAGCTTTTTGGGGTGGTGCTCACACCGGGCCCTGGAAGACCTCCCCGGCTGCCTGCAAAGGCCGGTTTTCAAGCACTCCTGCCTGCTGTTCCTGCCACCCGCGCACAATACTCCCAAGCCCGGGAGAAAAGCGCTTCGGGGTGGTGCTCTCTACAGGCCCTTGGAAGACCTCCCCCGCTGCCTCCAAAGGCCGGTTTGCAAGGACTCCTTCCTGCTGTTCCCGCCAGCCACGCACAATGCTCCCAAGCCCGGGAGAAAAGTGCTTCGGGGTGGTGATCTCTCCGGGCCCTTGGAAGTCGTCCCCGGCTGCCTCCAAAGGCCGGTTTGCAAGCACTCATGCCCGTTGTTCCCACCAGCCGCGCACAATGCTCCCAAGCCCGGGAGAAAAGCATTTTGGGGTGGTGCTCACTCCGGGCCCTTGGAAGACCTCCCCGGCTCCCTCCAAAGGCTAGTTTGCAAGCAGTCCTGCCTGCTGTTCCCGCCAGCCGCGCACAATGCTCCCAAGCCCGGGAGAAAAGCGCTTCGGGGTGGTGCTCTCTCCGGGCCCTTGGAAGACGTCCCCGCCTGCCTCCAAAGGCCGGTTTGCAAGCACTCATGCCCGTTGTTCCCACCAGCCGCGCACAATGCTCCCAAGCCCGGGAGAAAAGCATTTTGGGGTGGTGCTCACTCCGGGCCCTTGGAAGACCTCCCCGGCTGCCTCCAAAGGCCAGTTTGCAAGCAGTCCTGCCTGCTGTTCCCGCCAGCCGCGCACAATGTTCCCAAGCCCGGGAGAAAAGCGCTTCGGGGTGGTGCTCTCTCCGGGCACTTTCAAGACCTCCCCGGCTGCCTCCAAAGGCCGGTTTGTAAGTACTCATTCCCGCTGCTTCCGCCAGCCACGCACAATGCTCCCAAGCCCGGGAGAAAAGCATTTTGGGGTGGTGCTCTCTCCGGGCCCTTGGAAGACCTCCCGGGCTGCCTCCAAAGGCCGGTTTGCAAGCATTCATGTCCGTTGTTCCCGACAGCCGCGCACAATGCTCCCAAGCCCGAGAGAAAAGCATTTTGGGGTGGTGATCAGTCCGGCCCTTGGAAGACCTCCCCGGCTGCCTCCAAAGGACAGTTTGCAAGCACTCCCGCCCGCTGTTCACGCCAGGCTCGCACAATGCTCCCAAGCCCGGGAGAAAAGCGCTTCAGGGTGGTGCTCTCTCCGGGCCCTTGCCCCTGAGCCTGGGGGCCAGGCAGTGGGTCCACACTCCCAGACCAAGGCAGAACCAGATGCACACGTCTGTTCCTGACCCCTGCACCGGCAGAGAGCTCGGGGGAGCCAGAGTCTGTCAGGCAGGTGCTGGGCTGGCCGCCTGTGTGGGAAGGGGCAGAGCCGACCTAGGGGCAAGTTGGGCCTCTTGCTCTCCAGCTGCCCTGAGGCTGCTGGGCCAAAGAGGTCTTGGGCATCCAGCCCCTTGCTGGTCCCTTCCCTCTGACGAGGCCCTCTGAGCTCCAGCACCTTGCAGTGTGGAGACAGCCCCTGCCAGCAACATCCTCTCCAAGGAGGCCTCAACCGAGGCCTAGGCCCAGGGGAAAGGCACCAGCGGGGATGAGCCTGGGGAGGCGCCCGGGCATGTCTGGACCCAGTCCCCACAGCCTGCCCCTGGTGGGGCAGTACCCCCGGAGGCCAGGAAGATCTGGGCAAGGCTGGCCAGGGGCAGGGGCCCTGCTGGGTCCTCCCCATGGCCTGTGGGGCCTCTGAGCACAACCGGCCCTCTCCCACTGGAAGACCTCCCCGGCTGCCTCCAAAGGCCGGTTTGCAAGCACTCCCGCCCACTGTTCCCGCCAGGCACGCACAATGCTCCCAAGCCCGGGAGAAAAGCGCTTCGGGGTGGTGGTCTCTCCGGGCCCTTGCCCCTGAGCCTGGGGGCCAGGCAGGGGGTCCACAGTCCCAGGCCAAGGCACAACAACTTGCACACGTCTGTTCCTGCCCCCTCCACCGGCAGAGAGCTGGGGGGAGCCAGAGTCTGTCAGGCAGCTGCTGGGCTGGCCGCCTGTGTGGGAAGGGGCAGAACCGACCTAGGGGCAAGTTGGGCCTCTTGCTCTCCCTGCTGCCCTGAGGCGGCTGTGCCAAAGAGGTCTTGGGCATCCAGCCCCTTGCTGGTCCCTTCCCTCTGACGAGGCCCTCTGAGCTCCAGCACCTTGCAGTGTGGAGACAGACCCTGCCAGCAACCTCCTCTCCAAGGAGGCCTCAACCGAGGCCTAGGCCCAGGGGAAAGGCACCAGCGGGGATGAGCCAGTGGAGGCGCACGTGCTTATCAGGACCCAGTCCCCGCAGCCTGCCCCTTGGTGGGGCAGTACCCCCGGAGGCCAGGAAGGTCTGGGCAAGGCTGGCCAGGGGCAGGGTCCCTGCTGGGTCCTGCCCCTGGCCTGTGGGGCCTCTGAGCACAACCGGCCCTCTCCCACTGGAAGACCTCCCCGGCTGCCTTCAAAGGCGGGTTTGCCAACACTCCCGCCCGCTGTTCCCGCCAGGCACGCACAACGCTCCCAAGGCCAGGAGAAAAGCGCTTCGGGGTGTTGCTCTCTCCGGGCCCTTGCCCCTGAGCCTGGGGTCCAGGCAGTGGGTCCACACTCCCAGACCAAGGCAGAACCACATGCACACGTCTGTTCCTGACCCCTGAACCGGCAGAGAGCTCGGGGGAGCCAGAGTCTGTCAGGCAGCTGCTGGGTTGGCTGCCTGTGTGGGAAGGGGCAGAGCCGACCTAGGGGCAAGTTGGGCCTCTTGCTCTCCCTGCTGCCCTGAGGCTGCTGGGCCAAAGAGGTCTTGGGCATCCAGCCCCTTGCTGGTCCCTTCCCTCTGACGATGCCCTCTGAGCTCCAGCACCTTGCAGTGTGGAGACAGCCCCTGCCAGCAACCTCCTCTCCAAGGAGGCATCAACCGAGGCCTATGCCCAGGGGAAAGGCACCAGCGGGGATGAGCCTGGGGAGGCGCCCGGGCATGTCTGGACCCAGTCCCCGCAGCCTGCCCCTTGGTGGGGCAGTACCCCCGGAGGCCAGGAAGGTCTGGGCAAGGCTGGCCAGGGGCAGGGGACCTGCTGGGTCCTGCCCCTGGCCTGTGAGGCCTCTGAGCACAACCGGCCCTCTCCCACTGGAAGACCTCCACGGCTGCCTCCAAAGTCCTGTTTGCAAACACTCCCGCCCGCTGTTCACGCCAGGCTCGCACAATGCTCCCAAGCCCGGGAGAAAAGCGCTTCGGGGTGGTGCTCTCTCCGGGCCCTTGCCCCTAAGCCTGCGGGCCAGGCAGGGGGAACACACTCCCAGGCCAAGACAGAACGACATGAACACGTCTGTTCCTGCCCCCTACACCGGCAGAGAGCTCGGGGGAGCCAGAGTCTCTCAGGCAGGTGCTGGGCTGGCCGCCTGTGTGGGAAGGGGCAGAGCCGACCTAGGGGCAAGTTGGGCCTCTTGCTCTCCCTGTTGCCCTGAGGCTGCTGGGCCAAAGACGTCTTGGGCATCCAGCCCTTTGCTGGTCCCTTCCCTCTGACGAGGCCCTCTGAGCTCCAGCACCTTGCAGTGTGGAGACAGGACCTGCCAGCAATCTCCTCTCCAAGGAGGCCTCAACCGAGGCCTAGGCCCAGGGGAAAGGCACCAGCGGGGATGAGCCTGGGGAGGCGCCCGGGCATGTCTGGATCCAGTCCCCGCAGCCTGCCCCTTGGTGGGGCAGTACCCCTGGAGGCCAGTAAGGTCTGGGCAAGTCTGACCAGGGGCAGGGGACCTGCTGGGTCCTGCCCCTGGCCTGTGGGGCCTCTGAGCACAACCGGCCCTCTCCCACTGGAAGACCTCCCCGGCTGCCTCCAAAGGCCGTTTTGCACGCACTCCCGCCCACTGTTCCCACCACGCGCGCACAATGCTCCCAAGCCCGGGAGAAAAGCGCTTCGGGCTGGTGCTCTCTCCGGGCCCTTGCCCCTGAGCCTGGGGGCCAGGCAGGGGGTCCAGAGTCCCAGGCCAAGGCAGAACCACATGCACACGTCTGTTCCTGACCCCTGCACCGGCAGAGAGCTCGGGGGAGCCAGAGTCTGTCAGGCAGCTGCTGGGCTGGCCGCCTTTGTGGGAAAGGGCAGAGCCGACCTAGGGGCAAGTTGGGCCTCTTGCTCTCCCTGCTGCCCTGAGGCTGCTGGGCCAAAGAGGTCTTGGGTATCCAGCCCTTTGCTTGTCCCTTCACTCTGACGAGGCCCTCTGAGCTCCAGCACCTTGCAGTGTGGAGACAGCCCCTGCCAGCAACCTCCTCTCCAAGGAGGCCTCAACCGAGGCCTAGGCCGAGGGGAAAGGCACCAGCGGGGTTGAGCCAGGGGAGGCGCCCGGGCATGTCTGGACCCTGTCCCCGCAGCCTGCCCCTTGGTGGGGCAGTAGCCCCGGAGGCCAGGAAGGTCTGGGCAAGGCTGGCCAGGGGCAGGGGCCCTGCTGGGTCATGCCCCTGGCCTGTGGGGCCTCTGAGCACAACCGGCCCTCTCCCACTGGAAGACCTCCCCGGCTGCCTCCAAAGGCCGGTTTGCAAGCACTCCCGCCCACTGTTCCCGCCAGGCGCGCACAATGCTCCCAAGCCCGGGAGAAAAGCGCTTCGGGGTGGTGGTCTCTCCGGGCCCTTGCCCCTGAGCCTGGGGGCCAGGCAGGGGGTCCACAGTCCCAGGCCAAGGCACAACAACATGCACACGTCTGTTCCTGCCCCCTCCACCGGCAGAGAGCTGGGGGGAGCCAGAGTCTGTCAGGCAGCTGCTGGGCTGGCCGCCTGTGTGGGAAGGGGCAGAGCCGACCTAGGGGCAAGTTGGGCCTCTTCCTCTCCCTGCTGCCCTGAGGCTGCTGTGCCAAAGAGGTCTTGGGCATCCAGCCCCTTGCTGGTCCCTTCCCTCTGACGAGGCCCTCTGAGCTCCAGCACCTTGCAGTGTGGAGACAGCCCCTGCCAGCAACCTCCTCTCCAAGGAGGCCTCAACCGAGGCCTAGGCCCAGGGGAAAGGCACCAGCGGGGATGAGCCAGTGGAGGCACACGGGCATATCAGGACCCAGTCCCCGCAGCCTGCCCCTTGGTGGGTCAGTACCCCCGGAGGCCAGGAAGGTCTGGGCAAGGCTGGCCAGGGGCAGGGTCCCTGCTGGGTCCTGCCCCTGGCCTGTGGGGCCTCTGAGCACAACCGGCCCTCTCCCACTGGAAGACCTCCCCGGCTGCCTTCAAAGGCGGGTTTGCCAACACTCCCGCCCGCTGTTCCCGCCAGGCACGCACAACGCTCCCAAGGCCAGGAGAAAAGCGCTTCGGGGTGTTGCTCTCTCCGGGCCCTTGCCCCTGAGCCTGGGGTCCAGGCAGTGGGTCCACACTCCCAGACCAAGGCAGAACCACATGCACACGTCTGTTCCTGACCCCTGAACCGGCAGAGAGCTCGGGGGAGCCAGAGTCTATCAGGCAGCTGCTGGGTTGGCTGCCTGTGTGGGAAGGGGCAGAGCCGACCTAGGGGCAAGTTGGGCCTCTTGCTCTCCCTGCTGCCCTGAGGCTGCTGGGCCAAAGAGGTCTTGGGCATCCAGCCCCTTGCTGGTCCCTTCCCTCTGACGAGGCCCTCTGAGCTCCAGCACCTTGCAGTGTGGAGACAGCCCCTGCCAGCAACCTCCTCTCCAAGGAGGCATCAACCGAGGCCTATGCCCAGGGGAAAGGCACCAGCGGGGATGAGCCTGGGGAGGCGCCCGGGCATGTCTGGACCCAGTCCCCGCAGCCTGCCCCTTGGTGGGGCAGTACCCCCGGAGGCCAGGAAGGTCTGGGCAAGGCTGGCCAGGGGCAGGGGACCTGCTGGGTCCTGCCCCTGGCCTGTGAGGCCTCTGAGCACAACCGGCCCTCTCCCACTGGAAGACCTCCACGGCTGCCTCCAAAGTCCTGTTTGCAAACACTCCCGCCCGCTGTTCACGCCAGGCTCGCACAATGCTCCCAAGCCCGGGAGAAAAGCGCTTCGGGGTGGTGCTCTCTCCGGGCCCTTGCCCCTAAGCCTGCGGGCCAGGCAGGGGGAACACACTCCCAGGCCAAGACAGAACGACATGAACACGTCTGTTCCTGCCCCCTACACCGGCAGAGAGCTCGGGGGAGCCAGAGTCTCTCAGGCAGGTGCTGGGCTGGCCGCCTGTGTGGGAAGGGGCAGAGCCGACCTAGGGGCAAGTTGGGCCTCTTGCTCTCACTGTTGCCCTGAGGCTGCTGGGCCAAAGACGTCTTGGGCATCCAGCCCTTTGCTGGTCCCTTCCCTCTGACGAGGCCCTCTGAGCTCCAGCACCTTGCAGTGTGGAGACAGCACCTGCCAGCAATCTCCTCTCCAAGGAGGCCTCAACCGAGGCCTAGGCCCAGGGGAAAGGCACCAGCGGGGATGAGCCTGGGGAGGCTCCCGGGCATGTCTGGACCCAGTCCCCGCAGCCTGCCCCTTGGTGGGGCAGTACCCCCGGAGGCCAGGAAGGTCTGGGAAAGGCTGGCCAGGGGCAGGGGACCTGCTGGGTCCTGCCCCTGGCCTGTGGGGCCTCTGAGCACAACCGGCCCTCTCCCACTGGAAGACCTCCCCGGCTGCCTCCAAAGTCCTGTTTGCCAACACTCCCACCCGCTGTTCACGCCAGACTTGCACAATGCTCCCAAGCCCGGGAGAAAAGCGCTTCGGGGTGGTGCTCTCTCTGGGCCCTTGCCCCTGAGCCTGGGGGCAAGGCAGGGTGTCCACACTCCCAGGCCAAGGCAGAACCACATGCACACGTCTGATCTGCCCCCTGCACCGGCAGAGAGCTCGGGGGAGCCAGAGTCTGTCAGGCAGCTGCTGGGCTGGCCGCCTGTGTGGGAAGTGGCAGAGCCGACCTAGGGGCAAGTTGGGCCTCTTGCTCTCCCTGTTGCCCTGAGGCTGCTGGGCCATAGAGGTCTTGGGCATCCAGCCCCTTGCTGGTCCCTTCCCTCTGACGAGGCCCTCTGAGCTCCAGCACCTTGCAGTGTGGAGACAGCCCCTGCCAGCAACCTCCTCTCCAAGGAGGCCTCAACCGAGGCCTAGGCCCAGGGGAAAGGCACCAGCGGGAATGAGCCTGGGGAGGCGCCCGGGCATGTCTGGACCCAGTCCCCGCAGCCTGCCCCTTGGTGGGGCAGTACCCCCGGAGGCCAGGAAGGTCTGGGCAAGGCTGGCCAGGGGCAGGGGCCCTGCTGGGTCCTGCCCCTGGCCTGTGGGGCCTCTGAGCACAACCGGCCCTCTCCCACTGGAAGAACTCCCCGGCTGCCTCCAAAGGCCGGTTTGCAAGCACTCCCGCCCACTGTTCCCGCCAGGCGCGCACAATGCTCCCAAGCCCGGGAGAAAAGCGCTTCGGGGTGGTGCTCTCCTCGGGCCCTTGCCCCTGAGCCTGGGGTCCAGGCAGTTGGTCCACACTCCCAGACCAAGGCAGAACCACATGCACACGTCTGTTCCTGACCCCTGCACCGGCAGAGAGTTCGGTGGAGCCAGAGTCTGTCAGGCAGCTGCTGGGCTGGCCGCCTGTGTGGGAAGGGGCAGAGCCGACCTAGGGGCAAGTTGGGCCTCTTCCTCTCCCTGCTGCCCTGAGGCTGCTGGGCCAAAGAGGTCTTGGGCATCCAGCCCCTTGCTGGTCCCTTCCCTCTGACGAGGCCCTCTGAGCTCCAGCACCTTGCAGTGTGGAGACAGCCCCTGCCAGCAACATCCTCTCCAAGGAGGCCTCAACCGAGGCCTAGGCCCAGGGGAAAGGCACCAGCGGGGATGAGCCTGGGGAGGCGCCCGGGCATGTCTGGACCCAGTCCCCGCAGCCTGCCCCTTGGTGGGGCAGTACCCCCGGAGGCCAGGAAGATCTGGGCAAGGCTGGCCAGGGGCAGGGGCCCTGCTGGGTCCTCCCCATGGCCTGTGGGGCCTCTGAGCACAACCGGCCCTCTCCCACTGGAAGACCTCCCCGGCTGCCTCCAAAGGCCGGTTTGCAAGCACTCCCGCCCACTGTTCCCGCCAGGCGCGCACAATGCTCCCAAGCCCGGGAGAAAAGCGCTTCGGGGTGGTGCTCTCTCCTGGCCCTTGCCCCTGAGCCTGTGGGCAAGGCAGGGAGAACACACGCCCAGACCAAGGCAGAAACACATGCACACGTCTGTTCCTGTCCCCTGCACCGGCAGAGAGCTCGGGGGAGCCAGAGTCTGTCAGGCAGCTGCTGGGCTGGCCGCCTGTGTGGGAAGGGGCAGAGCCGACCTAGGGGCAAGTTGGGCCTCTTGCTCTCCCTGCTGCCCTGAGGCTGCAGGGCCAAAGACGTCTTGGGCATCCAGCCCCTTACTGGTCCCTTCCCTCTGACGAGGCCCTCTGAGCTCCAGCACCTTGCAGTGTGGAGACAGCCCCTGCCAGCAATCTCCTCTCCAAGGAGGCCTCAACCGAGGCCTAGGCCCAGGGGAAAGGCACCAGCGGGGATGAGCCTGGGGAGGCGCCCGGGCATGTCTGGACCCTGTCCCCGCAGCCTGCCCCTTGGTGGGGCAGTACCCCCGGAGGCCAGGAAGGTCTGGGCAAGGCTGGCCAGGGGCAGGGGCCCTGCTGGGTCCTGCGCCTGGCCTGTGGGGCCTCTGAGCACAACCGGCCCTCTCCCACTGGAAGACCTCCCCGGCTGCCTCCAAAGGCCGGTTTGCAAGCACTCCCGCCCACTGTTCCCGCCAGGCGCGCACAATGCTCCCAAGCCCGGGAGAAAAGCGCTTCGGTGTGGTGCTCTCTCCGGGCCCTTGCCCCTGAGCCTGGGGGCCAGGCAGGGGATCCACAGTCCCAGGCCAAGGCACAACAACATGCACACGTCTGTTCCTGCCCCCTCCACCGGCAGAGAGCTGGGGGGAGCCAGAGTCTGTCAGGCAGCTGCTGGGCTGGCCGCCTGTGTGGGAAGGGGCAGAGCCGACCTAAGGGCAAGTTGGGCCTCTTGCTCTCCCTGCTGCCCTGAGGCTGCTGTGCCAAAGAGGTCTTGGGCATCCAGCCCCTTGCTGGTCCCTTCCCTCTGACGAGGCCCTCTGAGCTCTAGCACCTTGCAGTGTGGAGACAGACCCTGCCAGCAACCTCCTCTCCAAGGAGGCCTCAACCGAAGCCTAGGCCCAGGGGAAAGGCACCAGCGGGGATGAGCCAGTGGAGGCGCACGGGCATATCAGGACCCAGTCCCCGCAGCCTGCCCCTTGGTGGGGCAGTACCCCCGGAGGCCAGGAAGGTCTGGGCAAGGCTGGCCAGGGGCAGGGTCCCTGCTGGGTCCTGCCCCTGGCCTGTGGGGCCTCTGAGCACAACCGGCCCTCTCCCACTGGAAGACCTCCCCGGCTGCCTTCAAAGGCGGGTTTGCCAACACTCCCGCCCGCTGTTCCCGCCAGGCACGCACAACGCTCGCAAGGCCAGGAGAAAAGCGCTTCGGGGTGTTGCTCTCTCCGGGCCCTTGCCCCTGAGCCTGGGGTCCAGGCAGTGGGTCCACACTCCCAGACCAAGGCAGAACCACATGCACACGTCTGATCTGACCCCTGCACCGGCAGAGAGCTCGGGGGAGCCAGAGTCTGGCAGGCAGCTGCTGGGTTGGCCGCCTGTGTGGGAAGGGGCAGAGCCGACCTAGGGGCAAGTTGGGCCTCTTGCTCTCCCTGCTGCCCTGAGGCTGCTGGGCCAAAGAGGTCTTGGGCATCCAGCCCCTTGCTGGTCCCTTCCCTCGGACGAGGCCCTCTGAGCTCCAGCACCTTGCAGTGTGGAGACAGCCCCTGCCAGCAACCTCCTCTCCAAGGAGTCCTCAACCGAGGCCTAGGCCCAGGGGAAAGGCACCAGCGGGGATGAGCCAGGGGAGGCGCCCGAGCATGTCTGGACCCAGTCCCCGCAGCCTGCCCCTTGGTGGGGCAGTACCCCCGGAGGCCAGGAAGGTCTGGGCAAGGCTGGCCAGGGGCAGGGGCCCTGCTGCGTCCTGCCCCTGGCCTGTGGGGCCTCTGAGCACAACCGGCCCTCTCCCACTGGAAGACCTCCCCGGCTGCCTCCAAAGGCCGGTTTGCAAGCGCTCCCGCCCACTGTTCCCAGCAGGCGTGCACAATGCTCCCAAGCCCGGGAGAAAAGCGCTTCAGGGTGGTGCTCTCTCCGGGCCCTTGCCCCTGAGCCTGGGGGCAAGGCACGGTGTCCACACTCCCAGGCCAAGTCAGAACCACATGCACACGTCTGTTCCTGCCCCCTGCACCGGCAGAGAGCTCGGGGGAGCCAGAGTCTGTCAGGCAGCTGCTGGGCTGGCCGCCTGTGTGGGAAGTGGCAGAGCCGACCTAGGGGCAAGTTGGGCCTCTTGCCCTCCCTGCTGCCCTGAGGCTGCTTGGCAAAAGAGGTCTTGGGCATCCAACCCCTTGCTGGTCCCTTCCCTCTGACGAGGCCCTCTGAGCTCCAGCACCTTGCAGTGTGGAGACAGCCCCTGCCAGCAACCTCCTCTCCAAGGAGGCATCAACCGAGGCCTAGGCACAGGGGAAAGGCACCAGCGGGGATGAGCCTGGGGAGGCGCCCGGGCATGTATGGACCCAGTCCCCGCAGCCTGCCCCTTGGTGGGGCAGTACCCCCGGAGGCGAGGAAGGTCTGGGAAAGGCTGGCCAGGGGCAGGGGACCTGCTGGGTCCTGCCCCTGGCCTGTGGGGCCTCTGAGCACAACCGTCCCTCTCCCACTGGAAGACGTCCCCGGCTGCCTCCAAAGGCCGGTTTGCAAGCACTCCCGCCCACTGTTCCAACCAAGGGCGCACAACGCTCCCAAGCCCGGGAGAAAATCGCCTCGGGGTGGTGCTCTCTCCGGGCCCTTTCCCCTGAGCCTGGGGGCCAGGCAGGGTGTCCACACTCCCAGGCCAAGGCAGAACGACATGCACACGTCTGTTCCTGTCCCATGCACCAGCAGAAAGCTCGGGGGAGCCACAGTCTGTCAGGCAGCTGCTGGGCTGGCCGCCTGTGTGGGAAGGGGCAGAGCCGACCTAGGGGCAAGTTGGGCCTCTTGCTCTCCCTGCTGCCCTGAGGCTGCTGGGTCAAAGAGGTCTTGGGCATCCAGCCCTTTGCTGGTCCCTTCCCTCTGACGAGGCCCTCTGAGCTCCAGCACCTTGCAGTGTGGAGACAGCCCCTGCCAGCAACCTCCTCTCCAAAGAGGCCTCAACCGAGGCCTACGCCCAGGGGAAAAGCACCAGCGGGGATGATCCTGGGGAGGCGCACGGACATGTCTGGACCCAGTCCCCGCAGCCTGCCCCTTGGTGGGGCAGTACCCCCGGAGGCCAGGAAGGTCTGGGCAAGGCTGGCCAGGGGCAGGGGCCCTGCTGGGTCCTGCCCCTGGCCTGTGAGGCCTCTGAGCACAACCGGCCCTCTCCCACTGGAAGACCTCCCCAGCTGCCTCCAAAGTCCTGTTTGCAAACACTCCCGCCCGCTGTTCACGCCAGGCTCGCACAATGCTCCCAAGCCCGGGAGAAAAGCGCTTCGGGGTGGTGCTCTCTCCGGGCCCTTGCCCCTGAGCCTGGGGGCCAGGCAGTGGGTCCACACTCCCAGACCAAGGCAGAACCACATGCACACGTCTGTTCCTGACCCCTGCACCGGCAGAGAGCTCTGGGGAGCCAGAGTCTGTCAGGCAGGTGCTGGGCTGGCCGCCTGTGTGGGAAGGGTTAGAGCCGACCTAGGGGCAAGTTGGGCCTCTTCCTCTCCCTGCTGCCCTGAGGCTGCTGGGCCAAAGAGGTCTTGGGCATCCAGCCCCTTGCTGGTCCCTTCCCTCTGACGAGGCCCTCTGAGCTCCAGCACCTTGCAGTGTGGAGACAGCCCCTGCCAGCAACCTCCTCTCCAATGAGGCCTCAACCGAGGCCTAGGCCTAGGGGAAAGACACCAGCGGGGATGAGCCTGGGGAGGCGCCCGGGCATGTCTGGACCCAGTCCCCGCAGCCTGCCCCTTGGTGGGGCAGTACCCCCGGAGGCCATGAAGGTCTGTGCAAGGCTGCCAGGGGCAGGGACAGTGCTGGGTCCTGCCCCTGGCCTGTTGGATGTCTGAGCACAACCGGCACTCTCGCGCTGGAAGACCTCCCCGTCTGCCTCCAAAGGCCGGTTTGCAAGCACTCCCGCCCGCTGTTCCCGCCAGGCATGCACAATGCTCCCAAGCCCGGGAGAAAAGCGCTTCGGGGTGGTGCTCTTTCCGGGTCCTTGCCCCTGAGCCTGGGGGCCAGGCAGGGGGAACACACTCCCAGGCCAAGGCAGAACCACATGCACACGTCTGTTCCTGACCCCTGCACCGGCAGAGAGCTCGGGGGAGCCAGAGTCTGTCAGGCAGCTGCTGAGCTGGCCGCCTTTGTGGGAAGGGGCAGAGCCGACCTAGGGGCAAGTTGGGCCTCTTGCTCTCCCTGCTGCCCTGAGGCTGCTGGGCCAAAGACGTCTTGGGCATCCAGCCCCTTACTGGTCCCTTCCCTCTGACGAGGCCCTCTGAGCTCCAGCACCTTGCAGTGTGGAGACAGCCCCTGCCAGCAACCTCCTCTCCAAGGAGGCCTCAACCGAGACCTAGGACCAGGGGAAAGGCACCAGCGGGGATGAGCCTGGGGAGGCGCCCGGGCATGTCTGGACCCAGTCCCCGCAGCCTGCCCCTTGGTGGGGCAGTACCCCCGGAGGCCAGGAAGGTCTGGGAAAGGCTGGCCAGGGGCAGGGGACCTGCTGGGTCCTGCCCCTGGCCTGTGGGGCCTCTGAGCACAACCGGCCCTCTCCCACTGGAAGACCTCCCCGGCTGCCTCCAAAGTCCTGTTTGCCAACACTCCCACCCGCTGTTCACGCCAGACTTGCACAATGCTCCCAAGCCCGGGAGAAAAGCGCTTCGGGGTGGTGCTCTCTCCGGGCCCTTGCCCCTGAGCCTGGGGGCAAGGCATGGGGAACACACTCCCAGGCCAAGGCAGAACCACATGCCCACGTCTGTTCCTGTCCCCTGCACCGGCAGAGAGCTTGGGGGAGCCAGAGTCTGTCAGGCAGCTGCTGGGTTGGCCGCCTGTGTGGGAAGGGGCAGAGCCGCCCTAGGGGCAAGTTGGGCCTCTTGCTCTCCCTGCTGCCCTGAGGCTGCTGGGCCAAAGACGTCTTGGGCATCCAGCCCCTTACTGGTCCCTTCCCTCTGACGAGGCCCTCTGAGCTCCAGCACCTTGCAGTGTGGAGAAGGCCCCTGCCAGCAACCTCCTCTCCAAGGAGGCCTCAACCGAGGCCTAGGCCCAGGGGAAAGGCACCAGCGGGGATGAGCCAGGGGAGGCGCCCGAGCATGTCTGGACCCAGTCCCCGCAGCCTGCCCCTTGGTGGGGCAGTACCCCCGGAGGCCAGGAAGGTCTGGGTAAGGCTGGCCAGGGGCAGGGGCCCTGCTGGGTCCTGCCCCTGGCCTGTGGGGCCTCTGAGCACAACCGGCCCTCTCCCACTGGAAGACCTCCCCGGCTGCCTCCAAAGGCCGGTTTGCAAGCGCTCCCGGCCACTGTTACCAGCAGCCGGGCACAATGC